>NC_139534.1:115317260-115618701 GCF_965153285.1 Podarcis tiliguerta | reverse complement strand
GGTATTGGAACACCTAGTACAAAATGGCTTGTACAAAGTGGCTCTCAGGAGTCCAGGACCAAAGGGTTTTTATTGTAGCTCTTTCCCTTTCTGCATTACTATAAAGGCCATTGCTAGGGGCCCTCTGCATCATCTGAATACGAACTAACCAGGGAAGAGAGGGGCGGGGGAACCCTTGATCTATTATTTGTTTTCCCCTTCCCCTATTACTATTCTGCTTCATCACACAGCCTGCAAAACAGAATAAGCCGCCTGTCATGGTATTACAAAGGAAACCCTAGATCCCCCCCCCCTCCAAGAAATATGCATATTATTGCGTTGTTGTTGTTGTTGTTGTTGTTGCCATCCATCTTACTGACCCACTTTCCTGAAAAGAAAGTTCAAATATAATCTCTCTCCCCTCCTCCTACCACAACCTGCCCCCCCCCCCTTGCACGCTTCTCCTCCTGAAAACTTTATGAATTTGGTGCTCTCCTTGTGGATTTGAGCTGCAGTGCTCTGATCTGATTCCTCCTGTATGCAAATGTCCCCCGCTCTGTGTGTGTGTGTGTGTGTGTGTGTGTGTGTGTGTGTGTTAGAATGTACAAAAAGATTTCTTTATAACTTTTCTCAATATTCTGCTGATTGCCAGCTCAGTAGCAGATGTGCTGTGCTTAATGGTGCATAGACAAGAAGCATTCCCTAATCCCTAAATGAACTTCTTATCTCTAAATATATACAAGATAAGCTATATAAACTCCATTTAGCTACTATGCTATTAAATCTACCAGAACTGAAAAGAGAACGAATATTGTTAAACCAAGCACCTGTTAGCAGAAAAGCATTTAAAAAAATATATCCTCCAAATACAGAAAACAAAAACAAAAAACCCAACCCAAAAACAATGCCAACAAATCAACATTATTTAAAAGAACAGAAGTCAATGCAGATAGGATTGTTGATGCTCTGTGGGCACGTTTTGCACTTCAGCTAATGGAGAGTGAACACAGGCTTGTCTTTCCAAGCGCAGGAATGAGGCTCATTGACCCATTGTGAGATCCTAGAACAGTTCTAGAACAGTTTGTTTGTAGCCCAGAACAGTGCATGGAACCGATACACTCAGGATAAATCAAAGCTGCATTCCTAGTCCCTTAACAAATCTTGAGAAAGTGTCACCCACGATAGGTACTTGCCCAGTCATCAATGTGTATTATTTATTTCCTTACACCCACAATTCCGCTTTCCTTTCATAATGGATCCCAGGCTGTATTCATAAGGCAGCCTCTTCCAGTTTGTCGGCGTTTCCCTGGCGCTTTGTTTCCGCATTATATTTGAGCTTCCACATGGCAATAAAATAAACCTCTAGAATGCTAATTTAGCTGTGGTTCCTGCATTGCAAGGGGTTGGTCTAAATGACCCATCCAATTCTACAATTCTATGATTATGAAATATAGCGCTCATTTTCATGTTATTTGATACCGGGGGGGGGACCCCATTCGCAGGCCCCTTAAATTGAAAATCATGGGATTACAGTGACAAAATTTGGGCATGCAATTCTTTCCTAAAGAATTAAACTAAGCACCAATCCCCATGTGTGAATGCACGTCCAGTTTGACACTCATGTAGCTCTCCAGGCACTGATGAGACTCTTCAGAAATTCCCCTGTAACACTCCAGGATACTCCAGGATACTGACCAACCAGTGGGTGGAGGTGCGTGTTCCAGAAAAGATGGGGACCGCTCTCTGGGCAGCCAAGAGACAGAGGAAGCTAGTTGCCTTATACTGATAGAAGGCCATTAATCCATAGAGTATTGTCTGGACCAGGAATGGGGAACTTGTGGCTCTGCAGATGTTATTGGACTCCCATCTCCCACCTCATCTCTATCCGTTGGCTATGCTGACTGGGCCTGGTGGAAGCTGGAGCCCCACAAGATCTAAAGAACCTGGGAGCTTCTGTTTGGAAGCTATGTGCTTTTACTGCTGAGCGATGGTCTGTAAAATGCTGAGATATCTTTATGACCTGAAAACAGAGACGATGTATGTACTTTTGTAACCCAAGAAAATGTTTTTTTAAAAAAACATTTTTTAAAAAAATGCTGAGATGCGACAGTGAAAGTCCAGTTCCTTCTCATAACTGTTGGGTTCAGAAAGTATAAACACATGGATATTTTTTTAATTAAGAGAGAGGGAGTTGATGGCTCACACGCCATCATTCTTTCATTTCTGATTAGGAATCCTCTTACTACTGCTATTTCCTTTACTCAGAAACAAATTTCCACAGTTATCCTTTGGAAGGAGCTATGTGTGCTCACCTCAGTTTTAAGTTCCCTCAAAGCACATGCACACAAATCTCTCTCCCTCTCCACCTCCCTCTGGAGCCATCCCTAGCAAGAATGCAGCCCTAAACATTGTTATTAAAATCACTTTCCTCATTAATTGCTATCATTTATATTCCACTTTTCTTTCAGAGATATTAAAGATCATGAACAACAAAAAGCTTATTTTTAAATTATTATTATTATTATTATTATTTGTTAGAATCCATGGACAAGATGAATCTGAGAACAAGAATTAACCTACTCAGGAAAGAAGAGGAAAAGGAAAAGCTGCAGAAACACCAGCTGTCAATTAGGAGGCAAAGTCTTCTTTATTATTATTATAGCAAAGTAATAATAACAAATAAATAAAAAGAAAAATGTGCACCCCACCCCTGCATATTACCAATCTTACCTTAATTGCACGTGTTAATTTATCATTAATAGTCATATCCCAGGAAAGTCTTATTTATTGTGTGTGTGTGTTTGTTTTTAAAGTGTGGCTCTCACACACACACACCATATCTTGAAATCGTTCTTACGCTACTTCAACAGCCATGAACAGCCAAAGAATACTGGGAAATGTAGTTTGTAAGGTGATGACCTCACAGTGCTGCAATTCCCAGCACCCTTCTCAAGCTACAGTTTCCAGGGAGTCTCCATTATGATTAAAGTGGTTTAAGATAACCTTGGTCGTCCTGCAGGGAAGAGGGATGCCTCTGCTGTTTTCCTACCTTCTCGGATGCAGCTTTGCAGAGCTCAGCTCAGCAAACAGGATGAAGTCCACCTGCTCCTTTCTTTTTGGGGAGAAATGGTTTCCCTGCCTTCTGCCCCAGAAGTCCTAATGGGCCACTATTGGATAGAAGTATGACACATGTGCCAGGGTCCTTATTTTTATCTCTACAAGGGTGCAACCTATGAAGATCCTCTTTGTTATCACCTGCATCGCCATGTCAAGGATGAGCAATGGGAACATAATGTTTTTTAAAATAATATTTATTAGAGGTTTAATAGTTACAGGGGGGAAAGAAACAATAAAAAGTTTAACAGAATAAAACAATACCTTACAATACATCAAAAATAAAAAGAAAAAGAAAAAACAATACAGCAAAACAAGAAAACAAAAACATTTAAAAACACATCCAATATTTCCATATCTTTACCTTTCATTTACTTGTTTCATCGACCTCCTCACACCTCCCTTTTTTGTATTCTAGTTCAATTAGCTATTTCAGCAAATCCTTTCCATCTTTCTCAATTTTTTGTTCTATAATTTATCTTAACACAATCTAACCTTAGATTTTCCACTTTGGCCCATAAACAATCAGTTTTTGCTTAATTCTTTATAACATTTCTGCTAAAACCATATAACTTCATTCCAGCATTCTTCTAACATTCATTGAGCAACGGGAACATAATGAAGTGAATCCAGAATTGAATTGCATTCTACTGAAGAGGAGACCTTCCTTCAGACTGGAATGGGATTCTGTACCACAGGAGATAGCGATAGCCAGCAACTTGGGATTGGACAAATTCGTGGACAAAAGAGGATTGGACCAATTCATGGAGAAGAATGCTCTCAGCCAGGGTGTTCGACCTCCATGGCTGGAGGCAACATGCTTTTGAAACCCATTTGCTTGAAACTACAGGGAGAGCGCGGTTGTGCTCAGATTCTGCTTGTGGCCTTCCTACAGGCATCTGGTTGGGAATTTTGAGAACAGGACGCGGGACTATATGAGACACCAGCTTGATCCAGAAGGCTGTTCCTATGTTCTCATGAGCAAAGAAGATGGAGGTTAGCAAAGACTGCACAGAGGTGCAGGTTTCAGCATTTAGCAGCAAAACCTGCCGCACACCTGCCCACATTATGCTGGCTTGCGTCTGGGCTATTGTATTGTCACCTTGGATAAACATTTTTAAAATGTGCCGTGTTTACGAGGGGAAGGGGAGGGGGAAATTCCCCTCCCCAAACAAAGAAAAGCCAACATTTTAAAAGAAGCAGCTTATCCATATGCAAATGTTTTGCGATTACTCCATAGAAAAGCTGTGTCCTAGTTTTTGAAATATATATTTCACTTTATGTCGCACACAGCTGGGTTTATATTGGCACTTGTGCTAATATGCAAAATACAAGTCTCTTGCAATTCAGAAATGACTCTCTTTATGAAATGCCAGAAGGGCACCTGCTTTCTTTTGAAGGCTCGATCGTGCCAAACGTTGAGCAGCCATTTGTGGCCAACTTCCAGCTCTGACCACATAGCTTTCGCGGCGGTGCGCCAGCTCGAGACCAAAGAGTGTTTACTTCCATTGCAGTGGCCTGGTCAAAAAGTTTCACACATTCCGCAGGAAGCCTTCGATAATTAGACGTGGCGTATTGAAGAGAGAAGGGTGTCGGAGTTGATTATGTGTGGAGTAATTACAGAGAAGCGCCAGTGCGCCTCTCGCACGCATGCACACACAGTGTCCCCATCAGCTGGATGAGCGGGAGCCTCATCTACAAAACACAAAATAGTCCTCACAGGCAGCGGGTCAAGCAATTTCTGCAGGCCACCCCAGACAAGAAAGACCACAAGATTTGCTTTTATTTCTAGATGGTGGAAAAGAGTAGGAGGTTCCCTCATACCAGTGTGGTGTAGTGGTTAAGAGCGGTAGACTTGTAATCTGGTGAACTGGGTTCGCTTCCCCGCTCCTCCATATGCAGCTGCTGGGTGACCTTGGGCCAGTCACACTTCTCTGAAGTCTCTCAGCCTCACTCACCTCAGAGAGTGTTTGTTGTGGGGGAGGAAGGGAAAGGAGATTGTTAGCCACTCCTTAGGGTAGTGATAAAGCGGGGTATCAAATCCAAACTCTTCTTCTTCATATGGCGCCATTTTGCCTACACTGAGCAGACTCTCCAGGATTTCTGGCAAAACCCGGAGACACCAGAGATTGAACCAAGGACCTTCTGCATGCAAGGCAGGTGATCTGCTCTTACTGAGCCACAACCCTCCTCCTGTCCCTCGGCTGCACTTTGGGATCCTTCTTAGTACTCATTCTCAGCTTTCAGAAGTGAAGAGAGATGCCCCCTCATCACCTGGAAAGTGAATGCTGCCCTATGAAGCACTCACATACTGTCCAACTTTGGAAACCACAAACTGGGACGTGTGTTTTCTGACACATGCTCCTGAGCAAGTCATGGGATCCACGTCTCGCTCCCGCCCCCCTCCCCAAAAGCTTTCCTTTGAAACGAGAGAGCGGCGCGACATTGCCGCACCCAAAATGGCCCCCGCAATCTCGCATGAAAAACCAGGATGTCCCTTTTCCCCCAGGGCTCTTGGCAGGTATGCACTCAGTCTAGACCTATGTTGCTCATTAACGCAACAGCCTGTGGAATCAGAACAATGGCCCATCTGGTCCAGCATTCTGTTCTCACAGTTTTGTTTCATTTTATAATAATTTTTATTAGTTTCTTTTATCAGTCCTGAATCTTCCAACATCCGGCCTCATTGGATATCCATGGGTTCTAGAGTTATGAGGGAGAAAATCTTTATCTATCTGCTTTCTCCACGCATACTTTTTATAAACTTCCGTTGTGTCTGGTCTTGTTCACCTTTTCTCTATAGTAAAAACACCCAAATGTTGCACTGTTTCCTCACAGGGGAGTTGGGTAACTACTCTGAGACACCCCCCCCCAAATGTGGTCAGACTACAACTCCCATCATCTCTTTACCATTGGCCCATGCTAGCAGGGGCTGATGGGAGTTGGAGTCCAGCAACATCTAGAGGGTCACAGATTTTTTTTCTTTTGTATTCTGAAAACACCAGGTTTGCCTAGAATCTGTTGGGCAGAGGTGATGTGGTTCTGGCTACATAAATGTGAGGATAAACGTAAAGGTAAAGGTACCCCTGACCTTTAGGTCCAGTCACAGACAACTCTGGGGTTACGGCACTCAAATTTCAGCACTATAGGCCGAGGGAGCTGGTGTTTGTCTGCAGACAGCTTCCGGGTCATGTGGCTAACATGACCAAGCCGCTTCTGGCGAACCAGAGCAGTGCACGGAAAGGCCATTTACCTTCCCGCCGCAGCGATACCTATTTATCTACTTGCATTTTGACGTGCTTTCAAACTGCTAGGTTGGCAGGATCAGGGACCGAACTACGGGAGCTCACCTCGTCGTGGGGATTCGAACCACCAATCTTCTGATCGGCAAGCCCTAGGCTCTGTGGTTTAGACCACAGCGCCACCTGCATCCCTCTAAATGTGAGGATAGGAATTAGTATATATACGATCTGATAAAACACCCGGACATTTGAGTGCCTGGTGCACTCATGAGTCCTAGAAACTGGATAATGATGATCTCAGGCTTGGAACTCTTTTGCAGAACACCTGGGGAATGCCACCTCTCTCACTTCAAAACCCACTTATATTTGTGAAATCTTTTGCTCAGTCCCCGAATTCTATTGCAACTCAGCCTGTGCAAAGCCTAAGCTCGTGTAACGAAAACAGCTCCATATTGCTTCCCCGCTTGCTCCTGCTTCCTTTCCCTTCCCAGTGGCGTAGCGTGGGTTGTCAGCACTCGGGGCAAGGCAAGTAATTTGCGCCCCCTAACCCGTGGATTTGCGCCCCCTAACCCTAACCCCCAGATGTTGCGCCCGGTGCGGCCGCCCCCCCTGCCCCCCCACGCTACACCACTGTCCCTTCCACTTCTTCCCTTATCTCCCTTGTGTTGAATTTTAGATTGTAAGCTCCTAGGGGGCAGGGCTCTGTCCACTTTTACACCGTAACGCGCACGGTGATCATGCAACCACAATATCAGGAAACCGAATTCCATGTTGCCCCTGGCTTTCTGCATGCACAGAGCCCTCCACATTCATATGCACGGAGAGATAAACTAGCAACTTTCAAGAATCCGAGGAGAAGGGAGGGACAGAGGGAAGGAAGCGAAAGAATTAGGGATTCCACGTCCATTCCAGTGCACTTTCCAGCCCTGCCGCCGACTCCCTGGGTGACCTTGGTCAAATTGCAACCTCTCGTATCTTACTTTACCCATCTAATATGCATCTAACTCCAATGGTCCAATATTTGTTTAGCTCCTGGGGCTGTTGTGAAGCTTAATTAATGTTTGCTGAAAGCTTTGAGATCAGATGATGGAAGGTGCTTATATAAAGTTCAAAATATGACAAAGACAATGGAGGGGTTTGTGTATGTGTACCAGTGTGAGGGCAGGCGAGTAGGAATGGCGAAGTGCCAGAACAGTCGCTTGGACAAAACCGCTGCTCATATCAGGGTTGTCCATATTTCGGCACCTAGTTTTATCAGTAAAACATATACAAAGTTGTTTAAATAAAGACTCATACATATTCAGCTGTGTACAGAACCAGGCATTTATAGATTTTGGGACAGGAAGATATGGGAAGAAGCTGGGGAAAGGCTGTTACTGGACCTCTGAGCGCCTCACCATAAATAAAAACCCACCTTCTGTAGTTGCCATGTGTTGCTGAGGACAAACCTAGTTGCAAATACCAGCAAATATGTAAAATGTCAAGGAGGGAAATGAGGTTCCGAAGAGTTAATGGCAACAGACTGAATCTTCATTGCTTGATCTCTTTTCTTCTTTAGCAGAAACTTGGGATAGACTGGTATGTCATGAACATCCAGAGAAGCACTTTGTAAATGGTAGCAAAATTGTAAGTATGTATTACAATGCCCTGGCATATGCATCTTTGAAAATTCACGACTTACCTCAGCGGTGAGGAACCTGTTCATTTCCAGATGTTGTAGACTCCCATCAACCCTGACCATTGGGCATGCTGGCTGGAGATGCACTGCATTGGCTGCCCAATTCAAATCTATAAAGCCTTAAACGGCTCAGGGCCACAATACCTCAAGGACTGCCTCTCCCCATATGAACTTACCAGATCTCTGTGTTCATCTGCTAAGGGCCTTCTTCGCGTGCCTCCTCCATGAGAAGTCTGGAGAGTGGCAACACAAGAACAGACCTCTTCTACAGTGGCTCTCAGTTTGTGAAATGCTCTTTCCAATGAGGTTCAGCTGGCACCTTCATTATACACCTTTAGGCACCAGCCAAAAGCGTTCCTCTTCAGCCAGGCCGTTGGCTGATTAATATTCTGTACCCTTTAAAAGGTGTTTGTGGGAGGGGTGCAGGGGGTTATTGGCTTGTTTTGATCATTTTTATTGTGCATTTTGTGTTTTTATTTTGTATTCTTATGCTGTGAACCACCCTAAGATCTACAGATGAAGGGAAGTAAACAAATTTAATAAATGCTTCCAATTGTTCCAATTTTTAGTGTATGTGCTGTCGAAACGAGCGCTACAAATGTCATCAATAAAATAATAATGGGAATTGGGAACCCAGATTCCTAACCCCTGTTGCAAATGACTTCAACTTGGTCAATACTGTTAGGATATTTCCGTTCCACCTTAAGAGGGAGCAGGATGTTTGTGTCACAGCCTGCACATTTCCTGTCTCACAGGATGTTTCTGTTGTGTCTTTGCTTTCGTTTCTCTCTCTCTGCCGGAACTCTCAAACAGGCAGTCGTGTTTTTCTTTGTTCTGATCAACACTGAATAAACTTGGAAATCATGCTCTCCTGACTGCATCTTTTGCTGTGCTTTATCTGCTGATAAGAGCGTGCATCGGCTCTAGAATGTGGGAAGCTATTTCTAGAGCTCGTGTCGCTAATTGCTGATACTGCGTGTCTACGGGAGATCAATGGACGTCCGGAGACGACGTGGAGGTTAAGATGGACTTTGTCTCCCTGGCAGTATCCCAACAAATACACCTGTGCTGCCTTTTAACCCGCATATCTCATAGAATCATAAAATTGTAGTTGCAAGGTACCACAAGGGTCATTTGGTCCAACCAACTGCAATGCAGGAATCTTTTGCCCAATGTGGTCTCGAGCCCACAACCCTGAGATTAATTAACAGTCCCATGCTCTCCTGGACTGAGCTATATCCCCGTTCTTTCAAATCAGGGGTGGGGAACCTGTGTGGCCCTCCCTGTTGCTGGACTCCCAACTCCCATCAGTCCCAGGCAGCATGGCCAATAGCCAAGGGTTGGGGGGGGGGTAAGGAATCGTAGCTCAAATCATGGAGAGATTTTTGTCTGCAGGCATTTTCAAAAGCAAGCAAAATTCCCCCCACAATATAAATCAGTCAAGACGAGAAATGTTTTTGTTTTAGATGTTGCACATGTCAAAAGTATGCACTCTGTCAGAAGGAAGTCCTGCTCTCTTATGCGGAAGGCAGGATGCCTTCAAGGTGCCTGCCACTGATGTAATTTGCAAATGTATTTAAAAACACGACAATTTAAATCTGCATCTTGAATTGGAAAGCTAGCCTGAGTTTCTCAAAAGGTTTTTTTTTTGGGGGGGGGGGTAGCCCTTATAGATCTCCTATGAAAAACAACAAAAGGTATTTTTAAAAGCTGTTTCAAGTGTATTCTCCAATAGTCTGGACCAAAAACTTATTACATCCAAACTTCATTAATCAAAATGATTGCATTTCCCCATAAAACAAGACATCAACCAAAAGATTGCTACAACTCTAATAGTAAACAGAAAGTATGTGGGTCCGTTAATCTCTAAACTTTTTGTCCAATATGTGGAAGCAGCTAATAAAAAACTGAGTGGGAGAGCTATCGAAGATTAAAAGGGAGTGCCGAAAACAGCAAAAGGTATGATTATTAATAATACCATGGATCCACTAAAGGCTGCAACTTTGACACCATGTCTAAGCAGGGACATTTCTATGCTGGGTCTTCTCTTGCCAGTGATAACAAAACGTGGCCTCTCTCTCTCCACTCGTGGGGAACTAACAGCCCGTCCAAACTGTCTCTTTCAGACAAATTCATCATCAGTCTCTTAACTAACAACTTCGCTGCAGACAGAATGCAAAGTTTATCAAGGCTCTTGCCAAAGTCTCCGGGAAGTGTGCATTATTCTAGAACACGATGTCCGAAATAAGGATGGAGCTATGTAGAGGCATTGGCTGGCTTCACGGTTTTCCTTGCATCGTGATTTTTGCCAGTGCCTGCTCTTGCAATTTGCTGCCTGTTGCAGGCGGCAGGGGAGAGCAGAGCTGGCAGAGTTAACAGGCGCTGCAGGAATCGGGAGAAACATTGGCTGGCTTCAGTTTTTCACACATTGTGATCTTTGCATAGCACACCCACCACCCACCCCAATTTGCGATATATTGCCAGGTCAAAAATTATGAAACCAATTTCATGATATGGACTGGTTTTGGATGATATATCTCCCAGCCCCAGCAGAGAAGCCCTGGTAAAACATTATCACAGCTCTGTTGTGTTAGAAAAACTTTCCTTCCAACCTCAAGTTGCTACTGTAACGCTTTCCACAGGCTGAAATGAATGACTGTGTCATGCTACTACAGTGGTGCCCCGCAAGACAAATGCCTCGCAAGACGGAAAACCCGCTAGACGAAAGGCTAATAGCCTTTTAGCAGCTAATAGCCTTTTAGCAGCTAATCCAATAATCCCTTAAGCCTTTAATAGCCACTAATAGCCTTTTAGCAGCTAATCCGCTAATCCCTTAAGCCTTTAATAGCCGCTAATAGCCACTAAACAGCTAATAGCGCTAATCCGCTAATGGGCTTGCTTCGCAAGACGAAAAAAACCGCAAGACGAAGAGACTCGCGGAACGGATTCTTTTCGTCTTGCGAGGCACCACTGTACTGTAGCACGGTTAGTACAAAATAGGAGGGTAGTTGGGCTGTTTTTCTACCCATTTACTCCCTACTCCCTGATTCATAAATGCAGAGTTGGAAGGGGCCACAACTCTGCACCACCACCACCCCAGCTACATCTCTGGATGTATGTGCACAGATGCACTGCCAAGAAGCTACATTTAGTTAGTAAACTGCCTACTTAAATACCTCTTTTGACCTCTCCCCTTCCATCAGCCCTTTAATATCTGTTTGCAAAGTGTACGTGGTGTAAAGTTCCACATCTTTACCATTCCTTAATTTTTCTCTTTCCTAATTATAGCTAAAAACTCTTCTCCCGGTACAAATTCTTTCATATATTTTTTTGAACAGCAATTTGCTAGATGTTATGTCTCCACAGACTAATTAATGCGCAGCTTTTGCATCCGTCACAAAACAATTTTACTTGAATTCAGCTTCTTCTCACTTTGCCTTTAAAGTTCATTTTGTTATATATTTATTGTAACAGACAGGGAATTCCTAATGTACTTAAAAGCAAATTAAAATCATTTCCCTGTAGTACCGAATGCTTGGATAGTATGATGCACGGATAGAAAAAGGAAAGCAGCCAGCTCTGCCACGACCTAACCTTCATCTAAGTGTGAGCACCAAACATGGCGGAATTTAGTATCAACAAACTGACATGCCTAAACTTCATTTAAAAGTCATTAAGGGTTTAAATATCAACCAAAACAGATGGGACATCCAGCAGTGGTTCACTGTGTTATCTTTTTATAACAAGGCATAGACTCTGAAGTTTGATATCAAAGTTGGCACTATTCTTTTGGTGATGATACTGACAGATGTTTGATGCGTATAGATTTCAAATACTAGTTTGAACCTTCTCAAATTGCATCTGCTTCAATCAACAAACTTGTGATAATGTTGTTTCTGCTGAATACCAAACTAATGCTTTAAAGATGATTAAAGCAAAACTAGAATAATTGTTAATAGAGGAGGTATTTTATAACAGGAAGAACAGAGTGACTTTAAATCTCTGAATAATTTGCCTGATTTGGTAAGAAAGCCAAGAAAGACGCATGCTTCAAGGTGATTCAGTTTTTGGAGATTTTTACACATATAAACTCTCCAAATGTACACTTAAAGAGAGGTATGTGTTTTAAAATATACACACCCAGTGTAAAAGATGAGATGTGCAAATGGTACTAGTCAGGAGTAAATGAAAATGCACTGGAACTTGGTATTTCCCCTAAATAAATATATTTAAAATCAAAATTTAATCAGAACTACAGACAGTTCTTTCTTGTGCAACTGTGTTCATAGGTTTCTCAAGGCGATCAATCTCAACTCCCATTCACCCAGCTTTCAGAGACAATCTCGTGTAGCTTCTGATGCTGCACAAAAGAGCTAAATTTGGGGAAATCCTGGAACAGGGCAACTCGGTTCTGTGCAGCTTTTATAAATTGACCCAAGAATGGCCAGCTAATTTCAGGTGCAACCGGACAGTTGATGGGATATTTCAATGAAATACTGTTTGAGGCTTACATTAACACAGCTTGTTACTTAAAGTGATTCCACAACAATTAAA
Source organism: Podarcis tiliguerta (assembly GCF_965153285.1). Taxonomy (NCBI): domain Eukaryota; kingdom Metazoa; phylum Chordata; class Lepidosauria; order Squamata; family Lacertidae; genus Podarcis; species Podarcis tiliguerta. The sequence goes on along the minus strand of NC_139534.1, from coordinate 115,606,134 downwards.
AAAAAAATCACCTGTTTTATTCTGGCCTAGAGGGCAATGGGCAATTTAAGTTAAGCGAGGCACTGTTTGTAGCAGTTCTTTGTTTTCATTTTGAGTTTTAAACCACTGAAACCAAAGAAAACACTGCCATCTGCTGGTAATAAAGCAATTAACAATGCTTCTCCCACAGATATATGTACTTACAAAGCCACATTACTGATTGGTTCAAATACAAAAAAAGAAGCAGCTTCTTCAAGCTTAAAATTAAATCCCCCCCTTCAATTGTTTGTATTCATGTGCTTTCCCCCTACTCTACCAAGCAAGGTTAAGTTGGACACTATGTGATAATATATAATAAGTACCCTATTGTTTGTCTTTTGAAAAACAAAGTAGGTCGGAAAATAGCAATTTACTCCCCCCTTTTAACAGACTCAAACTGAGCACACTGTTAATTGATGGTTTTAAAACCAGCTTCTATTTACTGAATACTTTTCTCGGCATCGTTCTTTTCACATAGTTTTCCAACTAGCAAGAGACAATTAAGTCAATTTGACCATTTTGAGACACCACTATTTTACACGTTCGAAAGAAACCAAGCCACTGTGGGATTGTGCTGTTTTTTTATTGTTTTCCATGGAGAAATACATCATCTGTTTACAAAATAGCTCTTGAAAAATACAAGGAGTACAGATACTATAAAACAAAGCAACTCCAGTCATGAGACACCTACGTACATCATGCGAAAGCAACAGTCTGATCTCCAGGTTATGAAAACTAGAATTAAAAAGTCACTATACAGAAAAGATTCCAAGTTCCCAGCTTGGCAAAACTTGGGTGCAGATACATGAAACGTTTAATAAAATGAAAAAAAAAAAAAAATCCTCATGTGTAAACAAAACGAGACTAAATTTGTGCCTGGCAAGTTCGATCTAAACTCCATAGCTACACAAAATACACAGACAGTTTGTACACTTCAACTGTTAGTTAAACCTTTTGGACTGGGTCCCGGGGGAGAGGGAGGGTGCAAGGTAATATTACGGGAGCGAAGGTTGGGTCACAGGAGGCTGTACAGGGCAAGGGCGAGAATTTTGTATACTAAGCATCGTAGACAAAAGGGCAGAAAATAAAATCTTGGTTACTGCACAACTGGGGAGGTCGGGAGAGTAAGCTGCAATCTCTTGGCTTTGGAAAATTAACTTATGGGGGGGGGGAATGGGAAGAGCAAGTAATTTTACTTTAACATGGAAATGCACATGTAGGAGGATTGAGCACAATGCAGGGAAGGAAGTCATTAAACATGCTGATCAGAAAATATGGGAAGAGCAATTTAACCATCCCCACTTAATTTTGATTGAATCAAAAGTTATATATAGCTTGTTATCTCCATCTGATAATCACTGGCATTCCTCACTTTCTGCTGCTTAGTCACGTGAGATTTTCATACCTCTTTAAACAAAGTTGCCGCTAGTCATTTTTATAGCTCTACAGAACAAAACGAAGACAACTGGGCAAGGAGAGCTTATCAGGTTTTCAAGTGTCTGCTAGAATTGTGATTTAAAAGAAAACGCTCAGAATGTAAAAACTACTTTCAGGTGAGCTACCTAAAAATAAAATAAAATAAACTTAAAATCCTACAGGGTAAGAAAGATCTGCCTTCATATATATATATATTTAAAATTTGAGATGTTTGTAATGCAGACAGGACTTTTATGGAGTGTACAAAACTCTTATATTTAGTGATGAAAAGGCCATCAAGACAGAGTTAAATGCTTCACAGGCACACTTTATTTACTCCATTTCAGTCATGGTGCGGGGGGGGGGGGGGGGCGTGGCACTTGTGCCTGAAGGGCCACAGAGTTATAGAGCTTTTGTAACCACCATCATGACCAGTTAAAAGAAATACCAGCATTTGACGGACGACATTAGTCCAAATTTAGGCATACAAACTGAAACACAAGTTAAATGCAAAAGCTTTTCTCCCCCCCCCCCCCGCCTCCAAGAAATATGATGACAGGTACAGGAAGGGAATAGGAGGGGATCCGATTAGCTGAATGAAAAATTATTTGCTTTTTGATAGCTGATTTGTATGCACCATAAAATAATCCTATAAATAAAAAATAGACCACTTCTTAATCATGCCCCGCCAAATACCCAATACTTGTTTTCTCAAACTTATAACCTCAAGATTTGACATTTTCTTTTAAAGTTTTACTCTGGGTTATTGGTAACAGACCATTCTCTAATTTGAAGGTTGCAGATATTGAATAATATCTCCAATAAAAATAAAAAAACCTATCAAGCTGAAGCACTAAAATTAAAATTTTATTTCAATAAAAAAGTACATAAAAGTGCATTTTAAGGGATTCTTTTGCCAGTTTAAGCTCTATTTTTGTGTATGTGTGTGTGTTCCAAACAATGCATCAACATAAATCCAATCAGTGTCAAATATGGCTAGAAATAGTATTCCCGTTCCTTTTGAAAGGCAGTAATCCTTTGAAGTATTCAATGTAAAACTGTTGCTAACACATTTAATAGTACTCCTGACTTCACATACTAACCTGGACTTCCAGATCAAGTGATTATAGCCCAGCAAGGGAAGTGCAGAAAACACACCTAAATCCATCTGCGTTCACATTCTCGTCTTGCACTCTCTGTTCTCCATTTCAGCATTTAGAAGACAATAGGTTGAATTGGCAGATACTGTTTATGGACCCCTGAGGTTGGTTTTATCGATTCAATCTTAGTTTTATTGAATTTTTGATAACCGGAATAGGGTTTGCAGGGAGAGCAGGAATATCTGAAAGGTCTGTACTGGGCATTTTCTGATGGAGTGGAAAAGTGAGAAAAAAGTGTTAGGACACATAATTTCAAGCACAAATGGAATTAGGAACATGTCCAACAATGCCAAGTGTGTTGCATTATTAAATTCTCCCACTGCCATAATGGTTTCAGTCACGCCCAACCTCTTTATTTTGGCCTTGTAGGTAATGAAAATAAGGAGGATTGCATAAAATTTACATAAGTCTTGTCTGGGTCTTAAACTCATGGTCCTTCACCCTTCCTCTCTTTGCCATTTGGGTGGGCAGGGGATCCTGGCACAATGAGAAATGCAGTCAATCTACCCTTCTGCTAGGATGTCTACAAAGGTTGAGAAATCAAGTGACATGCTATGGTGAATGCAAGAATGCTTGCAGGTGGAGTCATAGAACTGAAGGGTTGGAAGGGACAATGAGGGTCATCTAGTTGAACCCCCTGAAATGCAGGAATTTTCTGCTTGAACCCATGACCCTGAGATTAAGAGTCTCGTGCTCTACCAACTGAGCTATCCAGGAGGATAGCAAACAACAGCTTCTCATCCATGGCTGTGTGGAACAGATCTCTGGACCACTTGCAGCATCCCCCAAACTCAACCTATCATGGAGTTATTGGTGCCTTGTGCGATTTATTACTATGAAACGAAACTCGAGTACCTGAGGAGCTTGCAGTGATACTGTTGTCGGAAGGGTTTCTGGTTGAGAGGCCATCTCTGAATCTGTATCAAGTGCTTCCTGAAAAGGCAGAAACAAAAATGGTATGAGCAAGATCCAACATAACTTTAGCACCAGGCGTTTAAGAGTTGATGCTATAGCACAGCTGGTAGCACGCAAGCTTAATTATCACACAGTGGGTGGCGCTATGGGTTAAACCATAGAGCCTAGGACTTGCTGATCGGGTCGGCGGTTCGAATCCCCACAATGGGGTGAGCTCCCGTTGCTTGGTCCCTGCTCCTGCCAACCTAGCAGTTCAAAAGCACGTCAAAGTGCAAGTAGATAAATAGGTACCGCTCCGGCAGGATGGTAAATGGCGTTTCTGTGCGCTGCTCTGGTTCGCCAGAAGCGGCTTAGTCATGCTGGCCACATGACCCAGACGCTGTAAGCCGGCTCCCTCGGCCACTAAAGCGAGATGAGCACCGCAACCTCAAAGTTGTCCGTGACTCGACCTAATGGTCAGGGGTCCCTTTACCTTTGTACCTTTACCTTTATAATAGTGGTGCTGCAGCATCTTCCACAAGCACCCTCCTTCATTAGAGGCTTTTAAGCAGAAGTTGGAGGGCCGTCTATCACAGATTTTTTATTTCAGATTCCTGCATTGCAAGTGGTTGGACTACATGACCCTATGGGTACCTTCCAACTCTACGATTCTATTATTCACTTAACATGCAGAGCATGCGGAAACCTAAGGTTGGAAGTAATAGTATTTCCCCCCTACACTTACTGCTGTGATAATGTATTTTACACAGTGTCCTGTTTATACACTGCTATTTCACCCTGTTTAATCTGCAGGGTGAAGGGGAAAACAGTCATTCTCTCATATTCCCTGGCACTGTGTGTGGGGAGGATGGTGCCTTTGAAAAGGGCAATGCAGTGGTACCTTGGGTTACAACACTTCGGGTTACAGACTCCGCTAACCCAGAAGTAGTACCTTGAGCTAAGAACTTTGCCCCAGGATGAGAACAGAAATTGCAGCAGGCCCCATTAGCTAAAGTGGTACCTTAGGTTAAGAACAGTTTCGGGTTAAGAACAGAGCTCCGAAACGAATTAAGTTCTTAACCCGAGGTACCACTGAATGAGCTATTAATGTCAAGCAGGATAGAAATAGTTACACACTATTCCTGAGATTTTTCCATACCACCTATTTTAAGCATTCTGGGGTAAGTACTGTAAACTCCTGCCTCTTACAGGTCTTCCAGGATTAGGTTCAACAACCTATTGCTGGCCAAGTGCAAACCACAGGCAAATATTCAGCATTCAAATGACAGTATCTACACAGCACGGGTGCTCCAAACAATTAAAAGAGTCTTGTTGCATCTTAATGACCATGGCACAAGATTTCACGTTGACAGATGCATGAAGTGAAATCTTAGTTGGCAGGTATATAAAGAAGAAAATTGTACGGTGGGAGTTGGATGACAAAAATGATTACAACTTAAATTTATATTAAACAGGCACACCTTTACAGCACAAGATTGGTGATAATTGCTGAGATGACTGTATTAATACCTGGAGGGGGCAGGGAACCATTTGTAAGAAACAGTCAGAGATAGCACAGGAACCATGGCATTGGTGAGCTAATTAACACATGTAATGTGATAAAAATCGTTTGTCTCAATTTAACCTAGAAGTGATGCCACTAAAGTGATCGATGAATTGTAATTCTGTTGTTGCATTTGATTGGCTATAGTGGACTGGATGGATCTTTGACCTCATCTAGCAGGTATCTTATGTTCTTAATATGCTGAAGCTGTCAGAAATGGAAAATGCTAATTTTTAACTGCTGTTTTCAAAGTAAACATGGATTTATCAATGCAATTTCAAGCCTGTTTTTTTGCACCCAAACCAATCTTTTTTCCTCACTTAGGCCTCTCTGCATTATGCAAAGTATCTCCATGAGGAACAAGAAAACAAAGTAGCCCCAAAACTTGAACGTACAAGCATCATGTTTCAGAAGCTGTGGGAATCATAGTACAGTGGTGCCTTGGTTTAAGAACAGCTTAGTTTATGAACAACTTGGATTCAGAACGTTGCAAACCCAGAAGTAGGTGTCTTGCTTTGTGAACCTTGCCTTAGGAGCAGAACATGTTCTGCTTCCCGTTGAGTGTAATTTGAGTCCCCCTCTGCTATGGGAAAGCAAACCTTGGATGAAGAACGCTTTGGTTTAAGAACAGACTTCCAGAACGGATTAAGTTCGTAAACCAAGGTACCACTGTACTACAGTTGTATGAGACGTTTACCTTAGTTTCTGTTTTATCGTGATCACTCGTATCAAGACAGCTAGCATCTTCATTCACTTCCTCCTGTCACAAAACAGAACAAAAATTAACATCTTAAAACGGACAGTAGGCCATGATGCAAGACTAACCTACACGGTTGGAATTAGAGGAATGTCAACTGAAGAAGATGAATGTGAGGCAACTTTCCTGTCCCCTCCTCCTGAAAAGCCTCTCCGAAGGCACAAGGATGTGGATTCCCTGAATCGGATGGAAAGTATTTCTGGTGTTAGAATCATAGAATCATACAGTTGGAATAGACCACAAGGGCCATCGAGTCCAACCCCCTGCCAAGCAGGAAACTAATTGATGAAAATCTGTTAATTGATAAAATCTGGGAGAAGCGCTCTCCATAAACTAAGCTGTGGGAAATTCCTTCGCCTGATTTTTCTCTGATCTCTCCCTGCGCCAGTGTGCACCCTCTGACACTTGGGAGAGGCTTCTTGAGAACTGCTGGCTTGAACTTTGTCAAAATATAGCTTTACATATTGAGAATGAATTGGACACAAGTAGATTCAAATATTTCGTTGGAGTCCAAGAACAATATGCTGAAGGAAAATAGTTGGTAGCAGCGTTTCACAAAGGGAAGGCTTGCAAAGAAGGATTTTGACAGATGGGCAGCCCCGCCGCTGTCAATCATTCAGCATCTTAATGATGGCATTTGAGTGAGTGACAGGTACATGATCCCACAAACCTGTAGGATTTGGCCTGCAAGGCTGGTCCTGATTAGGATCTGTCACCCAAAAGGTTCCCCACCCCTGCCCTAAATCCAGACCAAGCCAAAGCCAAGCAAGTTCTTTCATCTCAGCAAGAGGCCACCCCCCCAACCCCACCCCGCAACAAATGCAGGTTTGATCAAATGAGTGAGTCTGACCAGAAGTGTTTGATAGTGAGACAGATTCTGTTACAGCTTGAATTGCTGGAGCTGCAGAGATATTTTTTGCACTTGTACATATCTGTATCTGCATCGCCTACAAACTGCAACAGTAAACTATTCAGACCTTAAGCTGTGTGTTGACTGGAACTGGGAGCAACTTTTGCTACATGGGTATCTCCCAAAACATGTTATGTGCAAATAACACATACATCCCTCTCACTAACCCTGCTAACTCTGGAAACACCTAGGAATCTTCCACAGGATGTCTAAAATAACTGGAAAAAGCAACTTGGAGTGAGAAGGCTGAACTGTGTAAAACCTTTTGCTTGCATTGCCTGCTAATTCCTATGTTATTTTCACTTGTATTGAATTGTTCAAAGAAATCTCATTGGCTGTCATAGGCAACCAATGAATTCACCACCTATTTAAAAACTCTGTTCCCAGGACTGAGGAATTAATCCTATAGTTCTGGTACCGCTTCCTGGCAGCATACACAAAAAACCCTCAAATCAATAGTAAATAAAATTACCTCTTCAGTCTTTATTTTTTTGGGAGACTCTTCTTTATGAGGGGATGATGTCCTCTTCACACCTGCTACAGGGCTAGTTACTTTCGGTGTGGCGTTTCCTGAAGGTCTCTGTGGTTGGTTGACAAGACGGGTTGAAGAAACTACTCTAGAGATGGTAGGCTTTGGTGGTGGAGAGATGGCTGGCTGTGTGGCAGTTTGAGGAATGCTTTCACTTGAAGAACCTTGGGAAATATATTGTAACGATTACCATGAAATCAAATATTCAGCATGTAATCCCACGAGCAAGGCTGTACATTTAGAACTAAAAATAAATAAATCAAGAGTTCTGTGCCTAAGCAATCCAAGTCCTACACTGAGGAATTTTGTGGCCTGGATAATTTTCTCAAATTGTGCACATCTCCAGTGCTTTCATATTGTATGTTATTTGTTACCCAAATTTGCTGTTGTATACAATTTATTCCAGCTTTCCAAATCATGTGGCTGAGGGACACTATGGGCCATCCTAAATCACTGATTCACCACACCTCTCTGGCACCTGAGATTTCAACAAGCATTGCTCGCACACTTTAAAACATATATTTATGTCTCAAAAGGCTACCAGTTCTCTTTAAAAACAAAAAAGAGCCCAGTTTCTCAGGAATCAACACTTTATATTTCTTTTGCACTCCCACAGAATCACAACATATGTACAGCTCTGCTCAAAGACATTTCAGTTTTCAAGGTCAAACTGCATTCAACAAGAACATTAAATGGCTACTTGGTGGGGTGGAGGAATCAAGCGTTTATGTAATACATCATACTACAAAACATGGGTTTCAGTACTTAATCTTGCCCTTGGGAAATCTGGCATTGCATTAAAAAGGTTCTAAACCTCGTTGTTACTGAGCTTTAAGCAATGACTGAAGGCTCAACGGCCATGAGTTCTGTCTTTCAGTGCTCAGAGCTCCACGGCAGGAAATACTGCCATCTGAAGGCATGCAATACATCGAATTTATAATTCACAGTATTTATGCTGAGTTTCCAATCTGGGGCTCCTTGGCAGAGCTCTCAATGCCATGACAGAGAATTCCTAATACTGACGACCTGACATTATCAAAAGCGTAACTTTGTTTATGTTACTGTCTAGAGGAAAGACAACCATTGTATCACATTCCCTAGCATTAAGATACTGACCAGCACTGGACAGCTGGTTAAATAATGGGTTATTATTCACATGTTTTATTACATGCACACTCTAGGGCAGGATAAGATTTTCTGTTTCCATATTGCCAAAATATTTTAGGAGTGGGTGACAAGGACAATAAAGCTGGTAAATAACTTTGATTTTGTCAGAGGAACAATGCCGCTTAGCTGCTGTGCAATCATTGTGTAACCATATTGTGAAGAGCACAAAGACCATTTTAAAAGATTCTGAACTTCCAAAAGTAATTCTGCTGTTTGCATTTTGGCTGCTTTATCAGCATGTAATTTCACAATACAAGTTGCAAAGTATATGACAATATTTGTACTGGAAATAAGTTTCTACCAAGTGGCAAATCACCAACAATTTTAAAGAGAGAAAAAAATGACTTAATGGACAACCAACTTAGAAAGGTAGTATTTGCATAATATTATTATGTTCCTACCCCCTGAGCTTTCACTGGAATTTGTTTGTGGCACAGTGACTTCAGAAGCCTGTATGTTGGTCACAGATGCTGCCGTCACAGCTGGAGGAGGACTGCTTCTGCTAAAATAATTTGTTTGAAAAAACACAACACATTCATGAATTAAAGCAAGCCCACACAACTTGCAACTCACCAAGTCAAATAGTTCAGCAGCATCTAGAGAGGCTTGATAAGCCTCCTGGATTTACTAACTCCCTAGGGGGTGTACAAACAGGATAGCTGAACCTGGCAAGCCAGAATACATGGCTGAGGGGCTGCATTCAGCTTGGTGGGCCACAATCTGTACGTGCTCAAATCACAATTATCAGCATATAAGTTTCAATCCATCAGAAAGCATCAACTTGGTGAAACACCCTCAATGGCAATTCTGCACAGAGTTTTAGAAGAGACAGGCCATCAATGATAGGAGACAAAACATAAAGAGAAATACAGTAGTGCCTCGCAAGACGAAAAGAATCCGTTCCGCGAGTCTTTTCGTCTTGCGGTTTTTTCGTCTTGTGAAGCAAGCCCATTAGCGGATTAGCGCTATTGGCAGTTTAAGGGCTATTAACGGCTTTTTAAGGCTTAAGGGATTAGCGGTTTAGCTGCTAAAAGGCTATTAGCAGCTTAGCGCTTCAGAAAAAGGGGTTGGGGAGCGGAAAAAAACCTCAAAAAAATCGTCATTTTCGTCTTGCGAAGCAAGCCCATAGGGAAATTCATGTTGCGAAACGCCTCTGAAAACGGAAAACCCTTTCGTCTTGCGGGTTTTCCGTCTTGCGAGGCATTCGTCTTGCGGGGCACCACTGTAATGCTTGCTTTTGTCTGAATAACTACTCTAGCACCAGGAAGTTCTTGTAAAAGCACTATGGTTGTGGTGGCTGAAACAGCAGCATGGGAAGAAGGAGCAACGATGCTTAATTAGTACACCTTGAAAGTAGGGATGGATGTTCTGCATAGATGGAAATGTGCCGAGACAAGGAAAACAAACCCAGCAAGCATTTGTTTCCTTTTACTTTGAGAGAAATGTGGTTTAGATAATGTTGTCATCAGATAGCTGAATTCTTACCCCTGAGAGCTTCCAGAACTGTTCAATGGACTTGTCTTCATAGCACTAGTAGGAGAAGGCACAGATGTGCTGTTATCACTATCCATAGATAAGTCTAGGCTGCTGTCGTTCAGCGCTGTCAACTTGACCCCTTCTGTCGAATGCTGAAATCGGTGAGACCATAAATCACAAAATGCTATTCAGGAGCAGTAAGAAACTCTACTGTAATTTGGCAGAAAAATAGTGACATCCTATATGGCCACCTGTCAGCAGGACAGACTTACGATGGTGCAACAGGAATTCCCCCCGCACTGCCAAAATCTGCCCTGGAAGTGGGAGATCCTTCAGGGCAGATTTGGGAAGGGGATGGGTTACAGAGAAAGAGAAGTCTGCTCATACCATGCCTGTTATCTTTAATTCACTCTCTCCTATATATCAATACGAAAGCTTTGTACATGTGCAAATCCCTCCCCTCACTGACAAGAGTAACGCCTGATGTGGGCTTGAGTGAGGCATGTCTAACTGACACCACATCAGAAAATTCTCCATTATTTCCTAAAATTTACCTTTTTGGGAGGCCAAAAAGCAAGCAAGCAACATTGCACAAACTGGATCAGATGCTGCTTTCTTATCACTATGAGGGGGAGTAGAAAAGACCAAGTGTCTTATTACAAAGTTGAGATTGCTTCATAAGCAACATTTGAATAGGGACATAGATGCTTCCGTACACCCAACTTTGCAGTAGGTCAGTGATCCCTCCTCTTTGCCTTTTCTTATGCAATGCCCATCTCTGGACTTTATGTGAAAGGGTATTCCAGATGAGCTGGTACTTAAAAAAATAAAATAATACTTGGGGTAAGGTAACTTCATTTCCTCACAAGTTCAACAGACCTGCTACAGCAAGTCTGAGACTTGCTGCATAAGGCTGAAATCACTGTTGACAGATGTCAAAGCAGTATCTCTGTGAATGCCTCTGAGGATTTTTTAAAACATTGTTCCTTTTAATCCTTGTCCACTGTTAAAAATGAGCAAGTTTCACTAACTTGAAATGCTTCAGGAATTCTGAGCAGTTACCACCCAAACTACAAGTCAAAGATAATCCCAGAATCAGGTCAGAGAAGACAAGAAGAGTGGGTTGCCTACAGAGAATTTGGGTATCCTATAATTATGACTACAAATATTTTATGACAAGTTAGTATCATCAGAAATCTGGGATACTAGAATATGCTTGTATTAAGAGTATACACACATATATTTGCCAGTTCATTTGAAGCTTTACCTTTTTCTTTTTCTGAAGCACATGACTAGGTAGCAATTGATGAAGTTGCTTCCTTTTAACATGCATTGCAGCAATTTTCATTTCCATCTCAAACATCTTGCTGTTTATTGCTTGCCTATAAACTATATAACGAGAAGACCGTTAAGATGTTTTACAGTTGGAGAAAGCCCATTACTTGCCTGTCCTGAAAGAAATTTGCATTCCTGAGAATTCTGCTTTTGGAATGAAAAACGGTACTTTCTTCACTCCTGAGAAAAAGGAATATGCACAGTGCCGCATCATCATGCCAAATGCCTTTCTCCTAACTTTTCAAAAGGCATTATGTGATTTTTAAATTTTTTTGCCTCAAAGTTTATCCCAAGGTGGCAAAGAAAAAGAGTTGTTACATCTTGTATAGCACCTCCTCTTGGCTGTAGGCAGGGTCACATTGCTCAGACGCTAAGGGACGGGGTTATCCACCTTCCCAGACTGACCTCTGGGAAGTTAACAGGATTTTGCTGTAGCTCATAGTTCAGGTTCAAAAAGCTGCACCTACCCAATCACAACTGGGGGAACAGAGATAATAACCAAGGTGGTGTAAGTAATTCTGCAGAAATGTTGCATGAAGCCTCTTTTCCTTCTTGCCTTCTTTAAACTTCAATGCTGCTACTAGCAATGTGGTTGCTCCTGCAAATCTGTTTTCCTGTCTTAGCACCACCAAATCACAGGACACATTGCAGCTCCCCCTGCTCTTTCTAAGCCCCCTCTCTGGTCCCCCGAAAACCTGGCCCTGAAATTCTCTGCAGCAGCATTTCACAAGGGCTTTATGCAAAACAAAATAATCATATAGACTTCTTTACATAAACACATTTTTTTCCTGCAAAATTATGGGCCTGATACAACAACTTATGGTTTAGCAAGGGAAAGAACACTCCCAAAGAGCTGCTCTTAGCCACTTTGATACTCCCTGCCAGACCTTTTTACTGTCACACTAAGCCAAGGTTTGGCTTGGCATGTTGTCTGAATTTGGTCTTGTGGTTACGATCTCTCCTCACTAACCACAAGCTGTAGCCAAGAAGAAACCATGGCTTAGTTTGGCAGCTATAAGGACTGTGGGGGAGCTGCAAACTCCTCTTTGGGAAGTCATATGTTTGCAGTGTGAACTGGCACTGGAAGTGGGAGTTGGTATTAACAGCAAGATGAGAGACTAGTGTTCCACTATGAAAACATGACACCTTCCTATAATCCCAATGCAATATGGAAGTTGGAAAGAAGGAAGTTCAGTGTACCTTAACACAGGGATGTTAGTGTAAGAATGGAAATTCCTGTACTGCCTTGCTATGGTAAACAATGCTTCAGAAGTGGAATCTCTCTCAAGAGAAGCCTGAACTTTAGAGCTCTTTCTATCCAGGCTGCCTCTTAATGGTCTTTTTTTGCTTCACAATTCTCCATTTCTATCTTTTAAAGAAAAGCTTCTTTGCAAGTTAACCCTTTTTTGCAATGTCAAAAAGTGGACAGCATTCTGCCTTTTCAGCCCTCACTAACTGCCACTATGATGATCACAGAGAACCAACAAGTTTTAATATTGCTATGTGACTATTTTGCATGTTATGATTCAGATGGGATACAGACAACTGGTCCACTGTGGAAGCTGCAGCACAGGGTGAGACCAACTTTGCTACAATGGTTACTACTGGCCCTGGTCACAGGATCAGACCATTTATACCAGCAAATGTTGAAATAATTGTTTTGAAGGAAAATATTTTGCTAGCATTTGTCAGTAACTGCAAGGACATCTGTGATCCAAGGCAAATCACAATTAACTTAGCTGTCATATTTTTAGAGATAGAACAATTTCCATGAGTCAAGCTTACCAGTGTCAGTAAAAGACTGAATGTCATATGTAAGATCAACACTCAGATTTTCAGAGTTCTCAGTTTTCTTAAACACTAACCCAATCACCCACATTGTACGAAACTCTTCCCTGGAAAAAAATAAAAATAAAGTAAAAACTACCATCACAAATGAAAACAGCAGAAAATTCTAAAAATACATCTTTCAGTAACCAACCATTTCCAACTACAGTGGTGCCTCGCAAGACGAAAAGAATCCGTTCCGTGAGTCTCTTCGTCTAGCGGTTTTTTCGTCTTGCGAAGCAAGCCCATTAGCGGTTTAGCGGCTATTAGCGGCTATTAAAGGTTTAAGGGATTAGCGGATTAGCTGCTAAAAGGCTATTAGCAGCTTAGTGCCTTAGAAAAAGGGGGTGGGGAGCGGAAAAAAACCCCCCAGGAATCGCAAGACATTTTCGTCTTGCGAAGCAAGCCCATAGCAAATTCGTCCTGCGAAGCACCTCCAAAACGGAAAACCCTTTCGTCTAGCGGGTTTTCCGTCTTGCGAGGCATTCGTCTTGCGGGGCACCACTGTAGTATTAATTAATTACTGCTACTCTTCAGTGGCCAGCCACAGAAAAAATCATATTGGATGCCATAATACAGTCACAAAAAACCTGAATAACTTGACAAACGTCATGGTCTTAGGAATATTTCAATTTAAGTCATAATAGATCTACTTCTGATTTACAAAAGAGAATATGCTAAATGTAACGTTTAATAGAAGGCCAAGTTTGCCAATCTGAGTTTTAGATCCACATTAGAATTCCAGCTCATTAGTGTGATTTTCTTCAATGTGATGCAAACCCTTCCCCCCCCCCCCCATTTATTATTTTTACCTTTCAGATGCATAAACTGCACCACTGATTTTGATCTTAAGTAATTTGCAACAAGCAATGCCTCTCCAAAAATAGATACACAACAGCATTTGACTGTTTTGACGACAATAAATGTTTTCAGCTGGGACTGTCTGGTGCCTGATCTATAACAGGAAGGTAGAACCAGAGGTGCCCTTTTGCAAACAAGGCCTAGAAAGTTTAGTTTCCCATTATGTGCAAATGTGGCTAGTGTCTTCAAGCTAGCTCTTGTGCAACAGTTCAGCACAAATGTTATATATATTTTTCTGCTAGTACATTTCTGGATCTAAACCAGGACTTGTAACACAGTAGAGGTAGTTTAACCTATATATTGTTTAACATGCACAGCATCAATCTTTCTAATGGTTTCCGTTTCCTGTATGTATTGACAAAGAACAAGAGAGTTCCTCTTCTGAATGATGTTTTTATATTAAAAGAAGTGTAAATCTTGGTAAAGCATTTGACAATACTAACAGTAAGCCTGATTCCCACCCCTTCACTTTCAGTAAGAAGTTTTCTGCCAACAGTCTTATTAAGAGCCTTACTTGTCAGGATTTTCCTTGGGTGCCGGGAATGACTGAGGATTTACATGAGCCAGTGTAATGAATTCATTCTTCTCCAAGCTTCCAACCAAAATACGGATTTTTGACTCTACCAAGCCAACCCTGAATAAAAATAAACTTGTTAATACTGAGTATTGCAAGTAAAGATACTCTTTTTCTAGTTGAGAAAAGGAAGTCCAATTATATTAGTACTGGAAACACACACAAAAACTGGGAGGTAAGTACACATGTAATGAAATAATTTTTACTATGTGTACTATGGGTTAGTATCCAGAGATGCCATGAACAGAGTTCCGCTCACAACTCAAGGAGGTTGGGGAAACCTTTCAAACAGTGTGGGAGGTGGCAAAAAGGATGTAGGGGGAAATTGGCAAAAAATGCTTCTTTCTCGTTCTGTTAAAAGGATTAAAAGACCTTCTGTAAACATTTGTCCTTTTTGCTTTTATACTCCTAAATAAAACTTTAAACCTACAATTTGTTTCTGGATTTTGACCCCCGCCCCACTGCCAGCCATCCCATTAATATTAAACATTTTGGCATGCAGAACTCTCAGAATAGCCCCAAAAGCGCTCTTAAAAACTGAATGAACTGCTTATACTAGAAAGAGAAGAGGGGAAATGCTGCAACATAGACTCTTCCCCATAATCCTAATACTACGATACTATACACAGGTATCTAGGAGTTAACTTAAGGTTATAGGGATTGAGCTCTCTGGGTCCCTTAATTTTAAGGAAGCCTGTGCAGTAGCAGCAGATTCAACAATGGCTTAGCAAAGGCTGTAAACTATAACACAGCTTTTGCATTTCTAGTGAGCTACAAATCAAACCCTAAGGTGCATTATCATTCTAAAATATTTGCTCTACCTAAAAGTTTTATACTACTTTTTTTGGAGTAAAATAGCATTCAAGAAAAAGAGAGAGAGAAAATATCATGGCCTTCATGGCACTTTCCCTCAGTCCCTGGTTTGCAAGGCTTTCAAGTCACAGATTAGACTGAGAAAACACTTAATTGCTAGCCTATGAATAACTCAGAAAAAGTGCTTCATCGAGCTCAGCCTAGCATGCCCTTCCCATTCCATTATATTTTAAGGCAGGAGTTCCTGATAGCTCTAATTAGCATCTGTGTTAAGACAGGTGGTCCTGAACCCAACTGCTCCTTCAGAGTGACTTGTGCAGCCTGAAACATCTTCACATCCTTAGAATATGCACTAATTATTATTATTATTATTTAAATTTATATACCGCCCTAAGAACCACAGGTCTCAGGGCAGTTCATAGGATAAAATCACAATATAAAAACACAAAACATATAATCAAAATAAAAACAAGAACAATGATCCAAATGAAATGTTAACTTTAAAAGGGGAAGGAGGCATAGGAAGTGGCCACGTACTCACCACTCTAGTCGCTGTTTTTCTGTTGGTGCACTTGCTAGAAGTACAATATAATGCCTTTGAAGATAAAAAAACAAACATACTATACGACCTTGATTTTGACAGTTCAGATTATAACTGGTATATTTTCAACACCTCATGAATTTCCAGTAAACGAAATCTCATTGTAAGATTAGCAATGCCTTCATAGCTTCAGTCAATGGGAAGTGAATATTCATTATGTCTAAGCTACAATTAAAATTCAGGTGACCTTTAGAAGTTATTAAGTTGTTAACATTTATCTGAAAGAGTTGTATTTGTCAAAAATGTATTAACTAATAACATTATTAGAATCAGCAGAAATACACTCACCAGCCACGTAACTGTAACTGAGAGCAAACAGGCATAAATCATAATGGGGTGGGGGGACTTTATTGGGAAGGGTAACATAAATGTATTTTTAATCAAAAGAAGCAGGCAGGTGTTATTTTTACAGTGCACTGTTAAGAAATGCTCTTCTAAATATTAGACACCCCCACGATCCATACCAAGAACTGTGGTAAGACTGGTAAAGAATCAAAATAGTCCTGGAATACTACATGAATGAGCAGAGCCTTTGCAAGGCTCAAGTGACACCTCAATCCTAAATACAGATTCCAATCCGAAATACCAAATGTGTTTTGCTGTGTACGAAACGGCAGTATTGTTCAGTTGTGTGCCAACAACGCTATCCCTTTACTATTGAAATAAAATACTGCATTTGTGGGCACATGATTTCTACGTGGTCTATGAGAACACCTGTGGCAGGATGCAGCAGTGCAATGCAGAAAGCAGAATTTAGCTAACTCTCCGCATTTGCCGATTAGACTTTAATATAGACGGAAGAGCCGCAACTCAATATTTATTTTTCTATACAATTTATATACCACCCTTCCTCCCTTGCAAAACTCCAGATCAAGGGAGATTTTCAGGGGAGAATCAGGTGGAAGAATTCAACATCACCAACTGCTCCAGCATATACTGCCCCCACAGCAGCATTACAAAGCAAACAGGCAGTTGGATCTAGATCTGCTGTTCATCCACTTTTGTGAGTTGGATCCAGCAGAGGCTCCTGCTCCACAAACTGGACACTCCCATGGGCAGAGGGTGGCAGTTTTTGCCTTTTTCCATGAGGCCCTCAGCTGTTACAGAGGGTGCTGCAACACTTGGGAGCAGATTTTTGTGGACAGAGGGCTATAGGAATGAAGGGGGAACTGGCCTCTATTGAGCAAACATGATTTACTTGATCCCTGAGAATACTGTCTCTCTTCCTCCTGCAGGAGCACCCACTTTTGTAGAGTTCTGCTCCATGCCAATCCTGAACACACCCCAGGACTGGGAATATTGATTTGCAAATGTGGGCCTGTTGGACATGTTAAAAAGAATAAAACTTGTGTTTTTCAGAAAGGTTCTTTGTAAGAAAGCAGAATCTTATCAGAACCTGTAACTCCATTCATAGAAACTGGTGCAAAAACATGCACGTTAACAACTGATTGTTATAAGTAGCAATTTATACAAGTCCCAGTTTACAGCTCTTAAGGTTAGTATTAAAATAAAAATAGGGGGAAATTGCCAAGGTCTGGAATCTTTTTATACACACAAATTAAATATAATGGAGGCTTAAGCATCTTGGTGCCAATATGTACAGGTTCTTTTCTGAGTGGATGTCATCATTAAGCAGCTCTTCCTCCCACAGTAGCAGTCTAATTGTTGTTGTTTTTCACAGGAATAATATATAATAATATATAACTCATAATAGACCAACAGAATATAATAAATATAATTTAGTATATTTATATTTATACATTATATTTATAATAAAGTTATGTCACAGTATGAAATAATTTGCAATGATATCTGAAGGGCAAAGGACACTTTCTGAAAACCATTTTACAATATGAATACTGGTGGAATTAAAATTATGGTGATTCTTAAGAGTGTGTTTTTTGTTGACTGCAACTTTAAATACCAGTCTCCTAAATAGGCCAATCAAACTGTTTCTATTGTAACCATAAACATTTGGAGTTAAGCTTTAGCTGGTTTCTGTAAGCACACAGATGAGAAATTGGCATTTGGAGAACAAACATGGTTTACTTAGCTCCATGTGTAGCTACCAAACACCCTGACCAAAAAAATCTGATCTAGATAAATTATGGATCTAGTGTGCACAACAGTTTATTGAAGATTAGATTGCAGTCAGCATAATTTGTAGAAATGCAGACAACTCGGACAAGCAATACAGTTGGATTTCTTATTAGTTGGCATGTAGGTTTTTCAGCTGGAGTCCAACACTGTAGTCAGGGCTGGGGCTTCAAATTTTTATAACTAGACTCCCACGAGAGGTGGTGGACTCTCCTTCCTTGGACGTTTTAAAGCAGAGGTTGGATGGTCACCTGCCATGTATGATCTAGTTGAGATTCCTGCAGGGGGTTGGACTTGATGACCCTCAGGGTCTCCTTCCAACTCTACAACCCAGGATTTATCAAACCATTATCCAAGACTGTGGAACTCCCTCTGAACTGAGATTAGATAGGCTACCCTCCTTGCTGAGCTTGAGAGCGCATGACTTAAGACTTTCTTGTTCCAGCAGGCATTTTAAGATTGTACTTGGTTCTATGATTAATTTGTACTGCTTTATTGACCCATTTTCTGTGGATTGGTTTTATGTACACAGCTTAGAAATGTGAATAATTAAGCAGTATATAAATGTCTTAATAAGTCTACAGAATAATTACTAGAGTAATTACGAACCCAAAGGTTTTTTTGTTTGTTTGTTTTAAACAGACCTTTCTAAAGTGATCATATGGCGACATCTAGAAATTCCTATTCTGAATTTTTTGGTGAATCAATTGAGGAAAAGCAGACTAGTTCATGTTCATCCTTTACTGCAAGGGGAGCTGCTGTCCAGAGTGCCACTGGTATACACAAACTCTTGGGACTCTCTGGATTCTGACCTTTTGAATGGTGTCAAGAGTCAGGGACATGGATTTATCATATATCATAGTATATCATATCATATATCATTACAAATATTTTCCTTGATGGAAACTGTTAGCTGGCCTGCTATTTGCTGCCTTAATTTAATGGATATATGGGAAACCACTGATCCTCCTGATGTTCTTAGACTTCAATTCCCATTAGTTCCAGCCTCCAATGCTAATGATCAGGGATAATGGGAGCTATAGTCTAGCAATCTCTGGAATGCCACAGGCTTCCCTTTCCTGATTGAACACCTAGTCATCAACATTTTGCATTTGACTCATTAGCCTTCTTTTTACAGCCACTGATCATGCTGGTCTGGCAATTAGATCTCTGTTTTTAACCCCCAAATATACTTAGAGGCTACTTTATTTCATTTTTTCACAATGTTGTTGTGTTTTTTTTTACCAAAGGAAATTAATATTAAATAATGTGTGTATGCTAATCTTTCATGCATCGGCTGGAAGACAAGAAGGTGATTTAGCACTGGCAGGATCCTAAAACATCTTCTCAAATTAATATCATGGATTTTAACGTAACTTCTTTCACATATACCTGTATTGTAATGAAATTTCTGCTTATATTGCTATATAAGTGACAACACATATAGGAACCAGACAGGGAGAAGACTGAATATTATGTTTTGGGCAAAGTATTCATGACCTAGTTATCCAACCTTTCAATTTCAAAATCTGGATAACACTAAATGTATACCAAATCCATTTTTCTTCCTTGATGGTCAGAAAACCTACTGCAATTAGGTTTTTGTTTTTGTTTTTTTTTAATCTATGCAGCACCTGAATTAAGAAACCTATGACAATTGAGACACTCATATCATTTATAACTGATGGATAAGAAAGGTTTACTTCATGATAAATTAGTCCTAGCATTCCTTCCACTTTGTCAAAATGAGGTGTTAAGAGAAACATCTTCAATATTCCTTGGAATACCAGAGGTGTGCATGCTCATTTTCCATTTTGAGACAAAGTGGATTAGCCTCCCAAAATTTGTTTAAGATTCTAGCATTTGTAATGCAAAGAGTTAGAGGAATCAAAACACAGACGCATTATCATGATCATCAGTCTTCTTTTAATGGGTGAAACGCTGCATTGTCATTTTGTTTAGATTAATACATAACCACCCAATACAGAAAATGTTTAAGTTTCAGCTTGGAGTGGCCATCTGACCAGTTTTAACCAAGGGCAAATAAGGTAAGTTTAAAAATAAATAAAATAAACTATGTTACAACTTCCACCCAAATACAAGAAACAGTCAAGAAGCTTTCTTCTTATTAGGAACTCTTAAAATACCTGGCAAGTCTCAAGAAATCCTCCAGAAGAGAGTGCTTGCATTTAGCGGGTAACTTTTAAAAAGTGTTTTACTAGTAAATGATTAGAAGCCATCTTACATTCAAATGAAATGCATACATGTCCCATCATATTTAGGTAAAATTTGATCAATGTCGTGCAAAACAGTGTTATCACATCTGTCCACTATAACTATTGCTAGTAAAGTTAGCCAGTTTAAATGAGTGTGAAAGTGTTAAAATAGATACTCATAAAACATCTTTCATGCCATAAAATACATACTTGTATTTTTGAAAGAAGTTTGGAGCTTCAAAAAGTTTGGACCACTCTGCCTTACTCAGCAAAATTTCATCTGTGATAGCAAGACCTGAATTATAAAAACACATTTCAGCCTTTTCATATATTATTTTCTTCATCGGAACAACAGTTTACTGAACACAAGGAGTTAAGAGCATATAAATGAAAATACAGCTACCCAATGAAAGCCAAATGAGTCAGACCATTAGCCTACCTAGGTCAGCAATGTCACCTCTGACTGCCTAAGTAGCCCTCCAAGCTTTCCAGCCTCACCTGGAAATGATAGATCCTGAACCTGAAACCTTTTACATGCAAAGAAAGTGCTGTATCCCTGAGCTATCAGCCTGCCCCATATGGAGATAATTTTGAAAGTTTGTTCATAATTTAAGTTAGATGGTGGTATACAACTCTGTACTGAGAAATAACAAACTACAGTTTATTTAAAGTTTCAGACCAAAGCTTCTTTCTCTGCCGTGATCTTTCCAAATGGAAAATATATATATATTTTAAATAGGAAGTGGTGGGAATTGAACCTGGGACATTATGAATGGTATCACTGAACTATTTACTTATTTATTCAAATTATTACCAGCCCTTCCATCCAAAGGAGCGCAAGGCAGCAAACAAATAAATACGTTTTTCAAACACCTCATTTATACGGGCTATGTACAAGTGGCGTTTAAACAAGTTTTGCTTATCGTGTTCAATTATGGCTAAAATAATTATGAGACAACACCATCTTTCCAAGTACTAAAACTGTCTTAGGCGTCCTTTCTGACCAGCATTTTACCAGTGGAACAAGTTTCCAAGAACCCATTCTCCCCCCAGTATCTCCAAACTACCATATATTTATTCCCAGCTGCTATAAGCAAAGAGAGTACTGGGCTACTGCAATACCCAGAAAAGCTGAAGCTGGATAAGAAGCCACACTTAAGAATTTCTGCTTTCCAATTAGTTTGGAAATGCTATTTCTAAAAGCCTTTACAATTAGAAAAAGCTACTAGATAAGCATTAGCACAATGCCTGGATCCAAACTATCAACACACACAAAATCTAAGGAGGGCTATTTTCATTCTTTCGGGAATAGATGTTCAGAATTCCTTACCTTGCTTAAATTCTTCAACCATCACCATACGTGTAGAAACGGACACATTGTAGGTAGAGTTCTGCTGGGGGTATGCTGGTGTAATTATAGGCATAAGATGGTACCTATCACTGGGGTTTACCTACATATAATAACAGCCAATCAGTTTCCTTCAATCACATTTAAGTTAAAAAATGTGGATCTGTCCATTGAAAAAAAAATCCCTATGTTATATACCACTAGTGACGTCCGTGAGGTAATTAATACTGGCAGCCTACTTCAAACTCAGGAAAAGTGACATATTTTTAAGAGCAGATTAAACTTAATTATCTGTTTTCCAATTGCACCTTTACTGAATGCTAGCCTGTCTATAATTATGAAACTGGAGTGATACCTGACTGATACATGAAGAACTTTATTACCAGGCACACTACGCTTCGCAACCCTTTTGAAATATGTAGTGCATTTTTTTCCTGTAGTATATTAATTGTCATGAAGAGGCCAATTCAAAAAAAGTAAAAATAAAAAACTAAGCACCCAACAGGATCAAATGTGTTTAACATATCCTTTATTAAGAACAGTATGTTTGATGAAGGAAGGAAATGTGCAGATGCATGTCAATACTTTTAAAGTTGTAATTATTTTAAGCTGAAACCCTACCATTTCCTTACATGGTTTTCTTTAGCTACTGGAGTACAAAGGACTTGTGTTACATACTGCTCATATGCCAAAGGATAACAAGGCAAAAAACAATCATAACATCTGATGTGGGCTTTTATTAAAGTAAACTTTTTATTGAAAACGAACTGTACAGTCTTCATATACACCAATTTTTGCTTGTGTTGGTCAACCAACAGGCTCCGATTCCACGCACTGTGTAGTCACAATTCTGATATCCAACTGGGTTTCAGCAAGCCCAGAACTCGATTGTGATAGCCACATTCAATAGGGAGAAAAATACCCTATTTTATAATACATGACGTGTAATTCTTGCAGGAGCCCAGGTGCAAGTAATCCTATAGTACTGCTGAAATTAAGGAGATGTGGCCCTAATCAGTGCCAGATTACTGGGAGTCCCGTGAAAGTAACTTGAGTTTTCTAAAGGAAAAATGGGAAAAACTAATGGCAGAAAAGCTACTTACTATTCTTGGTTTAGTATAAACACCTGCCTACAGAGTAGACACCTATGGCATAAGTGTACAGTACTGGCCCAAATTTCTATGGTCATCACAGAAATCAGAGTGAATAAATGGATGCAATACCCAATTTAAGTATACAGTCGAACCTCCATTTACGTAACCCTCTGGTTACATAAACTTCGGGATGCGTGCGCAGCAAACCTGGATTTTACTGGGTTTCGCCCCACGCACATGTGCAGAAGCAGTCTGCGCATGCGCAGAAGTGGTCCTCAGGTTGCGGACACCTCAGGATCCGACCGGACCTCTGGAACGGATCCTGTCCACAACTGGAGTTACCACTGTATTCACATTTTTAAGACTGCATTTGGGGAATTTTACAGCAAAAAAGAGAAATCCCGAGGCCAAAAACGGGGGTGGGGGGAGGAGAAGGCTTCAAGTAAAAACTTGGGACAAAATTAAGTGACAGCCTACATTTTACAGAGAAAGTATAGAAGTGCTGTAAAACTAACCAGTATTTGTATTTGTAACAAAGGTAGATTCCTTAGGGCTTAAGCAATTTGTTTTAAGCAGTTTGATCTTATAGGGGGAAAAAATAATACACTAACCCTTGGGTCCCATACAGGCAAATTAAGATTGCATTCTTCTGGCTGTTTCAATAGCACTGGATTTGGCCATTCCCTGTTTAGAGAGATTGTAGCACTGAGTAAGAAAAGCACTTATTTATAACAACAAGCAAGCATGTTTGAATGTGAGCCTTCATTTTATACACCAGACGCAGCATCAGACGAAGCTTTTTTCAAAGAAAACTGCCTAACCAGCTTTCTTAAGGAATGGATTTTGTTTTATTCCCTTCAATCCAAACAACTTTCATAGCACTTAACTGACAAATGCTTAAGGTTTGGTTTTTAGCCATTCATCTTCAAATGGATACACTTTAGAGCATACTTCTTTAGGGCTATTGTTATGCTAGAAATATTTATGGGGAACATTATTTGAATATTTGGAATCCATCTCATTCCTCATGTTCAGGATGGGTAACAACAGACAGCAGCAAGATACCAATAGTATGGACACTCCACATAATTTGGCAAATGCATGTAGAATGTCTCCCTATAAATTGTGTCTTTGCTTAAGAGACCCCCTGCCACTTGGACACTGGTGTTATGTGCAAACTGATCCTAGGACTGATAGGAAGTATTAATTTTTTAAAAAATGCTATCTTCAATGCGTCAGCTATTCTGTCCATAAAGTTATTCGTTTTAAGAAGCTAACCTAATTGCAAGTTTGAAGTGCCACTCTAGATTATACTCCACACACACTATGCTACCCATTTGTCTTAGGCCTTAGAAGTATTTGGAACAGCCGGATTATTTATTGAAACCATGTGTACCAATAGTGCATCGGTGCAATGTACATTTTAAATTTAGTATTCTTACAGGCACAGCTCCCCCAAACATATAAGTTTTTCCTAGAGAAACCATGCAGCAGCAGCACATGAGCCAAGGTGCTACTATCAATCCAATTCAGCAAATTAACATTAGAAAAATCAAATCTTCAAAGGTTCCAAGAAGGTTTCAGATTATTGGCAGCTAGCATGTGTTGTGCAATGAACTCTGCACTTTTAATCTGAAATCTCATCTCTATATGAGAGCACATGCAGAAATTTGTTAATTCTTGTATATGGAAATAATTCCAGTTATGCAAAATATTTTTTGTGCTTTAGAAGACAGGCAGTTCACTTATCCCAGATATTCCCCTAAACATGTAGCATAATCACATCATACATGAACTGGGAAATGCTGTTCACCTTAAAGAGTTCCCATTTTAACACACCAACCCGTTCAGACTAGGTATGAATGCTGTCTGTGACCCTTTGCTCAATTAGCCCTAAAATGGATAGAGCCACGCAAAAAGGCCAGAGCTCCACAAGAGCTCATGTGTTTAAGTGCCTCACATAATGTAAGTAGATGTTTTGCACCGAGGACTATAAAATAAAACCTGACAAGTGTCTTGCAATTTCTCGGAAGGGTGATTAATATTCCTATGAGTAAACTTGTTAACCTGACACCATCTGAAGGAATGTCATAGAAACAACACTAAAATTCAGGGTCTATAATAAATTTTATTTTAGTGTAATCTAAAAAGACATACCATTTAGAAAATACCAAGAAAAATTTATGTACAAGAGTTGATGCTATTGCATTTGGATAAAGCTGGCAAGTTCTTGCTACTAGCATAGCCCAGGAAACTCCACCAAGGAAACCTAGTATATTGGAATAGATGTTGTGCCCTGTTGTTGTAGAGATAAAAACAAGACAACTTTAGTCACTTTCATTCAACTGGAAATAAGCATTTTTTAAAAATCCATTTTGTAAAACCCCACTTACGTTTAGCCCATAGTTTGATAGCTCTCAGTGTTAATCTGAAATTGTCAATATTTGGTACTAGATGGAGAATTTCATCGGTTACTCTGCAACCTAGAAAACAGAAACCATTTTTCCATCATGAATATTAAAGAAAAGACATTAGACGAAACTGGAGAGTTTTGGGATTACTTTGCTTTTTTCAGAAGAGGGGTCTTTTTTAGCCTAATTATTTTTTAGCCTAACCAATACAAAGCTATACACAATAAAGGTTATAAGATCAAAATATAATATTGTGCTATACTATAACCTGAAAGATGGTAATTCAGCATATACAATTGTCACAGTATTCTGTGTCACATCAAGCACCTCCACCATTCCGTATCAATGAGAATTTATGCCTTTGTTAAGCCCTTGCTTGACTCCCATTGCAAATTATTGCACTACTTTATGTTATCTCAAATTGTTTGTGGGACTGGGATACACAGGGTTATATCTAGCCATTTTGCTTAGCTGACAGTAAGGCTTCCATCAGTGGAACTGGGAGGGACACAGATATAAGAAGAGGGGGGTGCAGGGGATCCCCAAGATTGCTTTTCTCTCTCAATTTCTCTGACAGCTGAGTGACAACTCTTAGATACAACCCAAACAGATTAAATGAACTGTCTGATTTAAGCACAAATTCAGATACTTTGTAACTGAACAAAATTAAGAGCTGAAATTGCATAGATTGATATGTATGTTTGCCTCAAGCCATATTAAGGAACGGGAAAACACACACACACTTATACATCAATCAACCTTAATTCTGTCTATGGTTAACATTGAACAGACTAATTATCTTTGCAAAGGAAGGTCAGCAGAATTCAGATTCTTGCAGTGTGCAACAATGTCATTAAAACTACCTCTAAACAGTGTTTTGACAGCTACTTTAACAATTATTACACTTTTAATCAATGTATGCTGAACAACTATTATGCAATAATGAAATATGCAGTATCTTCTGTTGCCACAGAAGATATTGGTATGAAGTTTCAAAAAAGCTACCTTCTCAATTATAAAAAAGAATACCAAATGAAATTATAACTTACCATTAAGACTTCGTATGCATCTAATGTCTAAATTTTTAAGAAGACTATCATCTCGAAGGTCTAGGTCTTCAGGAATAGTCTGAAGTGCTAATCGGGCAAACAATATATCAATCTAAAATAAGCAAGAACAAAGAAGTGAAGTATGTTATTCCATTGTTATGCTAATCATTAAGTCTACGAACTGTTGTGGTGTTTTTTTAAGAAAAGTCCACAAAATGTACTTTGTAGAGACAGTGCTGCTTAGTTTCTCAGTTTGTATGGCCAGTGATTTCAGGATCACCTGCTTCTCTGGACACTGGATGCAAATTTAAACTGCTGCGTCACCACTGCTTTATAATTAATTATGAGACAGAAGAAAAAGAATCCTCATTTACCCCTCATAGTAAAGTAAGGATTTGCCAAGGACACAAGTTTGCATCATATTAATGAACTCGGGACTGCTGCCCTCCTTCCAATTACATTTCACCTGCCAAGCTCCCAGCTCCTTTAAACCCACCCTTGCCTACCCATTACTCCCACCATTGCCCAATCCTCATCCCTTCACTGCTTGCTCCAAACTTCCCCTCCTCTAGCAGCTCACCCAAATCCTAAGGTCCTGCTGCTGTCATCACTTAGAGAAAAAAGGGAAAAGAAGAGGAAAGTCTTTCACTCCTTCACCATGCTCTGCCACCAACAATCATGCATTTTGAAATGTACACTTCCTCCTGGTGGCGATGGACTAAGCAGAGAAAGACTTTCATCCTCTATCACGGTAATAGTGACAACAGTGAGTGTGTGAAAGCCGGTCTGCTCACTTGCTCTACTTGACCATTTGCCTGTCGGCTCACTCGGCCAGGCTGCCCACTTGAACCTTGACCTGTTGTGCATGTATGAGACTAATGGAGGGGAGCAGAAGCAGCAGCAACAACAACAACACAAAAGGCAGCAGCTAACTGCAGCACGATCTTTTTCTTACAAAGGTATTACATAGCATGTAAGACATATTGTTGACAAATTGGGGAGCATTTTAGTGTGCAGCAATGGGAAGAATGCATTTAATCAGTAACATTATTTCACGCTTGGCAATAGACCCCAAGCAAACGTTTTGGGACTGCAATGAACTGTGAATGAGCTGCTACAACCAGCAGCATCTTTCTGTACTGGGGACTGTATATGTGGATGGGTCTGGACACTTTTTATTCCAAGTGGGGTCAATTTTTATGCATCCTACTGCTTCAAGCTGCACAATAATAATATCTGAAATAGAATCTGAAATGGATGCCACAATTTCCATGACTAAAGTAGCATTTTTTGAGCAGTCACTAAAAAACAAGTTACCGTTGCAAGGTATATGTCCCTTAAAAGGAAACAACTGTTCATACAAATAACTTCCATGTGAGAATGGCCTCAGTGTGGACTATGTGACTAGATGGTGGACTATGTGAACAGATGGTGGTGCAAAAGCTGTCTTAATTACTCTTACCTCTATTCCATCAAAACACAGTTTGATAACAGGAACAAATGCTTCTTCAACAGCCTGAAAAATAAATATTTTACAATGACTAGTACTCATACCTGATCTTCAACAGGAACTATTTAAGGGCCTGGCTAGGATAGCTTTTTTATTCCATTCAACTCTAATTCTATGCCAACCAGAATTTACAACAGCAAGCAATTCTATCAGAAATTGGATTCCAATATAGAAATAGATATTACAATAACCTTCCAACATCACTGAAACATTATGCTTATTTAAAACAGCCTATAATCAACTCAGTTCTTAATGTACAATTATCGTAACGTTTTGGGAACTTATGTCTTTCTTTAGATAGAGTAATTTACATACCCGTAGGTCTTTTACTTCTTCCTGTAGTTTCAGTTTTTCATAAAACGAGGTGAAAAAATCACTCCTGTCAACATGCCTTGGTGCAACACACAATGCATCAATATCAGCACCTAAAAGAAGTGTGAATAAACAGAGTTAGTTACCACATAAAGCCTACCAGAAAAGAGGCAACAGTGCAATGGTATCGTTTTGAACAGAAATTATTGCAGGATTCTTTCAAATACTGCACTTAAAAATGGTAATATCATATTGAAATACAGTCATACCTTGGTTGAGGAACGCCTTGCAACTCGAACATTTTGGCTCCCGAATGCTGCAAACCTGGGAGTGAGTGTTCCGGTTTGCGCACATTCTTTGGAACCCAACGTCCAATGTGGCTTCCGATTGAGTGCAGGAAGCTCCTGCAGCCAATCAGAAGCCACACCTTGGTGTTTGAATGGTTTCAGAATTCAAACAGATTCCGTTTGTCAACCAAGGTACGACTGTACATTCTTTCACTCAGTATGTACAGCAGCTTCCACTTCAAGAAATCTACCATTTGAAATCAACCACCACAAGTATAATCCTCAACTTACAAAGATATAATTGATAATGGAAATATAAGTTAAAACAAGGCTCAATTTAACTTAGTTGACATTGTTTTGCACTGGAGCTACTTTTGGAAAGCAGCAGTGTTTTTTTAATATAAGCAAATATAGTTCACAATTTTCAATAGTTTATATGAAACTATAATGGTGCTTCAATGTTAGGCTTCTTATCTATACCAGAGGTAGCACAGCATACAAGTTGAAAACTCCTCACTCTTAATTTATTACCTGCCTGCAGCAGACACTGGTTGAGGATATTTTTATTATAGAGTGGCAATTAGGCCATATCGCATTAAACATGAATGCTAATAAATTCATTAGTGTACCAAACAACTAAAGATTACATAAAGATTACATAAAGTATACAATGGCCACCAAGAAAAGGCAGCCCCAACTCTGCTCCTGACAAACAATAACATATACTGAAGGACAGTACCATCCTCTGTAGTTCTGACTGGCCTGAACTACACAAGGCAGAAATATACTTTTAATCTCATTGCCTTGCAAGGCGCAGGTGTGCTGTGGAAGGGCAGAGAGCTCTGTTGCATTAATACCAGCACCTACCCTGCCACCATCTAGTGTCAGGTCCCGGCATACTTTTATTTTAGCATCACATCCTAGCAGTTTCTGTGTGTCTGCAGAGGCTTTTAATATTTAATCAGAATTTAATTCATTCTAAGTTCATTTTAAAAACGTATCTAATATTATACCAGAACTTATAGTAGCCCCCCACAAACACAAACGAGTTGCTATCAAAATGTATCCAACTGTGGAGGAACATTCCCTCATCATAAGATGAGCTCCTTTTCCGCTTCTAGGACTGCATTTCAGGAGTGGCATTCTACTGAACTGTGGTGGTGCAAAAACCATAATTAATTTCAATGTAATCACATTAAAATAATTAATTTTAATGGAATCACATTAAATGGTGTAGACAGAACTACCTATGAGACCGTTGTGCTTTGGAGGTATGGCTAGTCACAGAAACCAGTTGTTGCTATGACTGCTATGGTACAGCCCTTAGCGATCATCCTTTCCTAATCACATGTTTGTGTGAGGGCAAGTCTCCTGTGCAAGCCAGTCATCGATGTCACTTGCAGCAGAATCGTAAAAGGTTTTATAGTGAATCTTTAGTGAATTTTTATACTTCTATTGGCTACCAACTAAGCAAACATATTTTATAAATGTATAAAATATTAGGTACATATTAGGGACACATTACCTTTTGTATGTACACCTAATCTATATGATCCAAATGTAAAAATTTTCCCTCCAACGTTTTCTATTACAGACTGTGGAAGATTCTAAAAGGGAGCAAACACAGGATTTGAATTTTTATAAGCAATGCAGAACCAGTGAAATAGCAGCACACTTCAAACCCTAGACGCTGGCTTCAAGCTTACTGATAGGAGCTTATTTCAGTTGTGGCACACTGATAAGAGGTAAGGGCAGAAAGTTAGCTAGTTATCATTGCTAAGCCACTATGAGAATTTGCTGTCACACTATAGCATCCTGCTAGTTTTATCAACAGAAACAGTCAGTTGCTTAAGCTTGATGCAGCAGACACTCATTAAACTGCATATTCTACAAATCTAATTAAACATCATATTTGGCTGCTTAACAGCTAAGTATCGATGTATGCAAGACTGTGTTAAAGGATCACAAATAAAATAATCTTTCTCCCACTGATGTCAATTGCTAAATGCCAAATGCAGTGGCTTTAACATTCTGCACAGCTAAAGATACAAGTCTTAATGTACATCTACATGAATAAAGAAATTCGTACCTTAATTTCACTGATTTCCCGTATCCATTCCTTTACTAGGTTATTTAGTTTCCCCAAAATTAGAATTCTGTTGATGGAACACATTAATAAATTACACACAATGAAGAAACTGGGTTAAGGCACTTAAACTCCCTATCACAGAAAAGGGAACTAAGAGTTTAGCAGAGGAGCTGGAGAATGTTTCAAGTAATTTGTCAAAGCTAATCCAGAAATTATTGATTTTATTTAATTTATATCCCACCATTTCTCAAAGGAATAGGGTGAGGCATACATGATCACATATATTCCTCAAAGCAGCTGCCCAACAAGGATGGCAACCAGAAAAAAATGGCCTAACCTGCTCTTGTGCCTTTCACAGCAGCTTGAGCTGCAGAAACCCACCAGTGAAGCTTTCCAAGAAATGGAGATAACCACCAGCAGCTAACAGATGCAGAACAAACTGAGTTAAAGACACAATAACAGGGGCCTTTTGGCATTGTACTTGCAAAGCAGATTAGCTGAGATAAGTGGCCCAAGGTCAACAAAAGTGTGTCATAGTTGAGCTAGTATTTGAACCAGGTCTTTCAAAACTTTATCAATTAAACCACTACTTCAAATTATAATTTAATAGATATTAGGAGGAAAGTATTTTCATCCGTGGAATATTTGGCACCTACTTTTATAGGCGGGTTCCATGCACAAATCCAAGAAGCTAAAGGCACTGCCTACACTAGCTTAGTGGCTAGAGTAAGCTACAATACTGACCAAATAGTATTTGGAAGACAAGGGTTCCAAATTACTAAGGCTTCCTTTTCTACCCCATCATATGCTGGCAGAGTGGGCAGGAGGGGACAATAACAGGGACGGGACATACCTGATATGGTCTGTTCACAAAATAATGCCTTCCTCCAAACATTAACTTAAGCAGCAAAATTCAGCACCTTATACAGCTCAAAGTCTTGCAGTATTTTATATTTACTATAAAGATAAAACACCTGTCTGGAATTTTGATAAATACTCAACATTTCCCCAATTTTGTAACTGCTACTGAGTGAGAAGAGCATACAAGAACCCCCAAACCAAAATTACTGGATACAGTTAAGATTTCATTTATAAAATTTCACACAACTGCATCATTTTTTAATGCTCTATTCTATTATTTCTTTTACTAGTAAACTCAGGTGGTGAACGCTGTTAGAATTGTAACCAAAATGTGACACTGAGAAACAAGAGGGAAATAAAAGCACACTTGGGTATTTGAGACTTTCGGAAGTACAATATATATGGGGGGAAATGACAGGGCCACCCTTTTTCAACAACCCAATGAGGACTAAACATGCTAAGTCACCACAGAGTGTCTGAGGGAAAATAAACATGGAACAGGGAGAGGGGGGGCATGTGGAGAAGAAAGGTGGAGTGTCCTTGGATTAGGGGTAATGGTTGACTGGAACTCAGAACAAGAGCACTGCTTTCAGGAGGGACGATATGCTGCATCATTCTGTTGCAGTCCCACTTGTTGAAAATATTATGTACTACTATTTCTATGATACCCTCTCACACAAATATTTGTGAGTACAAATCCCTCCTCCATTTTGTTAGTGCCTTAGAGATTTCCACAGGAAGGAAAGGGAGGTTCCAAGCAGTAAGTAAAACTAAAACATTTCAGGAGTGGTTTACAAAAATTAATGCAATTCCCACTTCACACAGCTTAGAATAGATTATTGTGTTATTGACACATTGCTGACACAGAAGGTAATCATGTCATTCACCTGTGCTATGGAATTCCTGGATGTTACTAGCATGACATGGGAGCTGGCTGTGCAGAAACAACAACTACGCTGCAACAATAACCCATCAATGAACACTAGACATTCCAGAAACTTGGATTCATGCACAAATTAAAAGACACACTTTAATGGAATATCAAGCTATTGTTCAGAATTGTATAGCATTTCTATTACTGGGACCTGAAATAATTTGAAGATCTATTTTCAATGTTTTGTGATTCCATAACCCCAGTATGGATTGTCACCTCTCCACAATATATTATGTATCAATAAATGTCTTATTTACCTGCGTTGCAGTTCCTCCTCCTCTTCGAAGACACCAAAGGGTTTTAGGGTTTCAATTAATTTCTGAGTAAGAACACAGTCAATCTCCTTGGGGGCAGCTAAACTGATAGGTGAGGTAATGCCATAATGCTTCTGTGGTTGCTGTGTCTGTTGTGATCCCTGGGTTGTAACTGGACTAATAAAGGTAAGTAAGACAAAATTTAGAGAGATGCAACATCAACAAATCCATTCATTGCAGTAAAAAAAATAAATACAAAAAATGAAAGTGTTTACTTGGGCACATGTCCAGCTGTTTCTATACTATAAAAACATAGTTACTTAAATTGGTTTAACAACCTCTTAACAATAGCCAACAACTCTGCTTTGTTCATAATCAGGGTAGTTAAAATATGGTAAATAAGCAAACCTTCCAGATTAGTGAACACAGTACAAGAGTGTGGTCCTTTATATTGAGCTCTTTGACGACTATATGGAATTAAACTGACCTACTTTGTACAGTGACTGCAGACTCAGGCACAGTACCATTGCATGTTGTATGCATTTCACTCATGCAATTTCAACCATATGTAATTGAAGGTCATCTAGTTGAAATTCTGTAAGTTGAATGCAAACAAGACAGAGAGCTTAAAAGCACTTTCTGTGTCATTTCCACTTGGGGGACAAGGCCCTTTCTGTGTTCACACAGAGATGGTTTCAAGGAGGCAGTTTGAGTACACCCATTTTTGTGTGTACACGCCATCCCCAGAACATAACCCCTGTGTAAGATGTGATCACACTGTAACTGCAAACTGTTTAGAAAAACATGAAGCCTTAGAACATCAGAGTACCAAGCTGGATAAGGCCAATGGCCCATGTAGTCCAGCATCCTGTTCTCACAGTGGCCAACCTGATGCCTGTGAGAAACCTGCAAGCAGGAACTGAATACAAGAACACTTTCCCCATCTCAGTTTCCAGCAACTGGCACTCAGCCTATCTAGTCCTGCATCCTGGTTCCCCAGAGACCACCCATATGCCTTGTCTACAAACAGAACACAAAGGCAGTAATCCTCTCCTACACTGCTCCCCAAAAACTGGTATTAGGAGGCATGCTTCCTCTGAACCTGGAGGTAGTAGTTAACTCTCATGACTAGTAGTCATCCCGCGGGATGAGCGGGAGAATTTGGAAGTAGTAGGAGGGAAAATAAGAATATTTGATAGGAGGAAAAGGGAAGTAGATAAAATATTAACATTTACGGGGTCCATCTAGGTATGGGAGAAGATGAGAAGGGAGCTTTTTTCTGGCCTCTCTCCCCTTACCAAAATGTGGTATTATGATAAAATGGCCCCGTTAAGGGAGCTCATCCCAAAGGGGATAAATTAAAGGCGATCACAACTGAGGAGATGGAGAAGAGCTGGGGAACAGAAGGTACGGTGGAACAGGATTGTGGTACTTGGAATAAGATTAATTGGTTACGGAAAAGACAAATTTCCTCTCTACTAAAGGAAAAAGAAGTTAAAAAACATGGAAAATGTGGGAAAAGAATTATTACTCCCTTCGAAGAATTAGTGAAAGGATATAGGACAGATAGGGCTAAAATAGTTTCAAAATTTTATAATGTGTTATTAGACAAAGAGAAAGGAAAGTTTGAAAGAATATTGGAAGCTAGATATTCAAGAACAGATTTTAGATGAAGATTGGGAAAGAATCTTTCGGCAACCACCCTTTGTTGCGACCTCTAGGATAATCCAGGAACAAGGGTT
Organism: Podarcis tiliguerta; assembly: GCF_965153285.1. Taxonomy (NCBI): domain Eukaryota; kingdom Metazoa; phylum Chordata; class Lepidosauria; order Squamata; family Lacertidae; genus Podarcis; species Podarcis tiliguerta. The sequence goes on along the minus strand of NC_139534.1, from coordinate 115,572,028 downwards.
GAAGTTGGTACAAAAATGGTATTACACAATCTGGAAGTAAGAATTGTTGGAGGAAATGTGGAGTGATGTGAACGTACAGTCATATGTGGTAGGACTGTCCGTTAGTTAATGAATTCTGGAAACAGATTGGTATAGAAAGATCGGGAATTGTGGGTAGGAAGGTGGAAATATTTAAATTAATGGTTCTTATTAGCCTGAGTAGCACCGAGCTAGAAACAAAAGAGGAATGTAAATGGGTAAAATTGATGGTAATTGCAGCTAGACAGGTTATAGTGGGTAACTGGAAAAATGCAGAAGAGCTAGGGGTGAACCAATGGAGGGGAAAAAAATCTAACTGTGAAGATACATAAAATGAAAGGGTTTAAGGGCAGTGAGAAGGAGTCGTTGTTGGTGATGTGTACTATTTGCAGTGGCGGGCAGGTTGTAGAGTGATTTATGGAGGTGACCCTCCCAAGCTCTACACCTATGGGCAATCCCCCCCCCCCAAAGCTCTACAACTTTGGACAATCCCCTCTTTTTTGTAGTCCAAAAGAAAAAAATAGGGTTATACATGGGGGCATGTTATACAAGAAAAAATACTGTACTTTTGTATGTCCCACTTCTCTCTCCAGTCAGTCATTGGATGAACCAGTGTTTACTGATGAAGAAAATTCTAGTATCAACTGCTCTGTGGGAAATATTGTAGGTAAAAGAGGAAGGCAGCTGAAGACTATCTTAAGGCATGACACAAGATGGACTTTTGCTCCACTACTCACAAGATCATGCACTTCAACTGCCCTGTGATAGATACCAGCGGAGAGGCAAAGAAGACTGAGCTCAAAGTAGCTTAGCTATGAACCGCGCTCTCACCTTTACACATGTACAGCTAGTCTACCTGCCCTGTGAGAAAGATTCCGACAACTTTTTACATGCAGATATTGCTTTCTGTGATTTCTAAAAAGGTACTTTAATGTAACTTACAAGTCACCTTAGAAGGATCTGTATCTTGAAAGGCAATATATAATGAATTGTAATGAATATTCTATCCACGTTCTCCATTCCATACATAATTCTATAAATCTCAATCATATTCCCATTTTCTCTAAAGTATTAAGTCCCATAGGTTAGTTGCTCCACTCTGCTGATTACTTTGTCTGCCCCTTTCAACACCTTCTTGAAATGTGGCAACCGGAACTGTACACAGTATTCCAAACATGCTTACACTATAATTTTGTATAAAGGCATACATATGTGTTGCAATTTCCATCCCTTTCTCAATGATCCCTAGCAGACAATATTTTCAATAATTCAACTGAAAGAAAAACACTTGAAGAGAAAGTTAGCACACATCACTTAAGGTTACTAGGATAAACCCCAATCTGCAAACTTTCTGAAGAAAACCATATACAGTCATACCTCGGGTTACAGATGCTTCAGGATGCGTTTTTTCGGGTTACGGACTGCCGAAACCCAGAAGTACTGGAACGGGTTACTTCCGGGTTTTGGCAGTTGTGCATTCGCAAAAGTGCCGAATTGCGCTTTGCACGTGCACAAAAGTGCCGAATCGCAACCCACATGTGAGCAGACTCGCACGGATCATGTTTGCAACCCGAGCGTCCACTGTAGATATTAGTGTAATTGTAATAATGGGCTCAGCTGAAATCAGGAACAGGCTTCAGGAATAATCACTCCTTGCTTTCTTCTCCTTCCCTCTCTTCTTAACAGAGATTTCCCATTACTATTTCTAACAACACTGGATTCCAGCGTAGGTAACGCAAGCTCATTTTATTTCTATTCTAGAATAGCTGATATTTTCATTGTTTCTATATTTATATCATTTATAAAGGTGCTAGTACTAAAGTAGGGACAATTTCTTATCTAGACACATCTAGCTCAAAGCAACATCTCTGCAGCACTGTGCCAAGTAGCCAGAGTCTAAGTGAAATCACATATATTGGGAGCACCCCTAGTGTCCTAGTGGCCTGCAAAGAGACCTACCCCAGAGCCCAAGGGGCAGTGGGGCTTGTTGAGGCTGCTCAGCCTCCCTGCCTAATAGCTAATGTGTGGGGTAGAGAAGCAGTTGCTGCTTCCCTGTGTGTCAGCTGAGCAGCCTCAACAATGCTCTGGCTGACACAGAGGTTCTCTTCAGGTTCTGAGGAGGGTCACCTCACAAGCCAGGACTCCTCTCCAGGGTGCTCTCCATTTCTACGTTCCACTTTCGAGTTCCAGGCACCGTGTGTATGTGCGGTCGCACACAGACTGTGCATAAATGGGGAGTTGCCTGTACTTGTTTTTGCTTCAAGGGACTAACACGGCCTCACCTCTGGAAAGCACTATCTAAAGTTCTACGCTACCATATCCTGAATTACCAACATTGATGCTCCATATGAATACTGGAAGCTGCCTTATACAGAGACAGATCATTGGTCTATCTAGCTCAGTACTGTCTACAATGACCCCTACCAGCTCCCCAGGTTTTCAAACTGAGGGCTCTAAGCTCTTCTTGGAAGTGCTGGTGATTGAACCTGGGACCTCCTGCATGCAAGGCTATGACCCTTCTTTAGTCATCATTATCAGTGTAGTGTTAACACAAAAAAGTATCACAGCAAACCAATGTATTCCGTAGTTGATATGCCATTAAAAATAAAAACAATCTGGACATCAGGCCATAATGAGGAGTATTAGCTATGTGATCAAACCAAACATACCAAAACAGTTGACTAATTTTTACTCAGAGTAAACCCACTGAAACTTAGTCCTGGTGATTCATTTCAGATGGTGACCTCTTTAGTAAATATTGGACATTTAATACTTTCATTTTGATTACCTTTTTTTGGCATGCCAGTTATCCAGATTAGCCATGGTAAATGCCAAACCAGCAGGGACTACTAATAGTGGCTAACCATTTTAATGCTCAAGGACCTCTACTGAATACAGAACAATCCACAGCCAGTTTAACCTAGAAGTACATTCTACTGACTTCAATGAGATTTGCTCACCAGTAACGGTGTTCAGGATTGCAGCCTTAGATCCATTATTTCAATGTAAAGGTTTTTTGGGAATCAAATCCTTTTTCCGCATTACAACTCAATATAGTTCTGTATTTACCATATCCTTTTTCTCTATAGTCTCTACCACAAGTTTATGATCGTGCCTGCTTACTAGTTCCCAGTTCTTTGCCCAGCTCCCACAAAGGTTTGAAACAGAGCAATATGAGAAGCCTTAATAAGAAGCTATACTGTAAAATAAACTATGGGATACTGCATATAATAATTCTCTTGGATCAAAAATATAGGAACTAGAAGGATATGGAGCCAGGAACTAAACTACCGTATTTTTCGCTCTATAAGACGCACCAGACCACAAGACGCACCTAGTTTTTGGAGGAGGAAAACAAGGAAAAAAATATTCTGAATTTCAGAAGCCAGAACAGCAAGAGAGGATCGCTGCGCAGTGAAAGCAGCAATCCCTCTTGCTGTTCTGGCTTCTGGGATAGCTGTGCAGCCTGCATTCGCTCCATAAGACGCACACACATTTCCCCTTACTTTTTAGGAGGGAAAAAGTGAGTCTTATAGAGCAAAAAATACGGTAAACTCAGCTTCATGTGTCTACAGTGTACTAATCTGGAGAAGAGAAACCACCATTTAAAAATAATTATAATATACAGTGGAACCTCGGGTTGCGGACATAATCCGTGACAGAGGCACGTCCACAACCCACAGCGTTCACAAGCTGAAGTGTCGTGTCTGCGCAGGTGCCATTTGGCGCTTCAGCGCATGCGCGAAGTGCGATTTAGCAGTTCTAAGCATGCGGCGAAACCCAGAAGTAACCCGTTCCGGTACGTCCGGGTTTCCCAAGGTCTGCAACCCAAAAACACATAACCTGAAGCAAACGTAACATGAGGTATGACTGTAATTACTAGTACTGTGGGGATTTGGGGGGGAAATTCCAGTTTGCATTTGTGGTGCCCCCAAAGTAATCTAATTTAGCAAGTTTATTTTACTTGCAGTCAGTAAACAAAGCTAAAAACTTTGAAACTGACAGTGTCATGTCTAATACTGCATCTGCAACTAGCATCCACTTGTTGTTACTAATTAACATATGCTAATAATAAAACTCTGAAAAATTAAAGGTCTGAAAATTTTTCTGTACATCACTGTTCTGTACAACATGCACATACATTGTTGACTTGAATTGTACTTATGAAGCTCTGCCCCACAACATATTCAAAATGGCTTAAATTTCATTACAAGCTGCAAATGAAGAATTTATTTTCCATATAATCCAGTAATAAAAAACACTATAACCATCACTAGACTTGTGTATTTGTGTGACAAGTCAAAAAATAAGCCAGTTGACCTATCATATGTTTTCAAAGCATCATCTTCATTAGAACTAAAATGATACTGCTATGAAGAAAGACGTAAACTTAGTGGGCCCAGCCTGATTTCTGTCATTTTCAACAAACAAACACATCCTGAGAGGCCCCAATTCTCAGGAGAGACTTTTATTATGAAGATTAAATGATTTTTATCCAGCCCTGTCTCTAAAAGAAGCAAAGGGTGGAAAACAACGATGCATTTAAAAAACCCGAAAGCCAATCATTATTACAACTAATATTTTCAAAGCTTCCAGAAATAAAATCTTTCAACGTGTTTGGGAGTTACAAGGCAATGGAAAAACCCTATTCTACATATGGCCATACTTTCATACTAATTATGAATTAAACACACTTTAATCATCAACAAGTTTTATAGTAGAAAACAAATAAACCACTCTCATCAGTGATCCATTTTTTTTCACTCAAGTCTACAATTTGTAGCGAGCAAAAAAAAATATGGTTGTCAAGCCCCCCAATCGTACCACAAAGGGAGGGGTTTTTCTCTCTGACCATACATTACACATCCCAATATAAGCTGAGCTCAGCCTAAGGTTACAGTAAAACTAATTATAATATGGTTAGATCAATTCCAAGAACAATACAAAGACACTCAAATCAGATGTTTAAGCACCATGCAGAAACTATGGATTCTCCCTTCAAAATGCATAGTGTACTACCCCTTTAATCAGTTGCATTTGATTCTAAAATTCAAACCAAACTAAAATTTCCCCAAAAGATTCTAAGTCCGCAATACACTTCCACAAAGTGCAATGCTTACTTACTGAGGGAGAAGGGAGCTAATCACTGTTACAACCCAAACAACCTTTCCTCCAGTTCCAGTGCAGAAGAAACAGACAGCACTAGTTTATCTTTTCTGATCCTTATGATTTTATTAATCAAGGACACAACCATAATGAAAGCTTTCAATCCTACTTCCCTTTTATGTATTCTGTCAGTACTGGGAAAAGTTATAAAGTTCCTTCACCCCATGTTACCTTGTTATGGCACTCAAAGATCTAAATAAAACATTGAAAAGCACCACTATGCTCCATCCCAAAGAGCCTTCATCCTGGCTCCAAAGAAAATTCAACATTGACTGCTGGGGAACACTACCTTCACAGCAAAACCAAGGCACGAGAAGACACTTTATTATATAAAGTGTTTAAAAACAATGGAAAAAAGAGAAACAAAAATTCCAATGATGTATTATGTGATGCTCAGCAACCTTTTTAAAAAACATTAAGAGTATATTTCTTAAACTGTATCTTACATACATGTACTCGCAAACACATTTTTGTTAGCAAATTCATCAACCTTCATAAGCAGTTTGCAGTATGTTGCGGGAGGGATGCTGTTAGAAAAAGGGGAAATCCTACTTTGTACATGCTGAAGGGTATTACAGGTACTGGATCCAAGTCCATCAAACACCAGTCCTCTAGAGCAGATGGGGGGAGAAGGAGAAGAGAGGGAGGGGAAATTCCATAGTGTAAGCAGAAGTCCTCATGGAAACTTAAAAAACACTAAAAAGGTATTGTGGGGAATGCAGAAGTTGGAAAGCCCAGGTAGATCAGCTGGAGTAAGGCTCCGTGTAGCCTTGCAGTACCAGGAGTTACTTTTACTTTATTGAATTCTATTATTTTGATGAATTTGTTTTTCTTTGTTTATTTATACACTATTGTGTTTGATATTAGTGACCACAATGTTGGTTTTTTAAATGCTATTGTGATTATTGTGAGCCACTTTGAGCTCAACATTTGTTGATGGAAAAGCGGGCTACAAATATTATATCAAATTAAAAACTAGTCTCCACATTTATATCATGTATCAAACTGGTAAGTTTTTGAAAGAACCCTCAATTTCTCTCACTTAACTGAGCTCATAAGGGTTTGGATATAGCCTGATCCTCAAAAGTATGTATAGCTCTTTATTTTTCTAAAGTGGTCCTTTCAAACAGAATTATGATGTTGGCAGACAGGCAGATAAAACTTTACAATATTTCATTGTAAGTTATTCATCTGCTGCAGGCAATGTTCAAAATTAGCCAGGCATATTTTGCAGCTGGCTATCAACCACTTGTGACCAAGTAAAGATGCCTGGGCACCAGGATAGCGCCTCACACCTCCACCACCTGGAGGTGCATGCCTGGGGATCACTGTTTTCACACACTAAGACCCCATCCTATAGAATTCAGTTAGATTTTATCTGCACAATCAGAATGAATTCCAGGAACCAAAATGCTTTTTCTGTGCAGCCTGAGCAGCAGCAGCCACAATTAAGAAAAAGAGGTAGAAATAGGCCAATATGTATGTGGACTGTCCCTGGATCAAGTGACTTTTCTTCTTAAAGTTCTCAAAGTTCTTAAGTTAGCTCAAGGTTGTCTTGTTTAATTCATAGTCAATCACAGTCAATCAATCATTTGAAAAATAAGACTTTAGAGCCACCTTACCGCACAATGGCAACTAGACATTCCATTTTGGTTTAAAGAGCCATTTGGCGCCTAGCTTATATATCTGAGTTTCTAACACTGGCTGCAGGGGATAGTCTCTTAAATTTTTCAAAAGTAAATGTTAATGAAAAAATACATGAAACAAATCCATATTAGAAAAGAGGAAATGTGCTCATTATCATCACCTCAAGTCACCAACTAGTTTTTCATTCAGGATCTTACAACTTTGTTAAACTAGTTTTTGCAAGACATTCAGAAAGGAATCTGAAACAACTGTCCCCAAAAACAATTAAAAAACCTATTACATACATTTCACAAACGTATACCCACTATTAAGAATTGTCAAGGATTATTTACCTAACATACCCAGCACACAACTATGGCAAAGTTCACACAATGAAAACAAACGTTTATTTTGTAGACTCTCCAGGGGTTTCTGCAATAGAATGCAACTAGAACACACAGTTCAACCCCCAGCAAACATTGTGTATCAGAAAAGAGCTGTACACAAAATCATAAATGTAGACTTGGGCTGTGCACATACCATGCATTTAAAAAATACACCCCCACCTACATCCTGGGAACTGCAATTTGTTCAGCATGCTGGGAATTGCAGCTCTGGGACTGGGAGAACTACAGTTCTCAGAATTCTTTTCTGGGGTGTGTGATGTGCTTTGAATGGGTTTTAAATATATGGTGTGCACACAGTGCCAGTTACCCCAAATACAATTTGTTTTTAATAAAAAAAATGCGTTCACGAGCATGACAATGCCTCACAAGGAACAAGGTGCAACCAAACGAGTGCCAACACATTTACATAGAACTGTATAGCGAGATGTTCAGCGGCTAACAGAAAGCCTCTAATTGGAGAGAAAACAAAACAAAGGAGGACGGGGGGTGGGGGAGGCTAAGGCCACAAAATAAGCTGGCCCTCTCCAGGTATTACTCAACAAGAGGCGTGCAACTTTAAAAAGCTGCAGGTGTGCTTCAGGCGAGATCTCCTAAGCAGCACAGGATTTTTCGTTCGCGTTACAATTCCCGCCAGCCAACCCCCCCCCCCTTCAAATAACGTGTGGCGGGGATGCAGGGAGGAAGGTGGGCAGGGATTTCGCAACACCGGCGGGAGGGAGGCGGCGATGGCGCTCCCAGCAGTTGGTTGGCAGACTTTTGCCACCATCCGGCTGATTCCGGCGCGCGGCGGGGCCTGCGCACCTCCCCAGATAGGCCTCGGCGCCCGCGAGACGCCGCACATGCGTCCTCTCTCTGCCCCACAAAACGCTCACCGCCCCCCCCCCCCAAGGCCTGAGAAAGCGGCAAGAGGGCCGAGTGTGAGGCGAGGCGTGAAATGCCCGCCGCCACTTGTTGTGGGGCTGAGGGTCGTAGGCGCCGCCGAGGCCGCCCCCTCCTCCCCCGAAGTTCTGCGCCAGGGCAAAAAAAAGGGGGGAGCGAGAGGAACGAGGCCCTCAGGCGCCGAAACACACAGAGAGAGAGAGAGCGTGGGAAGGGAGAGGATTTGTGCGCCAAGGGAAATGAGGGCCGACGAGGCGGGTTCAAACGGAGGGCCTACACGGCGAGGAGGGGAAGCCGTGGGTCCCGGAAGCGCTCGCTCAGGTTGCCTCCGAAGTCCCCTGCCAGGCTTCCCGGGGCTTCTTCCACCCGCCCCCCCTCACGCCAGACGCGACCTCCACTTACAACGGCATCGTCTCTCCGGCTGTGGGTTAAGCGCCGCCACCTCTTCCCCGGAACAGTCACTCTTCCTGCCCCTGGGAAGCGGGCGACGCGAGCATGATACGGGCCTGGCTCGGGCCCTCTGGCCGAGGGGGGAGAGCCGCTTGCTAGGCCTGGTGGCCGCCGCCGCCGCCGCTGTTGTTGCTGCTGCCGCCGCCGCTTCCTCTAGTCCTTCCTCTTCCCCTCCGGCCTCCTAACATGGCGCCCAGGCGCTACCACAGCAACGTTCTGGGGCGAGGGAGGGGAGGGGGGCAGAGGCGTGCAGGGCCAGTTGGCGTGCTGACGCAACGGCGGCGCCCGCCCTGCGCCGAGAGACGTGCGCTCCCGCGCATGCGCCAGGCCTTTGCGTTGGCTGGCGGGAAGTGTAGTCCTTGCAGGCAGGCGAGTTCGAACTTTTGAAAGCTGCCAACGGCTGGCGCGGCTGCTGCGCAGGCGCCAGAGGAAAGGACTCGCTTGGTGGCGCGCAGTTCGCAGTTAACCCGTCCTTTGCTGTTTGCCTTTCCTAAGCGGCAAACAGAAAGAGATCCATCTACTAGGCGCTCGGAGACGTTGTTTGCAGTCTGGTGTAATTCCTTGCGAGCCACGACGCCGGTTTAGCGCACATTTATCACTCATTTAATCCACTTTTTAATCCACCGTTAAAAGTTTGTAAACGATAGGATTTACATATAAGCTAAACAAGCTATAATTTAGGGCCCCTCTTGCCCCCCCCATTCCACTATTAATATACTTTTTCTTAATTGTATTTCAGTTGAACAATTACTTTGATAAAATATTTTGTTATGTGCAAATGGCTTTAAATACCTATTAGGTCCACAAATTACCATAATAGCATATATTCAACACAAAAAAGTGACAATTTCTTGTTGACAAAGGACAGCTGGACATATAAAGGGCCCCCTTACCTTCAGTAGCTTAGGGCCTCATCAAACCTAAATCTGGCCCTAGATTGTTGCCTGATGAAGACAAAACCATGAAAAACGGGGTCACATCCACTCTACATTTACAGTACCTGGCTCCCCCCACCCCCCCTCCGATTCCTGGGAACCGTAGTTTAGCCCTCACAGAGACAGTTCCCAGCACTATTAAGCTACAGTTCCCAGGAGACATTTCTTGTAGGTGGCCACCAGGTTTGCACACATCTCGGGAGGTATTTTGTCCCAATCCTCTGCAGATCCTTTCCAAGTCAGTAAGATTTCAAGGCTGATGTGTAGCTACTCGAACCTTCAGCTCCCTCCACAGATTTTTGATGGAATTAAGGTCTGGAGACTGGCTAGGCCACTCCAGGACCTTAATGTGCTTCTTCTTCAGCCACTCCTTTGTTACCTTGGCCGTGTGTTTTGGGTCATTGTCATGCTGGAATACCCATCCTCGACCCATTTTCTATGCCCTGGCTGAGGGAAGGAGGTGCTCACCCAAGATTTGACGATGCATGGTCCCGTCCATCGTCCCTTCGATGCAGTGAAGATGTCCTGTCCCCTTAGCAGAAAAACACTCCCAAAGCATAATATGTCCCCCTCCATGTTTGACGGTGGGGATGGTGTTGGGGTCGTAGGCAGCATTCCTCCTTCAAACACGGCGAGTTGAATTGATGCCAAAGAGCTTGATTTTTGTCTCATCTGACCACAACACTTTCACCCGCTTCTCTGGGTCATTCAGATGTGCATTGGCAAACTGCAGGCAGGCCTGTACATCTGCTGTCTTGAGGAAGGGGACCTTGCGGGCTCTGCAAGTTCTCAGTCCTTCACAGCGTAGTGTGTTACGAACTGTTTTCATGGTGACTATGGTCCCAGCTGCCCTGAGATAATTGACAAGTTCCCCCCATGTAGTTCTGGGCTGCTTCATCACCGTTCTCCTGATCATTGCAACTCCACGAAATGAGATCTTGCATGGACCCCCAGACCGAGGGAGGTTGATAGTTATTTTTTTTGTTTCTTCCATTTGCGAATTATTGCACCAACTGTTGTCACCTTCTCACCAAGCTGCTTGGCAATAGTCTTATAGTCCAGTCCAGCCTTGCACAGGTTTACAATCTGGTCCCTGACATCCTTGGACAGCTCTTTGGTCTTGGTCATGGTGGCTAGTTTGGAATCTGTGGATTGATTGCTTCTGTCGATAGGTGTCTTTTGTACAGGTACTGTAACAAACTGGGATTACAGGCAAGACCTATCCCTTATAGCAGGTGCTTCTAATCTCAGCTTGTTACATACAGTGAAGAAGCCAGGTAGCCTGATATCTGGCTGGTTGATAGGGGATCAAATACAGAGGTACCTTCAGGTTACAGACTCTGCTAACCCAGAAATATTACCTCGGGTTAAGAACTTTGCTTCAGGATGAGAACAGAAATCATGCAGCGGCAGCAGGAGGCCCCATTAGCTAAAGTGGTGCTTCAGGTTAAGAACAGTTTCAGGTTAAGAACAGACCTCCAGAACGAATTAAGTACTTAACCTGAGGTACCACTGTACTTATTTCACTCATTATAATGCACATCAATCTCTTACTTTTGTCTTCTGGGTTTCTGGGGGTTTTCCTGTTGTTATTCTGTCTCTCACAGCTACAATAAACTTACCATTACAATCATGGACTGGTCATTTCTTCATCAGAGGGCAAACGGGAAAATTTAGCAGGGGATCAAATACTTTCCCCCCTCACTGTAAGAGGGCTCCAGCCTTTCCAATATCTTGCTCAAATAGGGAAAGAAGGGGGAAGCTGTATGCAACCAGATCATACTTAGACTCACTAAAACTGATGACCATTGAAATTAATGGGTCTAGTTTTAGTATGACTCTGTGGCAATTGTCCAAGATCATGGATGGTTTAAGCTTGATCTTTTTTCTTTTATCAATCCAAAGTACACTTGCATTGAGTATGTTCCTCTGACCAGTGAGAATTACTGCTGAATAAAGTCGCATAAGATTGCATTGTAAAAAGAACTTGTAGTATGACATGAAAGGGAATTGCAAAGTCTTCATGCCCACTACTTCTGGAGCTTAAGTACATGTCACACATAAGCATGTGCAACCAAACCTTGATTGTTCTTTTCAGGAAAAGGGACTTTCAGATTTAGAGCAAATAAAATGGTGCGGAGACAGTGCTTAACACTTTATTGCATGTGGCTTCTCTGCTCTAAATACAAATGTGTAATGCTATCACAGCACTTTTGAGGGTAAGAGGATAATATGAAACAAACCACAAATTACAAGTATCTTGAACAGTCATGAAACTTTTTATTCCAGTATTATTTTACAGTGATAAAGAGGAAACATAATAATCTGAAACTACACCTGATAGTGCAATGAGGTGGTATACTTCTTAGTCAAATTCAGGATTATTCTTGAAGAGATATTCTGCCTGTTGATTTAAAATTTACAAAAAAAAGTTACAAATTTTTCATACCGTAATATAGGTTTGTTTCCGTACATATAGCACTGAACAGTGGCTTATACTAACATCACTGTATTTATTGAAACCCTCCAAAATTGTGCGATTGTTCACCATTTTCCATTCCTGTGCACTGCTTCTTGACCACTGGACTCACAATTGGTCTCACCCACTCAATCTGCCAGAGCGGAGTGCAAGGTTGGGACCAAAATAATAATAATAATAATAAAGTCAACAAACTACCCCAGAAGGAGCATGACATGTTCCTCACCAGAAGTACTACCCCTCACCTAAAACCCATAATTAGAATGATATTGCAACACTATGCAGCCAGTTAGATTTGGCTATGTGACAGCGCTACTGGGGGGAAAAGAAAACTGATTGGAGAGTGAGCCAAAAAGAATTAATGAATTGTATAAAATGGATAAGAAAAATGGTTTTGCTTCTGAAAAATCCAAGTTGGAGACGGAGTTGTTGGATAATAAAGGTAAAAATTTATTGAAAATGTAGAAGTTATTGTTGGAGTGGCATACAAAAGATGAACAAGTTAAATCTGTGATGATAGATTGGGCAAGAGACCTAGGACATAGTATAATGTTTGAGGATTGGGAAAGACTGTGGAAGAAAGGGGTAAAGTTCACTGCATGTACTATGTTAAAGGAAAATATAATGAAAATGATGTACAGATGGTATTTGACGCTTGTTAAATTAGCAAAGATATATCATAACTGCTGGAAATGCAAAGAAAAGGAAGGAACTTTTTATCACATGTGGTGGACCTGCCCCAAGGTGAAAGACTTCTGGGAAAAGATTTATAATGAATTGAAAAAAAATGTTGAAATATACATTTATAAAGAAACCAGAGGCCTTTCTTCTTGGAATAACAGGTTTGGAATTGCCCAAGAAAGATGTTAAATTGCTTTTGTATGCCACAACTGCGGCTCGAATTTTACTAGCTAAAAAGGTGAAAACCCAAGAATTACCAACGGTGGAAGATTGGCAGATGAAGATGATGGACTTTTCGGAGCTAGCCAACCTAACTGGAAGAGTCCGCGTCCAGGAGGAGTAGTATCAGGAAGAATGGACAAAACTTTATGATTATTTAACTAAATTTGTTAGGTTAAATTAATTGGAAATAGCTTGCAGGTAACAGACTGGCTTAGGAATTAATAAAAGTTAAGTGATGTTGAATATGTTTAATTTCGAATTGAAAAGTTATAAGGATGTTAACAGACTAAGTCAAGTTTATAAGAATTATGATTTGGAAAGCCGTTAAAAGGATAGGCATGGAAATTCAACCAAGGGGAAGTGAGGAAGTCATTTAACAATGTTATTAAGTGTAATTTTAATAGGGTTATGATTTATGTTTGTATGTTTGTTTATTTGTTTGTTTATAATTTTGTAAAAATTAATTTTAAAAATTGACAAAAAAAAAGAAGAAAGAAGCAACCTGGAATCAACTGTAGTGCACAGTTTGATTTTTCACAGTTGAACAAATGAAGCAAATTTCAAAATCCAACTATTTGGGCTTCAAATGAGTTTTACTGGTGAAATTGTAGGTTGCCCACAGTGACTGATGGAATAAAGGCAGGACAGTACAAAAATCTTTGTTGGGTTTATGACAACAATGTAGCATGTCTAGAACTTACAAGTATGTAATAAAAAATGGGACATACTTTTTTTAACTATAATTGAAAAAGACAGACAGACAAATACTGGGAAAATGCATTTCCTTACCAGAAAGTCAACAGGGTCATCTGGCCTAACCATGCAGCAATGATTCAAGCCTTGCATAAGTGTTGGCATGACATGCTTCATTAAGTAGTTTCTCAACGGGATGGACTGAGCTTCCAGAAGCTCTTGTTCTTGCCGCTTCACTTCCTCCAAACGTTTATTCTTAAAAAATGCAGAGATAAATATATATTTAGGTTATGCTTAGACAGAATACAAAACCCAAAAGAAATTTAGGTCCAGGAAATTTGACTTTATAAAATGCATTCCATTTTGTATTACTGGTTCTTAGTTCTTAAATTCTAAATAGATCTAAATACACATTTCTGAAATTTAACACTGCATACCTAAACCATTATGCATATGCCTCAAAGAAAATGTTAACACAATAACAAATGATTGAGGTCTGCTGTGATGTTTGCTACACAAATGCCATTCCATGTGGAAAACTCCATGCCAACTGTAAGCAGATTGTTCCATGTAGCAATCACACATGTGTGTGGCATTCTGTGTTCTTCGTAGAAAGAAAGAAAGAAAGATAAATGTATAATCAATCCTCATGTGTGATGAAATGGGACACACAGTTTGCATGGAGTTCTGCATATGAACTTGCTGTGTGTGTAATATCTTCTGTACGCACAACCGTTGAGCTATATAGTTCCTTCCCCTATTCAGCTATTATTTATTCGTACCTTAATCTAAAACTTTAAGTACTTGGAAATATATTCCAAGTACTATGGTGTACAAAAAAAACACCGTAGACTGAGGTAAGTAGACACGATATTGAGAACTTTTAAAGCCCGGGGTGTGTGTTGAGTTTTTTGCTCCAGTAATGCGACATGAAGTTTAGAATTTATTTAGAGCATTTATACCCCATTCAGCCATTCGCAGTGTGACTTACATACAATCAATTATAACAAAAATTAAAGGGTAAATGAGAAGGAATTGGATACATAGATATGAGGCTGCTATTTAGACCAAACCGATTCATCTCAAAATAAACTTCTGCATTAACTTTAAATAGGAACTATCAATATAGTTATGCAATCCCAGTGCAGCCTATTCATTGTGTTGCCAATGCTGCTCTTGAGTATATTTACTAGATACATAGAAGAAAACCATCTAAAATCTTTCAGTTATTCAATTATTGTATCTCTTTGCTGTAAAGTTACATGAGAGAAGCAGTGGCAGTGCCTCATGTAAAGAATTCTCTCCCTCTCCTCTTTTCTTCCCACCTGCAATGTGCGAATAGGCATTTGTGTGTGCCATGTTAGCATTTTTTGGTGTGTGTGTGGGGGGGGGGCAATCTCTATGTTAGACTTATCAAGCATCTGGGATTTACTTACCCATTCTTCCCAGTTTGCCAATTTTTGAGCCCTTTCCTCAGCTTCTTTTTGTTCCAAATCAGCCTTTTCTTTAGCTTCTCTTGCAAGGCGTTCTTCAGCTTGTTTTCGTTCAAATTCTTCCAGCTCTTCATCTGTCAAACCATAATTTCGAGGCTCGCCAATAGTTTTGATGATTTCTTTCGCTATAACTCTGTTCTCCAGACCTTCAAACTTTGATACATCTTTCAAGTATGGAGATAGAAAAATGAGGAAACTTATTAGTTACACCACAGGCACAAGTTTACTTAGTTAAAATCCTACATTATTACCTTAAAGATTACAATAATTGGAGTTGTGATGATTCAAAGTTAGGCATTTTTTTGGCAAATTGAGGCTGTTTGGGACTCTGAGTAACTGCTAGCACCTTGGGATTTACAGTCCTTATCTTGAGGCGGGTACTGAAGTCCCAGGGCCACTGTGCATTCTTAAGCCACGAGAGACAACACCTTACGGGGGAGCCTGTCATAAGGGTCCATCTCCTGATTAGTTTCTGGAAAGTTCCAACAATCTTACCTTAAGATTGGTTGAAGAGCAAAAAGCATTCCAACCTAAACTGAACTATTTTCTTATTATCTTGGTGTGTGTGCTAAAATAATTGACTTATCATTAAAAAAAATTAAAAATTCTGCATTGAGTTAAAGGATCTTTGAATTGGTCTCTTTTTACTATCTCAAATAAATATTGCTCCCATAGATTTCAGTGTGAGTTGTTAGAAAATTGCCCTGATTATTAGTTGCAGTACTTTGGCCTCTTGGTTCACTGAAGCTACCTTCGCAGAGATTTTCCCCCTCCCTTTTTCAGTGGGGGATTTTAGGAGAGCTATGGTGTGTCTCGTCTCTTGGTAGTTCCTTGAAGCTGGTTTCTCAAAGAGAAAGGAAGGGAGATTAAGAAATTAAATGCACTTTCAACTATACCAATATACTGTGGATGTATTTCTATTTCATCAAAATAGTTGAGAACAGTTTCGTCTTCTGTGTTTAACTCCCTGAAAAGATTCAGGGATCTCAAGTACCGGTCCTGAGCATAATGAGTTCCAGCAACAACAGATTCAGGGAGATTCATGATTCGATTTTTCAGGAATTCATCCGAAGCATTCAAGGAAATTACATAGTCTGTGGAGGAAAACATAAATGAGAATTAATCTTCTGAGAATACCACACGGTTAGTTAAGTTAGGTAGAGAGGTTGCAGAAAGGGGGCTGTACTTTCCATCAGTGTACCTTCTTTTGTTGTTAAAAATGGGATACTTTCAACCACCCTCTTATATAACCAGGGCAGATTTTGGTTTAAATACTTGCCACCATAGATGTTGGCCTTAAGCAAAGCAAACTTACCAGAAATTATTACTTTGTCATAGTGATGAATTTTGCCTTTTAGATCATCCTCTTCCTCCTCATCTTCAACTTTAAAAAAATGCAATTAAGATGTCACCAAGAGAAACTTGCACACTAAAGATTATAGTACTAAAAATGTCTAGTATCACTCAGCAGAGATAGGACTCTTCTTTTATGTTCTCTAACCATGCTCCAAACACATCCTACCCTGCAGACTCATAGGATCTTTCCTCCATGCTCCTCCTCCCTCTCCTTTTCATTTTTGTACCTATCCATGATGTACGGCATTTTCACAAACCATGGCATTTTCACAAGTTACAGATATCTCTCAACCAGTTTGCTACCATATTTAGTTATTTTAAATGAGGTCTGATCTGTTGATTTTTTCCCATGCAAGCAGACACTCAGCCCCCCAAGATCCTCAAGGAGGCTCTGCAGATTCTCCCAACTAGGGTTTGTGTGTACAGGGCACAATAGTGTCCTCAATGCATTGTAATACATTTCTGGGGGGAAATCTCTATCAGAGGGCAAAACAGAACAGGATGAGGGAGATCCATGACTGACTCTACTGCTTCTTTAAATTTTGGCAAAGAAATTGTAGGATGTACAGTAAGTTGTGAATTGACTGTATTTGCCAAAATTTAATGAGATGGAAAAGGTACTCACAGATCTCCGTCATCTCTTATTTGTTCTCACCCTTCCTGCCCCTAGGAATAATCTTTTATTTATTTTTCATAATTTATCTCAGAGCAGGAAACAGCAGCACAGTATAAGATACAGTCAAAAAAACCAATTTTGGAGAGGGGGAACAGCAAAATAGTCTTAAATTATTTACGCTCCCCACCCCAGAGTTGCACTTTTTCATTATATTTTCAGATATCATAATTTCTAAATCCACTTGCAAGCTACGACACTAAACCTAGAGAACAGGGAAACAAAGGCAAACAATAAAAGATGTTAACGTAGTTGCAACTCTCCAGTGTTTCCAGTGCTGCCCTTAGTGCAGAATTTGTTGTCCGTCTTGATCTTCTGGATTTTCCTAACCCTCGTTTCTCTCATATATGAGCTGCTAGTAACTTAACAACGGTATTGATCATCAATGGAGAATAGATATTTCAAGTTATAATCATGAACATACTTGTTTCAGCATAATTCCACAATTATTGTGGAATTACATTTATTACATTTATTGTAAATGTGGCCACTTGTTACATAGTGCAATGTACAGTAACGACAAGTACAGTAGAGGACTCTTACTTACGATTAAAAAGATCCTTTGCCAAGTCGTAGGTCTTTGGAAACCCATCCAGAACATATCCTTGGTTTTTACAAGGCATAGACATTAGCTTTTCTTTCATGAACCTAACCACAAAGCTATCATCCAGACGACCTAGTTTTACAGGGAAACATTATAAAATTTGCATAATCTTTTATAATTGGGCACGTGAGACATCCTGTTTTTTGCTCCCCTCTCCCCGAATTCACTAATAGGACACTATGTCATGCTGAGTCTTGGACTGGAAATCTCATGGACTAGGTTTAACAAGATTCAGAAGGCAGACATGCATTTCACCTAAGATGCATGCAAATAACTAGACTATCTTTTCATCGCAAACAAGATTCACCTGCATTTTGCTCCATGTTTTCTTTAACCGAATCTAATAATTCCTGGGCTTCTTCTATGTTCTCCCCTTCTTCTTCTGCCTCTTCCTCCTCTTCTTCCTCCTCTTCCACCACTTCAGGCTCTACTATCTCTTTAGGAGCAACAATTTTCTCCTAGGGATGTAATAGGGGAAAAAATCCCACTCAAATTCTGGACAAATTTTGCCTCAGTTACACAAAAATGACAGCAACTAAGCTGAGCCACTCTGAATGGAACCGCAAACCTGCCAAAGTTACTCTAAAGCAACTCTAACTTCGATTTCTCTTTCGTCCTATCCCACTGTATGACATTGGTTTTTTAGCTTATGGTTTCTATACTTGGTTATGTATTTGAGTTAATGAATTAATCTAGTAATTATTGTAAACAAAAATAGGAATGGGCAAATCTGTCAATGCTAGTTTCTCTCAGATTCTCATTGTTCTGGCCTTAACTCAGTTCTTAGGTTCTTGTTTTTCTGTTAGAACAACTCAGCAAAATAAAATTCCAGTTTATTGTTGGACAACATTGTTTTCACACATACATCAAACACGCAAAAAAATTAAAAAATTTTTTACAGCAGCTTTGTAGACAAAAGAACAAAAAAGGAAAAGAAAAAAGGAAAGAAAGACCCTTTTATCTTTGACCTTGCCATCTCATACAAACCCACTAGTTATGGTAAAGTACATACACAGAAGAGAAAGAGAAAGAGTTACTGGAATCTCAGAATAAAGACTCGACTTTTTTGCGTTTTTTATTTTTATTTTTACAAGGTTGTGTTTTTTCCTTCTTCTTTTGAGATAAATGTTTTGGACATGGTCACACCACAAGTCAAGAAATATTTCAAATTTTTCTTTTTGGTTTTTTTGTTTTGTTTTTGAGGAACAGAGGAAGAGAGAGAAAGAGATTTTTGGAAAACCCACCACACTTCAAAGCTCCCTCCCCCCCCTTTGGTCAACCGGAGATCGCATTATAAATGACCGACCTCGTCACAATATATACAAAAATATAAATTGTTGATAAAAAATACAAACAAATTATCCTTCAAAGTTACTTTCAAGAAAGCAAACTGGGCCTTGAAGATTTCCATGGGGAGAAGAGGCAGGGTGGGGGGGCAGTACCTTAACTTCCCCACTTTCATTCCACTCAGAATTGGGAGAAGTCTGACCCCCCCCCCTCTACTTGATGACAAGTGAGCACAGCAAAAAGGGGGTAGGGGGGAGGAAGAGGAGGGAACATTTTACGACAGGAGTTTCAAAGGTGAACTGGTCATGCTGGCATTTTTTTAAAAAAATCCTCTTAAGTTGTTTTTTTTAATGAGTGTTTTTAATTTATTCTGCCTCCTAATTGTCTCCATTGGTTTTCTGCTTCTTGGGATCCCTGTCATCATCCTCAGCTGCCCGCTTCCCTGTGGTTCCCTCAGCCTCATTGCCATCTTCTTCTTCATCTTCTTCCTCATCCTCGCCAACTTCTTCTTCTTCCTCATCTACCTCATTGTCTGCTTTCTGCTCCCCATTTCCCTCATTCTCGGGGGCATTTCTGCCATTTTCTGTCTATTCCATGACTTTCTTCTTCTCTTTCATGTCCTTGGTGGAGATCTCGGAGCTCGTATCCACAGCAGCGTCTGACATGGCTGGCTTGGGAGTTGCGCAGGGATATTTCAGGGTGTGGGGATATCTCTCTCTCATATATCTATGTAAAATAGAGCTAAAATACAAAAATAAAGACCCCAGCGATGTACAGGTCCACCGGTGCGCGCCTGGGGAGCAAGAGGAGGAAGAAATG
Source organism: Podarcis tiliguerta (assembly GCF_965153285.1). Taxonomy (NCBI): domain Eukaryota; kingdom Metazoa; phylum Chordata; class Lepidosauria; order Squamata; family Lacertidae; genus Podarcis; species Podarcis tiliguerta. The sequence goes on along the minus strand of NC_139534.1, from coordinate 115,552,240 downwards.
AAAAGAAAAGGGGTTTGATGGGAAGAGGAAAAAACAAAAAACCTGGAGCCGGAGCAAGCAAGGCAGAATAATGCAAAGATGGCTTGGGACAAAAACCTGAGGCCTTTCTTCTTGGAATAATAGGCTTGGAATTGCCCAAGAAAGATGTTAGATTGTTTTTGTATGCCACAACTGATGCTAGGATTTTGTTAGCCAAAAATTGGAAAACACAAGAAGTGCCAACAGTGGAGGAATGACAGATGGAGATGATGGACTTTGGGGAGCTGGTCGACCTGACCAGAAGAGTCTGTGACCAGAAGGAGGAGGAGTACCAGGAGGAATGGATGAAATTTAAAGACTATTAAATTTAGATAACTTAAATAAAAATACTTGCAAATACCGGATTGACTTAGCATTTAAATATGTGATGTTGTAGAATAATACAGTGGTACCTCGGGTTACATATGCTTCAGGTTACAGACTCCACTAACCCAGAAATAGTACCTTGGGTTAAGAACTTTGCTTCAGGATGAGAACAGAAATCATGCTCCGGCGGTGTGGCAGCAGCAGGAGGCCCCGTTAGCTAAAGTGTTGCTTCATGTTAAAAACAGGTTCAGGTTAAGAACGGACCTCCAGAACGAATTAAGTACTTAACCAGAGGTACCACTGTATGTTTAAAGTTAATATGATAAGAAAGGAATGTGTTAATTGTCAAAGTAAATTTTATGAGAAATTAGTTTTGGAAAACTGTTACAATGATATACATTGAAACTCAGCCAGGGGGATTCGAGGAAGTCACGTAACAATGTTAATAATAGTGGAATAATTATAATTGTCTATAAATTTGGAAAATCAATAAAAAAATTGGGGGGGGGGGGGGAGATGGCTTGGGACGGAGCCAGTGGGCTTAACTCAGTTCTTAGTTCAGTCTGTGATTCTTTAAAAAGGTCTGCATGAAAATTCATCTCTATTTTTGTGTGCATTTCACCTAATATTTACCTTTTTCTGTTTATATGCATTTTTTAGTTGGAGAAGTATGAGTTTTGAGGAATAGCTGTATTTTTGGTCTGTTTATTGGTTGAGAAAGATTTGTTTTAATTAAGGAAGGTCTGTAAATTTGAAATTAGGTAGATTTGCATTAACATATGAAGAAATCTATCAACTCCTTTCCTTGATCCGTTAAGACTGGAACTTGTTATTACTCAATTCGTGTTTTTATAATATTGTTTTACTGTTTGTTTCTGTTTTTATGATACTGTTTAATTGTTTTGATGTTGTATTTTTAAATACCACTTAAGAGATTTTTAAATATTAAGCAGTTTAGAAATGCTTTTAAATAATAAATAAAGTCTTTCCACATCATTTTAATGCATTGTGGCAAGATCTTCATACACATTTTCACTGGAGCATCAGCTTTCCAGTCAATGATGACTGAATGAATATAATCCATGAATACTGAATAGCCATATGGAATTACCCTTTAAGTAGATCTGCAATCTGGACAAGTCTTTGTGATGACACTTGCCATGTATTAAAAATAATGCACTAGCACAACAAATAATTTCTTTAATTTGATAGTCCTTGTCCTTTTCATTGAACTGACATTGTTGTTGGTTGTTCTTGGGGGAAAATAAAATAAATCCCCTTTGCGTTTTTGTTTTTGGTCCACTTCAATCTTACTTCATCTTTCTTATTCAAATGCAGTCTGCTCCTGCAGCGGCTTGGGAGGGCCATCCCGGTGAACTTATGTCTTGTGGAGGAACTATAATCTCAGGCTTGACCCTGTCAAGCGCCAGCCCTCCATCAGGAGGCTGAGAAGGAAGATGCATCCAGTATCTAAGCCAAAGCCTAGTTACACCTGTAATCAGTAAAGTTGTGGCCAATTTTCAAACTAGGCTTTCGCTCCTTGGGGTGGGGTCACTGCAAGTGGGTCCACAATGTCCCAAACTTACTTTCTTTGATTTGCCCTAGGGGGCAAGGCAGAAAGGAGGAGTTTCCCAGTCCAATAACAGCACCATCATCCATATTTTATACTCAAAAGCACATCTCACTAAATTCAACTACTTTCGGTAAGTGTGCAAAGGGTTTAAGCCTAAGTTGGAAATTGATAACAGAATCAAGTCAAAATGAAGCCTGTTTCAGCACAACTAAGTTAACTTTTGGTGGACCATGTTCATAAATGTCTATAAGCTATCTGAAATTGGATCAATATATTATCTTAAATCTACGAACCTTGTATCGATAAGGCTAAGAACGGTACTATAGTGAAGTTCATTATTTGACAATAGGTCTGTAAATACTCTAATATTTCTACTGAAATAGTGCAGCAGAATACCAATGAGTCGTTTACTGAAGGAAGAGATTATATCGAGCATCAGAACAAGAAAGATAAAATGCACAGTCTGGAGCTATGTAATGAACCGTAAACAACTTATTTTTAACTGCATCCAATGGTAATTATGTCTCATGCCCACATTTCAGTTTATTTCCAATGAAACAGTGACCTGCTTACCAAATTTTCTATGGCTTTAGCAATCACGTCCTTTATTTTAATATGGTGCACCTTGTAATGTTTACACAGTTCTTCTGCAATGGAAGTTTTCCCTACCCCAGGAGGGCCAAGAATACAAATCTTGACGGGCTGAAAGAGAAGACATGGAAATGTGTTTATTAAAATAGCTAGTCTTTGCATCCCATGGCCAGAAGTAAAACGAATGGCAAAGGGTACAACCCTACACTCAAATATGTCCAGTTGGTGAAACGGAATATATAGTGCCACCACAACAAATATGCCAGTGGAATTGTTGATGGAAAACAATGCTGGTGTTGTTGTTCCACAAGCAGAGATGTGGCGGTGGAATGGTTAAAGCACAGGGAAAGCGGACACTAAGTTGTACCTTATCCTCCTTGACTACAACGACCCTCCCTTCCATCAACAGCACTACATTAGCCTCAGACCTGGCACAAAGTATCTCTCTCCCCCACCCCCGATTTTAATGAAAGGAAATAGCCACTCTGCTCAGTAAGCCCTACTGAGTCCAATGAAACTTACTCCCTGCTAGCAACAACTTACAATATATAAATAAATAGTAAAGGTAAAGGTAAAGGAACCCTGGATGGTTAAGTCCAGTAGAATTTGACTAGGGGTGTGGTGCTCATCTCCGCTTTCAGGCCAAGGAAGCCAGATGGTTTTTCCGGGTAATGACGATTGCCAGAGAGCACAGAAACGTTGTTTAACATCCCGCCACAGTGGTACCTATTTATCCACTCAAGCTTGTATGCTTTCAAACTGCTAGGTTGGCAGGAACTGGGACAAAGCAACGGGAGCTCACCCCGTCACGCAGATTCGAGCTGCCAACCTAACAACTGGCAGGCCGAAGAGGCTTGGTGGCTTAGACCACAGTGCCATCCACATCCCTCCAAAAAATAAATACTATGGTTTCCTGGGATAGTTCACGTTTCCTCTTGTAAGAGCATATATTGCACCACCTATGGATTGTAAAATAACATAAGATATTATTTATTTACCAGTAAGCCTCGACTTTGCTTGTATTCCTTCACTACTTGATCAATGTGCTCCACTATTCCTGCTTGAGCAACCCACTTAATGTTGAAATTCTCCTTCAAATATACAGCTTCCATTCGTAAGTTCACAAGTAATTCATCCAACTGTTCTTGCTAAAGAAAATGCAATAATTGATTATAATGGTGCACTCTTATTAACAGTATTTACAAATGACTTTCCAACACAGCATTGATGAAAACAATACAAAGTATAACACCACAATTGTAAAACTAATTAAAAATAGTAAAATACACATTAAGATAAATGGAAAATCTCAGTTTTGAACTGCTTGGCAGAATACATATTTATGAGTATTTCTAAATAAGAGTATTTCTACATCACCAACTCATAAGAACAATATCATGGCAGTGTACATAAAATCATTAAAACACCACAAATATGTTTTAAGCTGTTTCCAAAACACAATCAGGGAAAAAGTTAGATGAGCTTCTCAAGTGTGAGCATATCTCCATGCCCACATCCGAAAAGGCCCTGTCCTTGGTAGATGATAATCCAACCTCACAAGAGAATAAAACCTAGAATACGTGGGAAGGTGCTGCTTGAAATAATCAGGGCCCAGATTCTATAAGGCATTACAGTGTAAAATTTTAAAAAAGACCTTTAACTGGACTGAAAAATAAGCTCATAAAGTATGAAAGCCATTCCTTTGTTTTGACTCCCACAGTCTCTCCAGTAAGTCCACTTCTTCTCTCTCTCATTCTCCCTGTTGATTAAAAAGCTTGACTACTGACCTGATTTTAAACATATAATTTGGCACTGCATACATCTTTTTAAAACTGTAACTAGCAGTTGCTGTGACTCCCAATCCTAACCCAGTCCTCCCCGTAAAAAAGAAAAGCAGTACAAGGCAGTCACCATTAAAGTCATGTCAGGGTTCTTTAATCCATTAGCATTAAAAGAGTGCTGTTATCTTCTCTGGCAGAAAATATTGGAAGATAAAACAAATACCGTTAAATCTTTGTTTAGGAAAGCATTTTCTCTTGGAACCTTCTGTGTTTTTCCTGGACCAACATTTCTGCTGATGCACTGTTAAAAGAAAAATACCGGGTAAGTTTTAAATGCAGCAATAATAAATATCACACATACAGAAAGAAGAATAAAAATAGATTATCAATTGTTTTAAGCCATAAGGCCATAACAATAAGAACCAATTATCGAGTAGTCAGGTGCCAACAAAAAAAGCACAGTACACCAAAAATTAATATTTGTTCACAACTATCCCTGCAACACCGCATCGTATTCCTTTGTACATAATTGCTGCAGATTTTGGAAGCTGTCATAGTGGACTGAGCCACCTGCTTTGCAGTTAACATATTTTTCCTATTCAGCAATGCTGCAATGCTGTGGCCCTGAGGGGACAAGAGGATCCATTGGAGCTCCTTTTCTGTAGGTGGAGAAAGAGGCCCACATGAAGCAGAAATCTAACTTTGAATGCCTCTTATGGGAGGCTGCAGAAGGGTTTGCAGGTGGTTCTTCTCTAACATCAGGGCTCCAAGGTCATCAATGGGAAGTACAACTGTTTTTTTAATAATAATAATAAACATAATAAACAAACCACAGAAAGAGGAAAAATGCACACTCCTTTCACTCTGCTACATGAACCTGCCAAAGCACAGGAAAACACTGTTCACCCACCTTCAGTTTTCCTTTCCCCTCCCTTTCAGATTCAACTCCATGTCAACTTTATATTACAAAGGCCAATGCGAAACATTTTTTAGAATAATCTCCAACAGCCCTTCTCTGACAGTTTTGTATAAGGGGTATTCACTGCCCACAAATATTGACCTGCAAATAATGATTTTTCATATAAAACTGCTTTTAGGAATTATTTCAATATAGCTTGGGAAGCTTGGTGCTCATCACAGACCGTTAGTTAATCGAGTAATTCATAACATAATGAAGGTGTTACACATATTCTAGCGATCAGTGTTTAACCCCAGGACTACAGGGCTCAGCCAAATTTTGTTATTCATCCACAGCAGATTAGCCTTAATGTGGCTGGACACGACCCACCACTCAATCCTATGCATACAGACTGATCAAGGACTAGGGATGTATTTGCTAAATATGTCGCAGCCCTAGGTTAAGGGGACAATCAGAGAGCGTAGATGTGAGAACTGTTCTTCCTTCGATATATATTATATCCCACATATTGGCAAGCAGTTGTTCCTGGAAGGTAGGTCATAAGGGCATGTGGCTTTCAGTCTGAAAAAGGTTTCCTGCCTCTGAAAAAGGTTTCCTGCCTCTGATTTAGGACTGCAGTCCTCAAGGTTTGTTGCAGAGGTTCAAAGTCTTTAAGAAAGAATAACAGAGAGACACATGACAGTCAAAAGTCTTAAACTGCTTTACCTTCACTATTTCACTAAAAGTTTGTATTGATTCGTCCACTGCAATAAGGTAATGTGTTCTTGGCCTATGATCTGCTATATTCTGTAACACTCTGCAGGGGAGGAAACAAAAGATACCGTTGTCAGTCACTCGATCTTTAACATTAATATAGAATAAATATACAGAATACAAGTACTCTAAGTCTTCAAACTCAGGGAGACAAATTTATATGATGCCTCCTTCCTTCTGCAGCTACCTAAATATCTGCTCCAGAGAGTTAGCATGGGAGGGGGCTACAGGAGAAAAAAGTTGGCAAAAGTTGCCTTTCCCTTTAATTTCTGGAAGCCTTCACCGCCATTCTGTGAACGGAATGACTCATGCAATTTGCAGAAGGGCATTTTGGATCCAACCCAGTCAATCTAAACTAGCTTGCATGTCACGGCTGAGACATACCCATGCAGCTGGAATATCAGGATGGCTCAACCCTTTTAAATGGAAGGTTTGGCAAGGATCTGGTTGGACTCTGCTGCAAAGGACTTGGAGGGAGCACAAATGTAAAAAGGTATTTCCCCAAGCCCTCCTCAAAATGTAAGGCAGGAGACTTAAAATACAAATTATGTGGAAGGAACAAAAATCAGTGGATGTAGTTGTAGTCAGACAGCAGCTGGAGGCGGAGTATTGTTTTGTTTTTATTATATATTTCATGTTTCTATCTTGTATTTTTATGCTGTGAACCACCCCGAAATCTTCAGATGAAGGGTGGTATACAAATTTAATAAATAACAATACAGTGGTACCTCGAGTTACAAACGCCTCAGGTTACAAACTCCGCTAACGTGGAAGAGTTACCTCAAGTTGAGAACTTTGCCCCAGGATGAGAACGGAAATCCTGCGCTAGTGGCGCAGCGGCAGCAAAAGCCCCCATTAGCAAAAGCACACCTCTAGTTAAGAACAGTTTCAGGTTAAGAACGGACCACCGGAACGAATTAAGTTCGTAACTAGAGGTACCACTGTAATGGCTTCTGTCTCATTTTTAAGAAATTTATCTTGCTTCATAGTAACTAACTGCAACTATTATATGTGTATGGAAGAGCCATAGATCAATGGTGTACATGCTTTTTTCAGGCAAAAGGCCCCTGATTCAAGACCTATTATCTCCAGGGAGGGCTGGGGGAAACTCCTGCATGAAACCCTGGAAAGTCGTTGACAATATTGACTAAAGGGGCCAAGGGACTGACTAGGTATATGGAAGCTTCCATGAACTTACTATTAAAAACATAAAATGAGAAAGGTACTAATACAGTTCATGAAAGTTTGCCTCTTGCTAAGGACAATGAAGTATTAGTTTATTTTACAATATTAGGCATGATTCCTTTTTAGGATGTCTCAAAAAATGAAATCAATTTTTAAAAGCCATCTTTCCTGGAACCTGAACAGATAGGCATACCTTTGGGTAACACTGATTCTCATTAGGGAAGAAGATGGAAGCTGAGATTCCTGCTTTGCAGGGGGTTGGACCAGACAACCCTTGGGTCCCTTCCAACTCTATGATACTATGATTCTAACCCTGAAGTGAGGCATGGCTAAGAAGTATACTTACGCTGCTAAGTCAAGAATGTGAATGGTTGGAATAGCATTTCGTCCATCTCCAAAAATTGGTATTGCCGGAGTCTCACCAAGCCAAGATAACTGGAAAAATAATTGCAGAGTATCCTAAGTTGGTAACTTAGTTTATGTGAATGAGGAATCACTCACTCCAGTTGCTACCTCATCAGCCAAAGGAGTCAAATTAACAACATGTTTTATAGGATCTGAGTTCTACAGCTTTGCAAGTTTTCACATACTTGCAAAAGAAAATGCAAACGAAGGTGAAAGAGTTCATGGATAACTGCCTTGTTGTGGCGAAGGGGCTTGAATAACTCAGAGAAGCTATGAGCTATGCTGTGCAGGGCCACCCAAGACAGACATGTCACAGTGGAGAGTTTTGACTAAACGTGATCCACCTGGAGCAGGAAGAGGCAGGCCCTCCAGTATCCCTGCCAGGAAAACTTCATGGACAAAAACAACAGGTATATAGAAAGACTTCAACTTGGTGCCTAATGAAAAAACACATGTTCCTGTGACCTGTCACCATGGATGCATCTTCACCAACACAAGAGACCGCATATTTCACTGCATTTTTAGGATGCAGAACACATGTGCTAATTAACACTGAACAAATTCTTTTGCAAAACTCCTAAAGCCCAGTTTGAGGGGGCCCTGATGGACCCCTTCCTCAATTGCTAAGCCCTGGTAGTGACAGCAGTAGTCCAATTATTTGAGTCTAGCTGCCATTATAATTCCTCCAGTGCCTCTGGTGTAGTGTCACTTAAGGGCACTGTAGAAAATTACAATGGCAGCTAGACTCAGGTGCCCAGTAGTGCTTGAAGCATTAGGCCAGAATATTTTAAAGGGGGAAATCATTAATGGCTCCTGCTGGGGCCCTGGCCTTCCTTAGGGCTACTCATTGCTCCTTCATTAAATTGTAACTTAGAATTCCAATGCTGTTTAGTGTTTTTCCACACCTGCCAAATTTTATATTTTAAAGGAGGCAGATTTAGGCCATACCATACTTGGCCATAGGAAGTCAACTTGTGAGACATGGGTACAAGTTCTGCCTCTACCATGGAGTTATTGTGCGGCATTGGACAAGTCTCCCATGTGCTCCATAGCAATCCTCTATTCAGAAACTAGGAACAGCAGCACACCTCCAATATTTCAAAGAAGAAAATAGGACACTCTTGGGGCACTCTTAACACCCAAATCTCGGAGAATGGCAATTCCAATAACTCAAATTAAAGACGATCATAAAAGGCGTTCCTCAAAAGTCCCCTTGGAAGACAAAATAGGGACTATTCCTGTATAAGAACTGGAACATATGTAATAGTGGTGGTCTAGATCAGATTTGCTGACAGAGGAGCACAGTAAGAACTGCAAATTTAAAATGCTCAATGAGAATAGCATAGATTCCATACAGCAACTCACTTAAATTTCCCAACTCGAACACAATGCTTGCCACAACATTCTCCTCTCCCTCTTCTCTCTTTCCATATTTCCATGTCTACCTTTATTTCTTCCTAGGCTGACTGTGCCTTTCTTTAGTGACTGATAAGTAAGCTGGAGAACAGCCTTAATGCACCCAGTAGCACGATCAGGAAAAGCTGATATCTACAGCTCAACCATTTCAGTTCTTATGCTGTTCCTTCATCTGTTACACAGAGGGGAGAACACTGTGGCTGCATACACACCACACATTTAAAGCACATTCCCTCACCCCAGCATCCTGAGAACTGTGGTTTGTTATGAGTGCTGGGAATTGTAGCTCTATGAGGGATAAACCACAGTTCCTAGTTCCTTTTCTTTCTTCCAGATGCAATATGGTCAACACTGGTGTCCAGGAGCTGGAAGTCTGCACCCTGCTAGTTATATTTTAGGGAATTTTCATATCAGTACATGGTTTTCTGAACCAGAAGTAAATCCCCTGCTAAACTTGTAAACACCTAAAGCCATTTCATTTTACTACATAAGAACAATTTTGCTGGATCAAATCAAACATCCATCTAGTCTAGCATCTAATTCCAATAGAGGACATCTTTCTGCATGCTCACAGATTTAAGAATGTATTAAATCCACTTTTTGACAAGTCCTGCAATATTAACTATCATCCAAATTACCTTGAAATATATCTACCTTAAAGAAGTAGTGTAAAAGCTTTTCTTCAGCTCCATACTGAACACCAGAAGCAACAACATATGTATTAAATTTGCTTTTCGCCTGTTGATAAGAGCAAAAGTTATTGTTTTAAAAAATGAAAAGCATTTTACAAACCTAATTTAAGGCACGTTATTCATTTTCTTATTTATTTAAACCAATTATACCCAGCCCTTCCGCATCAAGTCCAAGATGACAAATAGCATAAGAAAAGGCAAAGGAGTAAACTCTACACAAATCTGGAATGGAGTTACTAAGGCGACTGGAAGGCATCTTGTACGCCTCCTTCCAGCAACTCCTGCAACCAAGCTGGTGTCAAAATATTGCTCTGCTTTCCTTTGGTCCACATCAGTGCGGGCGGGGGGGGGGGGGCGGGCCTTGATGTCTGGGCAGCCCAGGACCTCCATAAACACTGCCAAGGCTCACACCTCAGGAAGGTAAATTCAGTGCTAACACAGCAGTTTCACTTCATCCCTGGGGCATACTCCATTGTTTCTCAAGACAGACAGATGACAACAAACCTAGGTTACAACTGCTCAGCCACCATGCAATAGTCCACTGTTAACACTGCAGGTCATAGGATTAGGTGCCAAGGATTAGGTGTTTTCCTCCTTTCCTTATACAGAGAGGGAGATAATGCAGATTGTGGTGTTCAGAAACTGGCTGGTGCCCCCCTTCCAAGTCTCAGAATCCATCACAAAATGTATATAATTTTGTAGTGTAGATACACTCTCCATCTTTCTTTTTAAAAACCGTGTATAATTTATTTTTCATTAACACTTACGATTTTTCCAAGTTTGGTAATAGTTTTTTCAGCATTAGTGTGTTCTATAAAATTAGGATGGGGTTTTCTTCGACGATAGTCTTCTTCAGTGAAAGGTATTTCCGGATCTTCCTGGGTGGAGAGGAGTAGACAGCAAAAATAAAAAATTTCTAAAACTGTAACTTTTGGTATCATTCAATTTTTATTTTGACAAAGCAAAATGATTTTTTTAAAGTAAATAATTGCATTCCTAATATTAGTTAATTGAACAGTCATTGTATGGAATAGTAAGAATTAATCCCTGCTTCTTGTGCTAGAAACTATAAAAAAAAAAAAATGGAAATGCAGTTCAAATGGAACTGTGCCAGGCAAGTTTGAGAAATGAGCCTGCACCATATATTCTGTCACTAAAATTTATGGAAGGCAAATAATTCAAGTGCAGGTTTACCTGCTGAGGTCAATAAATGTCAGAGGTTTCTTGACTTTTTCTACCACTCACCGGATCAAGAGGTTTGCTTCTTGCCCAGGTCATTATTGTTGAAAGCAGAATGAACACTTTCTGCTTCTCAAACTTTGAAGATTCCGCTTGTATTGCTGTGTAATTACATTATAGTGTATATGTTACTTAATGTTTTTTTTTTAAAAAAAAATTCTCTACTTACATTTTCTGACAATGTTCTGCAGGCAAAATGTTTTCTTTCCCCAAATTAGGGTTAATGCTGTACAAAGACTTGCACACACATATCAACACTTCTCACTTTCACCCCAGACAGCAATCCATTGTTATGCATCTAAAGATATTTCAGAAGCCTGTGGGTGGAGGAGGCTCAGAATGGGAGACATCGAGCTTTTACCCACAATTTCGATCCAGATAGATGGTTCAGCATGTGGATCACTATCTAAATGAGTAACCTGCTTTGTAAACCACTTTGAATTTTTTTCTACAATCAAGCGTATATAATTTTTATGAAAAAACAAAATAAAATGAATAAAAAACAGATGTGCAAATGGAAGCTGTGTACAGGATTCCTCCTATGATTCAGCTAGTAAGATTATATACATATGATCCTGTAAGAAGTTCAGTGATAGCACAGATCAGCCATTTGGAATGGTTTAGTCTGAGTTTAGTCCACACACAGCCATTTCCCAACCAATGGCAATTGCCCATGTTTTCCAGGGCTCTACACCTTGGTTGCTAGGATATACACAGCCAATCCCAGGCAGAGTCTTTTGGATTAGGCCACAGAGATGGGCATAAACTGCATCAGAAATAGGCAAATCATCTAATTTCAAATTCAGATATTGTGCACCTGTTCAACTTGACCACACCATTTAAACCAGCACAGTCATTTGGGTGATCATTCTCCCAACGTACATGATTAAAATTGTATGTGTGAGCTAAGCCAAACTATGCTCTTCTAACAAGAGGATAAGAAACTGAGATTTCCCCAATACCACCTGGTAAGTCCAAGGCTGAGAGATTTGAACTCAGGTAGTGCCAATTTGAGGTCTCAGCCTGCTGAATCACACTAGATCTACTGCTTCACTTCCCAAAGTTGATGAATGTGCCATACCCATTTCAGATAAAGAACAAATTGTACTAACCAGTAGCTGCCCAAACTGCTTCCTCAATCTGTTTTAAATCTTCAGTGATGTTATAAATAATAATGTCACACTCTAACAGGCGAGCTAGCAGCTCTTCTCGAGAAGATGTCTAAAAACAAACAAAAGCTATAAGGAGGAATTATTTCCCTGTATTTAGTAATAACTTTTAGCAATCAATCCTTCATTTTTAAAGAAGAAGAAGAAAATCATCTATTTTTTATCCTCTAACAATTTTAAAAGAGTGGAAGCTGGGGATGGAGTGATGAGGATTTTTGTTTATTTGATTTATAAAAAAGGTAAAGGTAAAGGACCCCTGACCTGGACACTTAAGTCCAGTCAAAGGTGACTATGGGGTGCAGCACTCATCTTGCTTCAGGCCAAGGGAGCTGGCGTTTGTCCACAGACTAAATCACTTCTGGCACAATGGAACATCATGATGGAAACCAGAGTGGAAGAAAACGCCATTTACCTTCCCACTGCAGCAATACCTGTTTATCTACTTGTACTGGCATGCTTTTGAACTGCTAGTTTGGTTTATAATTACCTTTCACTCCAGGAGGATCCTGAAGGGACCTTACAGTATAATTAGATAGGGCCTGCTTTAACTCCCTCCAGCATATATATTCCGTCAAAAAATCAATTTCTTATTAGATCATTGTGGCTTTTATCTCCATTGCCATTTCATCCCATCTTACTTCCCTGACTGCTGGTACTTGGATATTGCACTGACTGGGTAAACTTAAGCAGTGAATAAAGAGGGAGAGAGATAAGCAGGGCGAAGCAATGGATATAGCTGAAGGTGGCTGAGGGTTCTTCTTTTACAGTGTGAGAGATTGTGGTCCACTCTAGTGTTCTGAGTGCTGGCTTAACCATGTTCGGAATTCTCAAAAGGTAGACTCAGGCTGTTCTCACATGGCAAATGACAAAGCCAGGCTCTCAGTCATGATGACTTCCTTAAGTCTCATTGGTTAGCCCTGACAAACTTTAGCTACTGTAGACTGTAGCTTTTAGGTTTTACAGAATTAGAGTTATCAAATGTTTATGTGGCTATACATTATACTACCTTCTTTTGATTTACTGATTTCTTTTCCTGCCGTTTAATAAAAGTGACCACCTATATCCCCAAGTATTTTAGTAAATTAAAGAAGTGTAATACTCACTCCATATGCTTCCACAGCAAAATCTGGTTTTGTACTAGTCTCCTGTGAAAGAGTTCCCACTACTTGGTATATTCCTTCCTTTGGTTTCAGAGGTGAAATTTCAACAGCTGATCTACCTTCATCTTCTTCTTCCTCTTCCTCTGCTACTTCTTCCAGAGAGGCTCCAACAGTACAGCTTGCTAGATACTTGAAGTATACAAGAAATGACCAGTGGGATAGTGTGAGAGAATTCCATTCATAGTGATATGGTAATCAGTTTTCTGTTTCATAATTGTGCTCATTTGGACATAACAACATACCATGGTGTGTTGCTATGACAACATGCTGCTGTGAGCTATGGGCTTGTCCACTCCCCCTTCATGTGTAAAATGAGAGAACCTGAATCCTTTTTGCTGTGTCCAAATACAGTGCAAATCAAAGTTTAGCTTGTTAAATGATGGACAGAACTTCAGTTTCCTTGTCATGCATATGAAGCAGGGGGAAATGGGAGTACAAAAACCCAAAGCATATTGTGACAAATTCTGGAAACAATAAACCATTGTTTATACCTCTGTCCAACCTTCCTCATAAGATGGCTATGAGGGCAAAATTAGGGAAGCGAGAAGAATCATGAAAGTTGCCAGAAGCTCCGTAGAAGAATAAAGGCTGGGTTAGACATGTAATAAATGTATATATTTTAAATAACCTTTAGAGTCACTCTGAGGATAGGTATTTTATTTTGAAACTCCAACATCTGCAGCTGGACTTTCATTGACAGAACTAAAAGGTAAAGGACCCCTGGACAGGTAAGTCGAGTCAAAGGCAACTAAGGAGTTGCGGCACTCATCTCGCTTTCAGGCTGAGGTAGCTGGCATTTGTCCACAGACAGCTTTCCGGGTCATGTGGCCAGCATGACTAATCCGCTTCTGGCACAACAAAACACTGTGATGGAAACTAGAGCGCACGGAAACACTGTTTACCTTCCCGCCGCAGCAATACCTATTTATCTACTTGCACTGGCGTACTTTCGAACTGCTAGGTAGGCAGAAGCTAGGACAGAGCAACAGGAGGTCACCCCATTGTGCGGATTCGAACCGCCAATCTTCTGATTGGCAAACCCAAGAGGCTCAGTGGTTTAGACCACAGCGCCACCCACATCTGCAAAACAGCACACACGGTTTCATGTTCTCCAGCTGTGGGCTTTGGGATCTGCCCACCCCCCTTCTTTTACAAATCAACATGTTTCACGTGTGTTGCGTTTTATTTTAAACGACCTGGCGTAACACCTCACGTTCACTTTTTCTTACCTCCCCCAAAGCAGTTGGAAAACACACTCAGGTTCTTTTTGTGTGTGTGTGGAGGAGAGGAAGTATTAAAAGATTAAAAATTAGTTTCTTCACACATCAGATCAGCCCTTCTCAACCTTGCCCACGCCGCAGTGTAGCTGGGCGTACAACCCCCAATGCCTCTGAATGAATACCAGCTGCTGGAAACCACAGGTGGCGAGAGCACTCCTGCTTGCGTCTGGTTGGAGTGCCAACTTGGCCCCACAACCACAGGTACCCCAGGGGCTGTGGGTGCATGCGGTGTGCAAGAACTGAAATGTGTGGGTGCCTGGCCCCGGGGAATTTTGTGGATGCTCGAGCACCCATGTTGGCCACTGTGAAAACTGGGTGATTCACCAGGTGGGCCACTGGCAGAGCCGGCCCCAAGACATTTTGACACCTGAGACAAACCACAAAAGGGTGCCCTTCCAGGGAATAATAATAATAATAATAATAATAATAATTTATTTATACCCCGCCCTCCCCAGCCAAGACCGGGCTCAGGGCGGCTAACAACCAATAATAAAAACAAGTTGATTAAAATACAATATAAAAAACATGATAGAAGAATGGCAGATGAAGATGATGGATTTTTCGGAGCTAGCCGACCTACCCGGAAGAGTCCGCAACCAGAAGGAGGAGGGAGTATCAGGAAGAGTGGATTAAATTTAATGATTACTTAGTTAAATATGTTAAGTTAAATTAACTTAAAACAGCTTGTAGATACTTAATTGGCTTAGAATTTTATTTATGTTAAGTGATGAATTAATATGTTTAATTTTATAATGGGAAGATCTAAGGTTGTTAATGTTTAAGTTAAATTTTATTAAGAACTGTGATGTGGAAAACCGTTAAAAGGATATGCAATGAAATTCAAACAAGGGGAAGCGAGGAAGTCACTTCACAATGTTAATAAGTGTAATTTGCAATAAGGCTATAATTTATGTTTGTTTGTCTTATGTGTTTGTTTGTTTATAATGTTGTGAAAACCAATAATAATTTTTTTTGAAAAAAAAAACAATTTAAAAAACAAGATTAAAATACATTAAAACATTAAGAAGGGGGTGAGTGAAGATATATATGAGGGAAAGAGGGTGGGGAATAAAGAGCTACATCAGGAACTGCGGAGAATCTGCTACCCCTGTGGGTCCTGCACGCCCGAAGCGGTTGCCTCAGCTTGCCTCCTGGGCGAGGCGGCCCCGGCTACCGGGCCGCGTCAACCCACTGACGCTCTGCGACTATCCGACTCCGGCCCTCACCCTCCCCATATTGCTGCCTCCGTAGGTGTCCAAGTGGTTCAGGAAGATCCTCTGGCTCCGAATAATCTCCTCCGCCTCCGCCACCGCCTCCTCTTCCTCCGACATGGCTGCGTTTGAGAAGGAAGCGCAGGGGTTGCTAGGCAACCAGGGCGCGCGCGCCGGGAGAGGGAGGAGGAGGAAGAGGCGGGGCCTTGGGGAGAAAACAGAACGCAGAACGGGAGACGGACGGGAGGGCGGGGCGGGAGGAAACTGGGCGGGGCTTCCTCCTCGAGGAAAGGGGGCGTGGCCAATGGAATAATATGAAAACAAAGAGATTGCGCGTTGACTTTTTTTCTCCCCCTCCCCAAGAGATAAATGGTGCAAGCCATTTATCTCTACCGCTGCTTTAGGTTTTAGTTAAGTCAGCAAAATCTGCGAGTTTAGTGCAGAAATCCAAAAACCCCTCTGTCCACTGTTTTATTTTATTCTGTATTTTAAAAAGCAAACTCATTATGCAGACCACTTTGCTTCTTTTATTTCAAGCGTATAACTGCTAAAATAAACACGGCTGCCTTATTCAAGGAAGTACAGATAAAATGGACAGAACACATTTTCTTCATGTATTTTCCTCGTTTTCTTAACTTCCATGCTATAAATCCAGATTGTAAGTGCACATGTACCCAGTTTTCTTAGAAAATGAAATGCACATTTTAGTCTAATTTTCTATATACGGATAAAGCAAGACATTTCAGCGTTTAAAACAGTAAGAAACAGTCAATGTTTCGTAACAGGTTTTACTATAGATTCTTAGTTATCCTATAATTAGCTGAAATAAGACAAAGCTGTAATAAATGCTTCAACTAAAGCTGGTACTCCTTCAGTTCCTAGATCAGGTTCTCAGCAAGGTTAAACAGCATCACTCATGTTGATTCAGGTTTGCAAAATATAAATTTACATCCATCAAGGAGCTGACGATTGTGTAAATTCACTCACTCTGAGAATTAAAACATCTGTTAGTATTATCTATCGCAATGCATAATTACTATAGCTTTGTGAGTGGTTGTTTTTTTTAAAACCACCTTTATCCGAAGAAAATATACTGAGATTACAGCACTGGAAGGTAACTAGTATTGTACTTAAGACCACCTATTATTCTCCCAATTCAAATACCAATTTCCTTCTTTGGTTTTGAATCAATACAATGAACCATTGTAAGTTACAGCATAGTTGGGGCTTTGCAGAAATACTCATGTAATATAGTAAATAAAGATTCAAAAATACTTTTAGATATACTGTACATTATGTAACATTCAAAGCAATGCAAATAGTTTTCTTTACACAGTATTAATAGTTTAACAAAAGCAATGCAGGATTGGGCTTTATGCAGAATGTGACTTTTTATTTTTTCATTACTGTGCTTATCCCATTTGTATTTCAGCTGATGAATACATTCATTATGCCAGCAATGTATCTATTGTTTAGCACTGCTGCTTGCTACCCTCAAGACTACACCAAATACTGTACACTGTTGTTCGGTTACTGAAAAGTACTGGTCTAACTTTTTAGCGGATCATATCCTAAGAGATGTTTTATTTAATGTTTCGTCTTACCACTCTAATGAATGAGCTAGAGAATGTCTAAATCCACATACAAGAAGTTGAGCTAAATACAAAACTTTTCAATGAAACAAAATCCATTTCATTAAATTAGCTATGGCAAATATTTGGTTTTCTTAAAACAAAGTTACTTGTGAAGCACACTACTGAACAAATACAAAAGTTGTTAGAAGAATTTTAAAGTTAAATATCAGAGACCAAAACTATACTGTGTTACATTGTAACTATCTAAAGGAAAGTTTAATAAAGAACAGTAACTCTATATGTGACTTTGTTACCTTAAAAATAAATTGGGTAACTAACTCCGAACAACAGTATCAAGGACATAGTTTACAAGTTGGTGTCACTGCAAGTCATGGAACAAGGGATTTTTTGAAGCAAAGAGTTCAGGTTAATAATTTTTTCCTCTCTGCCATCAGGCCTCAGAACAAACTATTTAGATCCAGCAGCAATTTTTGTTGAAGCCCACTTCGATTGCAAATTCAATCATGACTGCCCATCACTTTTCAAAGCCTCTAGTCTTTGTAGCAAAGCATTTCCAAATGCTTCTCGATACGCTGGGCTAACAGAGTCCAACAGAGAGTAGACAGTCTCGTGATAGGGATTTTGTACGCTGTCATCCACCTGGTCAAAAGCATAGCCAACCACCTGCAAAAAGAGAAAATTTAAGTGACCAAGTGCACACACACAAACAAAAAGGTTGATAAAGAAACCAAACCAGCTGTTATGCGAAAAACTGTTCTAGTGAGTCGCCCTTTTATGGGGCTTGTAAAGTTTATCAAGATCTTACAATCCCAAGAACTATTTACAAATGCTACTGAATACATTATACCTGAAAGTTATCGAGTAAAACTTGTCTAGTAAAACTGGTGTAGTAATATTGATACATCGCCCAGGACCAGTATGAGGGCAAGAGCGTGATGGTGGCTTTTCCCAGAAATATCACGAGTAAACCTACCACCACTCCTGAATCCCTCCACTGGGCACTGGGGGCGGAGGAACTCCCAGCGCTTGGTGGGAGGAACAAGCTATCTTGGTCCTGGCCCATGGGGTGAAACCGCCTCACATCCCTTGGCAGGAGTGGCAGTGTTTTCACCCCAGCGCCTTACAGCTTGTTCCTTCCTCCGTTTCAACATCGCAATGTATCACGATATTTGGCTGGTGATACATTGTGATGTTGAAAAGCTGACATCTCCCAGTCCTATTTTGATATTAATATTGGGGGGAAACGGAGTCAAAAAGGAAACAAGAACTCCATATGTGTTATTTCAGCTAGAGTAACCATGACAGTTGAGATGCACACTAATTGTGTATGATTATAGTACTACAGAGCGATTAGTTGGGAAAAGACTTGTATTATGATTGCAAGTTCAATTCGTGCAGTTCACAGTTAATACTTACTGTACACAAACAGGCACAGACAAGACTTCAGTTGCATTCCTAATAAATACCTTCATGGAGAAAAAACTGTCTACAGTGGTGGATATGTATGGAAAATATGTGTTTTCTTTCACGGGTGATCATCATGCAGTTTGTTTGCAATGGTTTAAAGCTGTGGATCACCAGAGAAGGAAGACTTCATTTCTTTAATCAAGGATGGTTACCTCCTGTGGTCCTCTAGATGCTGCTGGAGTACAGTCATTGGCTATGTTGTCAGGGCCTGATGGTGTTGGAAGACCAACATCTGCAGGGCCACAAGTTCACCACCCTTGCTTTAATTCATGGATGGCTAGCTTTCAACATAGAAGTTCATGTACATTTAAAAGTATTCTGGCAGATGCAGATGCCCATGCTCCTTGCAGAACAATGACATCACAAGTTGCACCTGCTAATATTTTCCCTTCCAGGGAAAATATTATATGTTGAAAGACTGTTATCCATAATTAAAAGGTGAAGTAAAGTATTAAACGCAGAATCTTTCAATACATTAATCATGAAAAGAAAACGGAAGTTTTATTTAGGAAACTATAGATAGCACCTTTTAGTGAAAAGGCATCTGGGACAAAAAAAGCTGCCTAGTAATCAGAAATTCAAGATTTAGGGCCTTCCTACCATGAACCAAGTGACATGGAACACCTTATCTGATGCATTTCTGCCAGTCAGGATCCCTGCAAAGTTTAAAAAAGAAACTCTATAGAAACCCTATTGCAGAAGATTGGAGGGTCAAAACTGGTAACTCCAAACATCTTTTCTCTTAATTAGAGAAACACACACACTGTGTGTTCTTTACATTCTCTTGGAAGATGCCCAGAGTAGCTTGGGAAACCCAGTTAGATGGGCAAGTAATTAATTGTTGTTGTTGTTATAGTAGGTTTGTTAGCATCTTCTATATAAATATAAACATTCTGAAACACTCGGTACAAAAAATAAAAATTGAAGAGGGCTGCTTTTGTGATAAACAGCCTTTGGCTAGCATTTCTTTTATTACTAATCTTCACAAAAGGAAGAATTACCCTAAGTCCCGCTTCTGTGAGCTCTAGGCAATATCTGTTCCTTTCCCTAGTTTCCACGTTGATGTACGCCACATCTTCTGCGCATGGGAGGCTTTTAGAGACAAACATGTTGCTCACAGCAAACAACACATCATTCACAACAGCTTCCGCTTCTAATCTCATGTCCTTCACGTCTGTTCCTTCAAAATCCTTGAATTCAGAATTGTCTTCAACCCCTGTGTTATTGGATAGGTCCATGGGATTGCAGTCCATCTCCATTCTGCACACACAACACAATTTTTAAAATAAAAATATATTCAGAACTATGCTCAGCAAGACAAATGCTCATACACACTGGGAGTTTAAGTTTGTTGTGTTTTAATCATCAGTCAATTGTTATGAATAGCAACCCACTAATGTAGTATATCAATATAAAAAAATAAAAATACAGAACCCCACCATTACCAAGTGAAGGCACTGAAACTTCTGCATATCAGGCTTAAAAAAAAAATGCAAGGTAAAATATTCTACAATACAGCAATGACAATGGGATTCTGGAATTTCAAGATATATCTAGAAGATCAGCATACAGACCCCTCAAAAGCATGGGTTCTTTAAATATATTATTAATAATCCAAATCAATTATCAGGCCTAAGAAGTCCAAATGGCTAACACTGCATTTCATGCAGCTGTCATTTTACCTATACTCTGTTTTTCTTCCTTAACTGAAGGGCTGCAAAGTAGTTTGTAACAAAACACCGAACTGCAATATAATTCTTCAAGTTACTATAATTAAAACCAGCAAACTCCATAGACGAGAAGTCCTAGTGGGAAAATAAAACTTTTCAGACATCATTTTAAATGCTTCATTTGGGGACCTATTGGATCTCATTGGGGAGGGGGTACCATAGCAGAAGTGCAAACACTGAAAAATTATCTGTTCCTGGTACACACTCAGCTGCTGGTACTAGTGACACCACGAAAATCCAATTTTTCAAATGATCTTTAGTGTAAATTATGTGTGTAAATCCCACCCATGTAGATTTCTGTTAATAATATGTGGATTAACACAAACAATCATTAAAAAGGGCTAGATAACAGAAAAGTGAAATTTATTTTATTCATTTATTCAATTTGTATTCTGCTGTTCTTCCAGAAATAGTCCAGGCAGCTGACACAGCAATGATAAAAAAACTTTAAAAAAACTAGAAACAGTTTAAAAACATTTAAAAGTTAAAAGCATTCTCAACCAGTGGTCTAAAGGTTGCCAGAATAGTGTCTTGCCATCAAATGCCTGGACAAACTGAAATGTTTTTAATTTCCCCCCTGAAAGTCAGAGTAATGAGGGAGAAAGAAGCATCTTGCTATGATGAAAAGGAACCAACACTGAAAAGGCCCTATCACAACTGATACCCAGTGGCGGAGGCATCACTTGCAGATCATAGAATACAAGATTATTGATAATGAGTATGGTGCTCTTTTAGATACTTGAATTCCAAGCCATTAGGAGCCTTAGATGCTAGTACTAACATCTTGAATTTGACCAGTGCAGAGCTTTCAGGACAGGTGACACATGGTCCCATTGAGCTGCCCCACTTACCAGCCTAGCAGGTGCATTCTGCACTAGCTACAGCCCCCTGCAGTCTGCATTACAGTAATTAATACAAATGCATAATGCTTAGTACTTCTTAAAGGCCAATTTAGCTTTCTTTATATAAAAAATTCTGTGCTTTCAATATGCACCTTAAGAAGTTAGAATAATATTATCATCACCCTCTGCCTCTGGGATGCCTTTCACATAATAAATATAATGTATAGCAACGTCAGCAGGAAAAGGGTTCTGATCAAAACAGTATTGACAAGCTGCAATACCTTGGTATAGAAAGCGACTTTTTTAAAACTTAGAAGATGAATACACATCTCTGATTGTTAGCCATTTTGTCTAAAATGAGAGAGCAAAAGTCCCAGAAGTTCTGCACTCTGTCATGCTCAGCGCCATCGATGCATGCTATAATTTCTCCCTTTCTGCCTTACACCATTTCACACATCTCTACAGCACCACTAAACTCCATACCCTTTCTCCTTGCTTTCCCCCCTCCTCTTCAGCTAGGGTCGCTCTGCCAGGCATTGGCAGTTACAAACCACCATCACTCCAGAAAGCATAATGGAATATTACTTGAAGAAAGGAACATCTTGGTACCCGCTTTGATTCTGAGAAAGCTGATTTGCCAACACTCTACTCAGTGCCTCTTCCTCCTGTTCAAAATTATCTTCTACTATCAGTCTGCATTTCCACCTATGCATGTCAGAAACATCTTCCCCCGCAAACACAAAATCACTAGATGTTGTTGGCCATACCGTTTCGTAGGTTGGATAAGACAGACATCTGATTCGGGTGGTGTATAAATAAATGATGATGAAGATTCCTTGTACAATCCATTCTACCTGCTCTCCAGATTTACCTAGTAGACATACATCTCCTGCCCGCCCCCATTTCAAAACAGGATTTATTTTTGTTCAAGTTTATGCCTGATGAGTTGCCTAAGTGACCGTACACAGTAACAGGACCAACTCTTGCGGGTTCAGGCAGGCACCCACCCACTCACTCACTCACCCAGGGGTGCCAACTTGAATAAAATATCGGGTGGGGGGGACAGGGAAGCACCACATAACCGATCACAAGATGTGGCAATTCGAATGGCAATGCCTATCAACTTTGGGGTGGGGAGTGCGGTCCCCTCAAATATTTTATGGGGGGGGGGGGAGAACCGAAGGGACCTCAGCCCTTAGGAGTTGGCTCCTACTCCCCCACCCATAGAACTGTCCAAGAAGAAATTCAAGACCCAGGATTCGCCGCCCCTCTCAAAACACCCACGCGCTGCTTGCTTGCTTCCCTCCCTCCTTCCCTCCCCTACACGTGAGGATGCCGCAATCCCACGACATGCAGAGAAGCACGTCCCCGTTAAACAAGGGCAGGCCATGGTTCCGAGAAGGGAAGGGCTGCCAACTTCCCAGCCGGCCTCTTTTAAACAGAAGGAAGGGCACCGTGCTCACTTCCACGAGCAGAAGAGCTTCGCCCGCTGCTGGTTTTAATTATTATTATTATTGCGCCTTAGTAAGCTGTTGCCTGACAGGCACAGGCACAGGCTGGTATGGGGGTTAGTTGGCAACCTTCACCCAGCCCCCGCTTTCTCGTGAGTCTTTCAGAAGCTTTTCTCCCACACAACCCGAGGCACGCGCGCACAGCTCCACCTGCCAATCTAACAAGCGGAAGAGCAAGAGAAACAACGGACGCCGACGACGTACCTGCCCCTACTCCATCCCGTCCCTACTCTCCGGCTCTTCGCCACCCGCGAGCCGCTCTATCCCGTCCTTAAATTCTCGCGAGACGAGAGGTTGAGCAGCCAGCCCTGCTCCTCCCTCTCTCAGCTGTTTTGCGCCCGGCCCCTCTCGCTCTCTTTTCCCTCCTCCCACTCGCGGCCTTGTCTCTCCCCAGTCACGTGCCGAGGCGCCGCCCACGATCGGCGGGACAGGCGCCGGGGCAAAAGCGCCGAGAGACTCGGTTGAAAGCCACACCGACACTTCCGGCTCTCGACTGAGCGTGCGGGGCGAGGCGGAGGGATGCAGGGCCGCAGGGGGAGGAGGGGAACCCTCGCATTTACTGTTGCTGTTTTACAAAGATCAAATAAACAAATGTTTCGCATTGCAACATACGCTGATGCTTCTGTATGCCGGTTGCTGGAGACTTCAGGAGGGAAGTGCTGTTCTGCTGCTTGCATGTTTCACACAGGCAGGACCCGGCCCACGCATTAGACAAATTGAGGCGACTGCCTCAAGCAGCAGCATCCACAGGGCAGAGGATCCCGATGTAGAGCTAATGGCATGGCTCTCCCAACTCGAACTTGCCTGGACCCTGAGTTCATTTTCTAAAATCTTCCGCCATGTATCCTCCTCTTTGGAGATGACGAGAGGGCTTTTTTGATTTCCCCCCGTCCCAATGCTCTCCCCAAGCTCACCCGGTGCTAACAGCAGCATCTTTTCAGCACCAGATTTAGGGGTTTTGAGGAATTATAATAACACCGCTGCTTCTGCGTGTGTATGGGAAGGGCGATGGATATTTTTGTATTGTTATACAGTATTTCATTACTTTTTCTTGTGCATGTAAGCCCCATGGATAGGTTTTGTGGCAAATAAATATTGATGATGATAGCACGTTACTGAAGTTACTATGTTTATGCAAATGATTTAATGATAAAAGTCTGAAAAATCTATTTCAAACCACAAAAAAGCCACACAGCGAGAAAAACAGAGTGTAATGAAATGCGAAAACGTTTCTATACAGAAAAGTTGGGCGACCAACGCGCGGGCTCCCCAACTTCGCCCAGAGGAGGAAACCCTGCGTCATTTCCGCCTCCTTCGCCCCGCCCTCCCTAACGTTTCCGTCCCCCCCCAGCGCCGGAACGAATGACGACGCTCTCCCGTGGGAGGGACGTCCAGCCGAGCGTAGTTACGGTCCCGTGGGCGGGGCCAAATGAGCACAACAACCAGCCAAGCTCCAATCTGCGCGCTGATAGGGAGGCGGAGTGCGAGTGGGCGGGGCGAGAAGCGGGCCCCGCGACGAGCTCAGTCGGAGGAGACTGTGAGGGCAGCGAATGAAAAGCGAGAGAGACCCTCGTGGCTGTTGTGCCGCCGTATGCCCCGCCCCTTCCCTCCCTCACTCGGGAAGGCGGGGTTGCGCTGACAAGATGGCGGCTGCGGCTGCTGCTGCGTGAGGAGGCGGTGGCGATGGAGCCTCTTGTTATCGTCCGCGCCGGAATTCCTTCAGGACTTGCCGCTTTCCTGGACGGCGCTGAATAGGAATTGTGGGGAGAGGAGCCTGGCTCACTGCGGGCCAGGCCTCCCCTCATTCTTCCCAGCCCTCACAACCAGCCTTTTCTTTTTGGAGGAGGGCAGCCCCTTCCTCGTCTTCGCCCAGCCGGTGGCTCCTTTTCCTGCGGACCCCGCACTTCCACCCCCTCGCCTGCCAGTCCGTGGATCGCAGCCGCCATGCCTTGGCCCTTCTCGGAGTCTATCAAGAAGAGGGCCTGCAGGTACCTGCTGCAGAGGTACCTGGGCCACTTCCTCCAGGAGAAGCTCAGCTTGGAGCAGCTCACCCTGGACCTCTACCAAGGCACTGGCTCCTTGGCACAGGTGCCCCTAGACAAGTGGGTAAGTGATGCTTCATGCGTCTCTTAGGAGCAGTAGGGTCGTGGAGTTGGAAGGGACCCCAGGGTCACCTGGTCCGACCTCCTGCAATGCAGGAATCTCGGCTAAAGCATCCATGACAGGTGGCCACCCCACCTCTGCTTAAAAACCTCCAAGGAAGGAGAGCCCACACCTCTCGTGGGAGTCTGTTCCGCTGCCCAACAGCTCTTCCTGTCAGAAAGTTTTTCCATATGTTTAGTTGGAATCTCCTTTCTCGTATCTTGAATCCATTTGTTCAAGTCCCACACTCCGGAGCAGGAGAAAAGAAGCTTGCTCCATCTTCCATGTGACAGCTCTTGAGATATTTGAAGATGGCTATCATATCTTCTCTCATAACCTAACTAAACATGCCTAGCTCCCTCAATTTTGTGCTTTGTAAGGCTTGGCTTCCAGACCCTTGATCATCCTCCTCTGCACACATCCCAGCTTGTCAATATCATTCTTAAATTGTGCCCAGAACTGGACACAGTACTCCCAAGTGTGGTCTGACTAAAGCAGCATAGAATGGATCTGGACACTATACTTCTGATGATGCAACCTGGAATAGAATTAGCTTTTTTTGCCCCTACGGCATGACATCTTCTCCTGCCTACCCCTCATATATCCCCCCCTATCGTTCAAGTGTCAAAAGCTGTCTTTTCACTTTGACAGACATGCCCTAGCCAACTGTTTAAACTTCCTGTCACGGTTACTGCTGCAATAATTGAGCAATTTTCAATGCATGAGGGTTATCTGGGGTGATTCAAAGTTGACAAGTAGTCATCTTTTTTTCTGTGTGAACACTGCATTTCACTTCCAAACACTTGGACTTGTAACCTAAATGCTTCTCCCTACCCACTCCAGTAACAATAATGAAATTCCCGTTGAAGTGAATAGATCGTCTGCGGCAGCATTCCCCATCCTGATGTCCTCTGGATGTTGTTGCATGTCAAATCTCATCAGCCCTGCCCATTGGCCATGCTTGCTGGAGCTTATGGGAGTTAAACAACACATGGAGGGCTTTGATCAGTTTTTTGATTTTTTTTGAGGGAAAGGGAAAATCAGAAGATAGAAGGGGAAAGACTGCTCCTCTTGCCAGGAGACAGGTGTCTTATTCAGTCTGTAATCTTAAACATGCTCATAATCTTAAAGTTGCTAATTCATTGACACTATAGAAATTTCAGGTCAGTATGTGTCAGCAATTAACTTCTAGCTAAGTGGCTATTGGGGTATGGAGTGCTAGTTCTACAAACTAGCTTGTCGGCTGCACTGAAGTGTCAGGAAGCACATTCTTTTGGTTATGTGGTTGCCTTCATCTTGGTATTGGTCAACTCAGTTTTCCCTGTCACTCCAACCCCCCAATATTTTGTTGTTGTACAGTACTCCCAAAGTTTATATGTTTGTGTGTAAATATATATAGGTAGGTAGCCGTGTTGGTCTGTCATAGTCGAAAGAAAATAAAAAAATTCCTTCCAGTAGCACCTTAGAGACCAACTAAGTTTGTTATTGGTATGAGCTTTCATACCAATAACAAACATAGTTTGTCTCTAAGGTGCTACTGGAAGGAATTTTAATATATATTTTGTATAAATATATGTTGGGGGGGTATAGTCTGCTCTGTTTCTCTCCAGGTGATCTGGAGGCCAATTTAAAACATTTTTTTCTTTACCATTTGAAGATGCTTAATTTTATGATGTTCTATTTTTCTGTGTTCATACATTTTAAAAACACTGGCTAGCTGTGAATCCTGATAACAATTTTTATATGGTATGTTCAGCATTTGTGTAAACAGTTCGAGTTTGGATGTAACTGACTTCGTAAGCATAAAGGTTATTCTCATATGACCCTGTGGCACAGTTCAGTTTTTATAGCCATTAGGTAGCCTTGAATGTTTTGATTTAAATATCCTCTAGTGGACACTAGAAAGAATAAGTAAATTAGTAACTGCCTTTTAAATATGCTGATTCTTCAGTTTTGAGTTGACTATTTTGCATGCCTCCTGTTTTCTAAATAGTACAAATGTTTCTGTTTCTAAATAGTACAAATGTTTCTCTTTATAATGTATAAATGCATCTCATAAGGTTTTAAAAACCAGAAGTCACCCCCAACTGTGAGGACCCCCCCCCCCCGCTGAAGTAGAGGCATGTGAATCAGGGCAGAATAAATTACTCACCTGTTACCTTCCATATCATCTGGGGCATCTCTGTTTCTCTACAGTTACTTTCTGTCATGTCTGCTGTGATAGTTTAGCTCAGGGGTCTGCAACCTTTAAGACAAAAAGAGCCACTTGGACCCATTTCCGAAGGAAAAAAAAAACCTGGGAGCCGCAAAGCCATTGCGACATTTAAAACAAATATATCTCCGGAGCCGCAATCTGACAGCGAGCGGGAAGGTGACGTCAAGGCGGTGCGTGACTAACGCACGCACCGCCCCCATGCGACATCACAGCCAGTACAGCGCCCGCCACAGTGGGGAGTTTCGGGGTGCACAGTGCACCTCCTCCCCTCGCTAGTATCCGCCCCGGAGCCGCGGCAAAGGTGTAAAAAAGCCACATGCGGCTCCGGAGCCGCGGGTTGCAGACCCCTGGTTTAGCTGGATAATTTCATTGTGATAATAGAGAGCTGCACCTGAATGCTATAGTCCTGGAATTGGTATGCTGTGGTGGGGGAATTTTCGATTATGTCTCTCTCCAGGTGTACCCATTGTTTTGTTTTGTCTTCTGGAAGGTATGGGGATTATGTGGCACACTTGGTTGTAGATATTTGAGGTTTATTCATTGTGATCACATTTGACCCAGATTACTCAAAGAGATCATTGGTAGGATCAGCCAACAATAGGTTGTCTCTTGAGCATTTTTTCCACTGTAGTGTAAAGCAGTGCTTAGGAAACCAACACACTGGAACCTCCCTATTCAGTATTTTAACAGATGTTACTTAGTTTCTTTCTTGAAAATCTACAGCCTGCACTTAATGGGAAAGGCCTTTTTAAGAAAAATATAATTGACTTAAAATCTAGTATTTTCTGCATTGTGATACAGATGTGAAACTGAATGGGGACGTATTGACAGGTACCAGTTGTGTTCAAGTTTGTTCATAATCCCTGTCACTGAGAATTAAATAATATTACTGCTCACTTAATAGTGCTCTCTGGAACTTTATGCATGGTGAGATAAGGAGCAGGCTTCAGATTTATATATACAGTAGTGCCCTTAATTTTGGTGTAGCTAACATCCTCTGGATGTTGTGGAGTAAAACTCTCATGAACCCCGAATGTTTGCCATTCTTGCTGTGGCTGATGGAGTTATAGTGCAGAATGCTGGAGGGGACTGTTTCGGCTACCTGTGCATTAACTTTCCCCAACCTGATGGCTTTCAGATCATTTTTACCTACAACTCTCAGCATCCTTGGCCATTGAACATCATGGCTGGGGCTGATTGGAATTGTAGTAAAAAAAAATAAAAAATCTGGAGGCCACCAGCTTGGCCTATTGGCTTATTCCTACCCTGTCATAGCATGTGCAGCAGGAGTGACTAACTTGTGGTCCTTCAGCTGTTGTTGGACTCCAACTCCTATGAAGCTCAGCCAGCATGGGCAAGCTTCAGGGATGATAGGAGTTGTAGTGTAGCAACATCTGGAGAGCCATTCCTGATTTCAAATGTGAACTTTCTTAATGCAAGCATATTTCGGTGAGGATGCTATTGAGCCCAAAAGTCATTCCAATCTTTCAACACTTAAAGCTTCTGTGGTTTATGTATTAGCAGATCTGTAGTCAGTATAGTTTAGTGAAGTGCCATCATTGTCATATGGAGGATGTTCCTACCTATATCAGTGTTGTTTGGATGAGGGAGGGGATATTGGTCTCCGTCTCCCCCAGCAGTGCCCAAGTGGGTTTGTAATTTGGCATCAGCATAGACTTGATAGACAGGGAGCCAGATTTCTGAGACTTTATCAGGGTAGCATCCTCTCCTTCTGTGTTCTCTGGATAGATATTTGAATTCTGTTACTTTGTATTGTCTATCTACCCCGCTTCCTAACATAACTTTCCTGATTGGTAGAGGTGGTCTTGGACTTGATGACTCCAAAATTTTTAGGTCTTGGGAGATTCCAGCATCCACAAGGGAGCAGTTCAAGCCTTAATGGCTGCCATGAGGCTACCCCAAAACATTTTGGACCCAACACATGTAGCTGTGTGTATGCCCAGTCTGATGCCATAGAGTCTGCCATAGATCTAGATTACTACTGGTAAAGTTGAGGCTGTTAGCAGCTCTTAATGCTTGGTGGGGGGCAATTCAGTTGGTCCTCTTGGGGAGGCTTATGGTTTTGGATGATTTCCTGGTGTCTCTGCAATAAGACAGCAGCATATGTGAATATCATTGTTTCTAGGTGTCCTTTCACACTGACTAGGGATAAATTGGCAGCATAGTATTTCAGGGAGTTTGGAGTGATGAAATAGTTTAGGTGATAACTTGAATGCAGATGAAGGAAAATATGGGAGAAAACTGCCAGAAGTAACCTGGGGAGTGCAGATCGCACACTTCTGAACAAATAGGAAAAATGTAGTGTTCCCTGGAGACAATGCATATTGACTGGAGAATGTGCATATTGCCAGAGAATGTACAAAATGCAGCCAAGTTATGTACATGCCCCAAAGCCTGTTGTGGGTTATGCATAATGGCTGGAGAATGTACAAAGTTCATCTGAGATATGCACTTCCCCTAAGGCTTGTTGGGGATTATGTATAGTGACCAGGAAATGTGCGCAGTTCATGGAAGGCTTATGTGCACATTTCCCATGAGGCCTGGGGAATATGCACATTGACCAGTTATTATGCACATTAATTACTCAAAATACATTCATTCTCTCTCTCTCTCTCTCACACACACAAATATATATATGACATATAACATATTCACCAAAACCACGGATCCACAATTCACTTTAGTATTTAATACTGAAGGGAAGTTACATTATTTTTGATATAAAATGTCATGGGCATCAACAAAAAATGATCATATGCTGCTTATGATATATGCAAAGCAATTCTTGATTCTTTTTTCTCTTTGTTTCAGAGTCTTAATGAGATTCTTGAATCAGCAGATGCTCCTCTGGAAGTCACTGAGGGATTTATTCAGTCAATTTCGCTTTCTGTACCCTGGGGTTCGTTACTTCAAGATAACTGTGCGCTTGAAGTGAAGGGCTTAGAGATGGTCTTCAAGCCAAGACCCCGACTAAGTAAGTTAAGAAGGATCATTGATGAAAACAAGTCATTCCTATTTAATTTTCTGACTAGTGGACTATTGGGACATCCCACAGTGAGTACTGATTTCTTCGAAGCAGCAGGGTGACCCCAACTTCAGCACATTATAGAGAAGCAGATACTACTTTCTTCCTGGGGAGGCTGATACTTCTGTTGTGAGTGTCGCCCACAGCTCGGAGGTACCATTCACAGAATTTCTCATTCTTGTATACAGAAGCTGGGCTTCTAATTTATCCCTGTATGCGTGTGCTTTGGTTATGGTTGAACATTTGCTGAAGGCCATTTATGACAAAGCACCTGAGGCTTCTCTCTTCTTTTCTAGCTTCTGGTTCAGAGCCCATGTATTGGTCAAGCTTCATGACTAGTAGTATGCAGCTTGCAAAAGAATGTCTTAGCCAGAAACTGACAGATGAACAAGGAGAAGGTTCCCAGCCTTTTGAAGGGCTTGAAAAGTTTGCTGAAACAATTGAAACAGGTACGACAGACTCTTTGAGCTTACAAAACACTATACTGTATCAAGATGTGCTACATAGAGCTGAGGGATCTTTTGCCAACTGAGTTGACCTTGATAGTTTATTCCATGTGCAGTTTGCTCAGGTTAGAAGAGTTCCCTGTTTGATGGTAACGGTAGTCAGCTTTAAAATTTGGGGCATGATATACCAATATGCAAATCTTGCTGTGTCCACAGTGGAAATTGCTTGGGGGAAGTGATCCCTCTTCCCCCAAGTCTGCATGCATGGACCAAAATGCATCAGTCATTATCTAAAAAGGAAAACCAGCTTGTGTGTTCCCTTCAATGTTTCAGCAGTTCTTTCTCTCCCCAGCACCATAGTCCCAAGTTACTCCTGTCCTGGGGAGGAAAAGAAGAGCTAGGTGGTTTCAGGGCTGCACATACCAGCTGCTCCTTCTACATAATTTCTTGCATACGTGAGGAGGGGAAGAGGGCTCATAGTATTTTATGTTATTTTCTCTTTATTGGTATAGCCAACAGATATCTGCATAGCTGAAATCATATTTTATATTCATGTTTCTATGTGACACGTCCCCCTCCATTTTGCTTTCTTCACTATAGTTTTAAGGAGAGTGAAAGTCACCTTTTTAGACACTGTTCTGCGAATTGAACATGTGCCAGATAACTCAAAAAGTGGGACAGCACTTGAAATCCGCATTGAGAAGTAAGTAGTATTGTTCTTTTAAGTAGAGTTTAGAATGTTATCTTGTCCTTGTGTGTGAGAATTCGTTGTTGTTGTTTTTTATTTATTTGATATCTGTCCCTAAGGAGTCTAAGCTGGCGAACAATAAAGCATTTTAAAATGGCCAAATCTCCTGATTCATGGTTGCTTGGAGCAGTATATTTCAGCCACCAAATATGTGGGTGAACAGGAATGTTTGTAACCTCACCAGGGAGGGCATTCCATAAATGAGGAGCTGCTACTGGGGAATGCATGTGAAGAAATGGGTTTTTGGATGCACATCAGATCAGGTTCTCAATGGACAATAGCTACAGCATGAGTGAAATAGGTTTCTACCACTCAATTCTCCATGGGGGGTGCTGACTGCTTGGGTCACGGTGCTACAATGGATTTTAAGACTGCAATTCCAATTAGAGAGCAAGGCGCAGTGAACTTATTTTTAAGCAAACATGCTTAGGATCATGCTGTACATATTCTCACTGTGGGTTTTAAAATTATAAAATTACTTTTGAATAATTGAAGTAAACAGCAACCAAATTATTGAAAGGTAATCTTCTAGATTTACTAGTGCCTCTTTTAAGAAAACCAAGAATGGAACGTTGCCCAACATGGCTGTAGAAGTATTTCATTATTTTATTTCCACTCTTCTAGAACGATGTACTACGATGAAACCGCCGATGAATGCTCTGGAATTAATGTGCATCAGCCCACAGCTTTTGCTCACAAATTGTTACACCTCACAGGTGTTTCTTTCTTCTGGGATGAATTTCTGGCATCAGCAAAATCCTCTCCAGTGTGTTCAGCTACACAATTGGTAAAAAAAATTAGATCTACATATAAGCATATGTATAGTTAATGAAACATAGAATATATTTTAAGGGACGCGGGTGACGCTGTGGTTTAAAGCACTGTGCTGCTTGGACTTGCCGATCAGAAGGTCAGCAGTTTGAATACCCGCAACGAGGTGAGCTCCCGTTGCTCTGTCCCTGCTCCTGCCAACCTAGCAGTTCGAAAGCATATCAAAGTGCAAGTAGATAAATAGGTACTGCTGTAGCAGGAAGGTAAATGGTGTTTCTGTGCTCTGCTCTGGCATCACCAGAAGCAGCTTAGTCATGCGGACCACATGATCCAGAAAAACTGTCTGTGGAAGCGGACAAACACTGGCTCCCTTGGCCTGCAAAGCGAGATGTCATTTGCGACTGGACTTAAATGTCAGGGGTCCCTTTACCTGTACTAGAATATATTTTGCTATGTGATGAGCTTCTTCCATGCATTTCTTCTAGCTATCTCTTTGACATATGAACCCAGAAAGTGACCCTGTGCCCAGCTGTTCTTGATTCTCAGATTTATTTCGCTCCTTGCAGTGTTGTATATCTCTGCTTCTGCTTCTGTGAGGGCTGAATTGAGCAAGATTTATAGCATTGGGTTAATTCCATTTATACATTATGCCCTACAATTTTATAGTAAATTAATTCTGAATAAGGATACCCACCACGATTTTAGTGGCTAGAATGTTCTCTTGTCTGTGGGAATTCAGGTTCAAATCCCTAGTCTGTCAAGGCTGCTCAGTGAGCAACATTACTATTTTTCAGTGTAGCCTAAGTCAAGAGTTGCTGCTAATCTAAAATTGCTGCTTGGAGGTCTTTAGAGGAAAGAAGATACAGATGTAACAAAGTAATGCTAGGAGTTCATCAAGTGCAGTTTGACAATCAGTATGTTCATTAAAATGAGATGCCATATTTAAGAGTATAAAATAGTCAATTTGTGTTATGGAATTAATGCCTTTCCTTGTATTTCTTTTAAAGGCAACAGAACCAAAGCTTTCACCCAGCTGGAACCCAAAAATTGTGTATGAACCACACCCACAATTAGCAAGAAACTTGCCAGAGGTTTCTCCATCTGATCCTGTGCAAATATGTAAGCTGATTGGAAGGATGGAACTGAGCCTTACATTAAAGCAAAACGAAGTGCTTCCAGGAGCAAAGGTTAGTTGTAGCTTCATGCATTACAGGTAGAAGACATGTGTTCAGATTGCCAGGGCAGGAGTTCAGTTGTAGACAAAAATTGCAGTCATGCGTTTCCCCCTTTACTCCAAGGCTTGAGGTGATACCTTGCTTTGTTCCCTATTCCTCTTTTTCCTTGATGCACACAGCTGAGCTCTCCTGGCTAATTTGGTGGGCCTGAAAAAGGGAGAAGGGTAGGCATGTTTAGATCTCCAGGCAATTCCACAACTGACATTTATAAGCATCTAGAAAATTTCCAGAGCATGGAAGCAACTGCTGCATGCTAGTTTTTGCTTCCTCTCTCCTGGATTCAGCATAAAGGCCAGCCCAGGACAGAAGCAAGGTAACTGTAGTGTGGGGGCACCTGGAAGCTGACACTCTGCCACTCTTTATGCAGGTGCTCCTGCTGCTACTGAATGTTCCTTTTAGTCAGTTGATGGCCAGGCACAGATTGTATTCACCCTGTGACCTTTCTTTTTGTTTGATTTCCTAATACATCAGTGGCTGCATTCTGATAGAAAGCTAAGTCATACTTTGTACATTGAAGAGGCTGGAATCCAGCTCACATTCAAGCATACCTAATATACAGCTGTCACCTTTGGTGGTTTGTTGTCTTCCACCCAACCCTGCACTGCCTCTGTGAATGGATAGCTGCTATATGAAAGTATTTTATGGTGTCCAAAGTATCGCCAGTTCTTTAACCGTTGGCCACCTGCAAAAACAGGGCAGGGAAGTAAAAAACTCATCTCCTCCAAAATCCTTGGCAGCTTGCAGCATGACCCTGAGCCAAAACAAAGTCAAAAAATGACCCTCTCTTCCCCATTCCTAAGTACCTCCCTATGAAGGATTGCTAGCTTTTTGTATTAGTCCTTTCCCCACAACAGTCCTGAACAAAATTGCTTCATTTTGTGCCTGCTCTTTCAATAGTGGTTCATTTTTTTCAGTAGTCAAATTAGTGAGCAAGCAGAAAAACAATAACTGGAGTCCTTGGGATCTAAAAGGAGGTAGACAGGTTGCTGCAGAAATACTTTAGTGGGAAATGGGTATGGGGTTGGCATTGGTGTTTAGGGGAAGCTTTTAGATGAAACTGTAATTGTATCTGTTGAACTGCTGATAACAGCTTGGTAAGAGAGGAAAAACCCCAGTTAATATATATATCATTATTAGAATTGGGAGAAAGTGCCCTTCGTCCTTTAAGAGAAGTAAGAATAATTTCCTCAGAAGGTTACTGTGGAACTAGGCAGCTAAGATGCAGAGAGAGAGAGCTTGTGAGTGAAGAGGCAGGTGGGGAAAGGATACCTGGGAAGAATCTCTTAGCCGTGTGATGGGTTTGATTTTCTCGTCTCTCTCACATTCCATTTCTGTAGCCAGGTGGAGTTCAAATCCCCACACAGTCATGAAGCTCACTTGGTGACCTTGTCCAGTCACTATCTCTCAGTCTAATGTTCCTCACAGGGCTGTTATGAGAATAAAATGGAAAGGGAGAGAACCATGTACACCACCTTTAGCTCTTTGGAGGAAAGGTGAGAAAGAAATGAGTAAATAAATAGGATTAAATTTGGATACAGAGTTCAGGCATAATAACAAACCACAGATAGTGCAAGCCAAGATTCATAAACCAGTGTCAAAGCACGGTATAGATCATGAAGTATTTTTGCTCCTAACAAGTTATAATGAACTTGGATTAGGTTTGGATGAACAGACAAGTCAGGATTTAGCTCATTGTGTAAATCAACCAAAACAAGAAAGCATCATTACATAAGTCTACATGTAACAGGAAAGCGATAAGGTTTCTGATGTAAACGTAAGCAATTCTTTGAGGAATTGCTGCTCACAGACAACTAATGCTGTCTCTAGGATACACTCAGTTAAGTGATCCCTGTTGCTTAAAGATGGTGAGATGAAATGTTTTGGAAGCCATTTGGAAGGAATTGGTTACTTTTTAGAGCTTCTTTTGGGCTTCCTTTTGGCAGGATATGCTGGCAGTGGCATCTGTCGCAGGAGCAGGCAGTAAAAGAAGAAATTACTGGGTCAAAGGAAAACAAGAGACAGAGAATTTATCCTGTCATAAAGACCCAGAATATTGTTCATTTTTATTGTAGAAAGTCTGTTGGTATTAGAATATGCTCTGATTTCTACAGAGTGGGAATGAGATGGAATTCGAAAGCTAAAGAGGAAACAGTGGTTTGCCTCTGTGCATCTTCATACAATTTTGTGCTATGTCTGGCAACTTGCATATACTGCAACTGCCAAGAGTTTTATATGTCAGCAATTGGAAACTGCTGCAATGCTGTTGTAATATAGAGCATATTTTACTGTTGAACTGAAAGTCCAGGTCTTTTCAGCATATTCCAGTACATTTTGTCAATGCAATCTTAGCTACCAGGGTTAGTCAAGTATTCTGCCTTTGTTTATTTTGAATGTTGTGTTTTTAATTTCATTACTAATGATTGTATGCCTGGCCTGTTTCATGTGTTGTATCTGTATAGCAGGTTACAAACATTTAAAAGAGATGAATTAAAAAACTTACAGTGTGAATCGGCCTTTCAAGCTCACCTTTCTGTGGTAGTAGGCGAGGATCTGGGAAGAGATCTCACAGGTGTCCAGTCCAATGTTGAAAACCTCGGCTGCAGATTTAAAATTGTCAGGCAATTGTACAAACAGGCTCAGAAGCACAAACTGCCTTGTAGATTCTGAGTATGCAAATGGCCCTTGTTCAATGCAGAGATGTCAAAGCAAGCATTATAAGCATCCAAGTGTGGACCTAATACTGGTATCCAGAACAATTTAAATGCTGTGTTGTGATGCCCTATCAGTCTTTGGGTGAATATAGTGTGTATAGAGACCAATAATAATAAGGAATTAAAGCTGGGAATGAAATGTCTGTTTTGGTTCAATGGTGAGACAGTACATAATCCGAGAATTGGAAAGAAAGAATTCTTCTGATCCATATTTCTTGAATATATTCTTTATTCTTCTTAAGTTGGATGTAGATGGAGAGATAGATTCGATACACCTATTCCTGTCACCCAGACAGGTACATCTTCTGCTGGATATGTTAGCAGCTATTGCTGGACCAGGTGAGCCAAAGTTGCATTTCCTTGTGTGGTTAGCAAGAGTATGAGCACTGCTTTAAACACGTTGCACTATTTCCAAGGTTTTGAATAATCTCTAGACTAAGGGCAGTATCAAAAGTGTACCTTTAAAGTTAAACACTCTTAAATCCCATATGTTGAACTGCAAAGGAAAGCACATGCTTAGAACTCTTCCTTTGAAACCCAAGGGTTTTTAAAACGCTTTGACTAGGTTGGCCCTAAATTACTGAAGCTTTACTTTTATTTCAAAAAGTCTAAAGAAAATCTTACGTTGGGGGGAACTTTCTCGTAAGTAGATTTGTATTGTTCCTCCTTCTGAAAGCAGCTAATAAGAATTGGAAATAGTCAAAAGGATCTGAAACCAGTTTAGTAGCTCCATAATTGTGATTAATATTAGTAACATATTTTTCTCATGCAGACTTTATCTAGTCTTCATCTGTTAGTGGTGTTGTGATTTTTTTGAAAGCCCATAAGGGATGATAAATGTTTGTTTCCCTTTCTTCTTCCTCATACACTTCCATGCAGAGGGCTAGTTGTTTGGGCAACAAAAGAAGATTCATGATCTCTGGCCAAAAAGTAAATAGTGTATTTTAAAGTAATGCTTGGTAGATTTTTCTTAAACCGAGAAATTCTCAAATCAGGAAACTTTAATTCCCTCCTTATATGCCAGATTGTTCCTTTGTACACAAATTTCTAACATATTTCTTCCTGTCTTCTAAAAAAATTCCAAACAAACCCCAAAATAGCCCTCTTGCTAATTTAAGGCAAGCCTGAAATTGGGAGAAAAACATTTCAACCTAAAGTGCTCAAAATCTTCACACAAATTCTGTTGAGTGCCTTTCTTTGTGAAATGGAAATGTTGCTTGGAGTTAGTTTTCTTTTAGGTAGCATTTTTTTTTAAGTGTGATTTTTATTACAGCTAAACGAGGTGTTGTTTGGGGGGAATTATTTGGTGTTTGGATATCTCTGGGGCTTGGGAATTGAATTGGAGGTCAAGTTGCCACACCCTGTTTTCAATTACAGAGAATCCTAGCAGAATAGAATTGTGCAGTAAAGATAGGAGAAACCGGCCAATGCAGCAGGAAGATGAATATCGGATTCAGATGGAGCTCAACCGCTACTTAAGAAAAGACACATTGCCAACAGGAGCACAGTCTGATCCGAGTTTCTATGAGACGGAGGCAGCCAGAACTCCTTCAAGCCGGGGTGAGCAATTGAACATCTTAGGGTGCTTTTTGGTTTCCTCTTTGCTTTAGAGCAAGACTTGCTCTTGGTTGCAGTACAGCTCAACTTAGAGCAGCCTTTCTCTACCTGTGGGTCCCCAGATGTTGTTGAAATACAACTCCCATCACCCCTAGCTGGCAAGGCCAGAGCTCAGGGATGATGGGAGTTGTAGTCCAACAACATCTGGGGACCCACAGGTTGAGAACTGCTGACTTAGAGGATGGAGCAGGTAGGTGATGGTCACAGATTCTCCCTTCTCGCTGCAGCACCCTGTAAATTTGCTTTTGAGAGTGGGGGCGGGGGCGGAATGAGAGGTGATGCAGGCACCTTCCAGGGAAAGGTGGGATAGGCGAAAGAAGCATTACCATCTCATTCATGCTTTGGTGTGCTGTAGTTGACCTAAATGTTTTTCATTGTGAACAGATCACACAAGATGATATATATTTTTTTCCTATTAGAAGAAGAAGTGTTTTTCTCGATGGCTGACATGGAGATGTCTCACAGTCTTTCCTCTCTGCCACCGCTTGGAGACCCACCAACTATGGATTTAGACCTTTCTTTGACTAGTACATACACTAACACGCCCGCAGGATCTCCCCATGGCGCTGCAGTGGTGGGTTGTCTTTAACTGTTTGTCTTTGAGCAAATGAAGAGGGGAAAGGTCATAGGTCAGTGGTAGAGCAGTTTGCTTGTATGCAAAAAGGCCCAGGTTCAGTCCCCAGGATCTGCAGGAAGGGAGGGGAATATGCCGTGTCTGAAAGCCTTTTTAAAAGGCTTTTTAAAACAGTGGCACTAATCTCTGTTGTGCATGGCTATCTGCCTTCCAGTTTCATACCCTTATAGCCATCATCCCAAAGAGTGTCTGCTACAGGATGATTTTTTTTTTTAACAGCATCTCCGTGAAGGCACTATAGCTACATTGAAACCTCACATCTTTCCGCTAATTCACCATGACACTATGATGTCATGTGTGACATCATTTGCTGTGATGTCAATAGGTCCAGTGCCGGTGGGTGAGATAATTTGACAATGCAAGCAAGAAATGCTTCAGTTCAAAGCTCTGCGAAATTCTATGTATTGACTATATTTGACAAAATGAACAGTAGCATCACTCCAAGTCAGGCTATTGGCTCATCTAGTTTAATATTGTTTACACTGACTGGCAGAGGCTGTAGGATGTGTCAGGCAGGAATCTTTCCCAGTCCTGATAGAGATATCAGGAATTAAACTTAGGACCATTTGCATGCAGAGCCTGCTTTCTACCACTGAGTTTTGACCCTTCCCCTTTAGATGCACATATTTGATCTCACGGTGGCAACTAGTATCCTGCGTCCTCCCACAGTTGTAAAGCTACTTTTCCTGTGAAGCCTTTGTTTGGCACAGCCCCCAATTCCCATGACCTACTGAAACTATTTCTAAGTACATATTACTGAATTAACTAAATATTCTTCCCCTGCTTTCCTTTCTCTAGACCCAGGGGGAAGCCATGTTAGGGTACAAGCTTCTCGGGGCAAAAATTGTCCTCTGCAAATTGCTGTGCACATCTATGGCACTAGGTAAAGAGGACCACTGATCTTTCCCTGTAGGCAACATGTAGCAACCTTTGAGTGGGTTTTTTTTAAAGTATGGAAACAGCGGAACTACAAAATGACATGTCATAACGATAATATGCAGTGGTACCTCTGGTTACGAACTTAATTCATTCCGGAGGTCCGTTCTTATCCTGAAACTGTTCGTAACATGAGGTGCCATTAAGTGTAAGCGTGCCTCCCGCACGCGATTTCTGCTCGCATCCCAGGGCAAAGTTCACATCGGGGAGCAACTACTTTCAGGTTAGCGCAGCTCGTAACCTGACGCTTGCGCAACCAGAAGTGTTCATATCCAGAGGTACCACTGTATGTTGAGGTTCATTTTCTGTTACATTAGTTAAGTTGAGGTGATGTACAGGTGTAACAACCAGCTCTCTCTTTTTCCTTTTAGCAGCAGCCAGCCTGGGGAGACTGTTTTGATCAAAACAAACAGGAACCGCCACACATAAGAGGTTCATCCTTTACACCTAGTGTCATCCACTCAGCTCCACTGCGAAGGACTTGTAAGTAAATAAGTCAAGGTGGTTGAGGCCAGAAGCGAATGTGACTTTTAGGTAAAGGTAAAGGGATCCCTGACCATTAGGTCCAGTCGTGACCGACTCTGGGGTTGCGGCGCTTATCTTGCTTTACTGGCCGAGGGAGCCGGTGTACAGCTTCCGGGTCATGTGGCCAGCATGACTAAGCCGCTTCTGGCGAACCAGAGCAGCACACGGAAACGCCTTTTACCTTCCTGCCGGAGCAGTACCTATTTATCTACTTGCACTTTGACATGCTTTCAAACTGCTAGGTTGGCAGGAGCAGGGACCGAGC
The DNA here is from genome assembly GCF_965153285.1 of Podarcis tiliguerta. Classification (NCBI taxonomy): domain Eukaryota; kingdom Metazoa; phylum Chordata; class Lepidosauria; order Squamata; family Lacertidae; genus Podarcis; species Podarcis tiliguerta. The sequence continues at coordinate 115,512,085 of NC_139534.1, read as the reverse complement.
GATGGGAGCTCACCCCCTCGCGGGGATTTGAACTGCCAACCTTCTGATCGGCAAGTCCTAGGCTCTGTGGTTTAACCCACAGCGCCACCCCATTTTACCTTGGTATAATAAGACTGCTTTCCAGGAATGAATAAGTCAGTGGTTACCACTTACACCGTGCAACCAAGAGACATTATCAGTTCAAGGACACACTTCAGCCAAGCAGAAGCACTTCAGGAGGATGTAGAGCAGGAAAGATGTCCTTACTGAATAAAAAGATAATAGGAAAGTTTTGCTAACCCTCAGAGATGACAAACAATCAGCCAGTCATTTTTCACCAAACGCTTCTCAATTTCAGTCCTTTTGCCCCTTTCGAATCCAAAATAGGCAGTGGCACTTTAGATTCCAATCCCAGCCCTTTCGTTGATGTTTTCAAGGAAGGCAAGGGTTCCAGTGGTTCCTCAAAAGCAAAGACAACCGAACAATGAAACCAATGACTGGTCTGTGTCCCGGGTGGGGTGGGGGTCGTGTCTCCAGCTTTCTTCCCGCCTGGCAAAAGTCTGCAGGACCAGTAAGGGTGTGGCAGACCCAAGGGCCAGAAAGAGAGGCCCATTTTTGGCCCCTGGGCCTGAAAGTCTCCACTACTTTATGTGGCTTTGGTTTAAAAGGAGAGTATTACTTTTGTGGGAATACATTCAGAACAGAACGTTAAGCAAGAAGTCGGCTTTAATTTTGCACATTTTATTATCTGTAATCTGTAAGGAGAACTGAGCATATTGAAATCCACCATATGTTTGAAAGTGTTGTTTTTATTTGTAATTTGTGCCAATCAAATCGGAGCAACTTATTATTTTAAATGGAGAGGGTTTTTTTTTTAAAAAAATGTATCTTTGTAGCAAATTTAATACTTAACAACTTTAGTACTAGATACAATCCTTCATACACTTACCTGAAAATTAGTCCTATTGAACTCATTGAGACTGCACTATATATAAAAAAGTGTGTTTATACACATACATACACAACACATACACTGAGACCTACTGTATATTACCTTTAAACATGTTTTCCCCTCCCTTTAGCTCTTCCATCCAGATCTGTCTCAGTCGATGAATCCAGGCCTGAACTTCTTTTTCGACTAGCAGTGGGTGTTTTCTCAGTATCGGTACTTCATATTGATCCTTTGCCACCCCCTGAAACGTCACTGAACGCCAGTCCACTTACACCTATGGCACAGGATTTTTTTAACCGCATAGAAAAGGTTGATCCAGTTAAGTTTCCAACAGAAGATTTTCTGTCCTTCCGAGAAGTATTTGCAAAGGCTTGTTCACATGATCACCTTAGGTACAACTTTGCTTATTCATCTGCTAACATAGCAAACAAAATGCATAAATTCTGTGACAACTTGAGCTTCCTCAGTAAATATTTGATATGAATGTTGTTGGAACATACTTGAGAGGCTAAGGTATACCTGGTAGATAAAGGGATAGTTACCACCATCCCTTAATTATTGCAGCAGCAGACACTGTAGGTTAGTGGGGTTGTGCCTGGTGCACATCAAGTCACCACCACAAAATAAGTTAGAATTCTTTTTCTCTCTATGCAAGATTAACTATTTATTTAAAAGCATTTATAAAGCGCTTAATATTTGTAAAATCTCTAAGCAGCATACAATATGAGGACGATTAGTGTCATTCAAACACAAATACAACCTAAATCCAGTAAGAGCAGCAGAAAAGCAAATGAAATCTAATAATATGGGAATTCAGGAAATTTACACACATTAAACAGATTCCGATCTTATGGATCAGGGAAAGGATGAGTCTTTGCAAGATGGCTGAGTTAACTGATGGTTGCTGCTTTGTGTAAGCACAGCTGTTATTTCGCTATAGAGTCGTACCTTGGCTGCCGAGCGCCTTGGAACTCGTACGTTTCGGCTCCCAAACGATCGAAAACCAGAAGTGAGTGTTCCGGTTTTCGAACGATTTTCAGAAGCTGAACGTCCAACATGACTCCCACAGCTTCCAATTGGCTGCAGGACGCTCCTGTAGCCAATCAGAAGCCGTGTCTTGGTTTTCGAACAGTTCCGGGAGTCGAACCGGAACACATTCTGTTCAAGAACCAAGGTACGACTGTATGGGCTTCTATATAGGCATTAGAAGATTCTTACTGAACCGTGAAAAATATAGATCGGTGTGATCACGAGCAGATCTCTTTCTTGAATAATTTCAGATTCAGGCATTCATTTGCCCTCCAATGTGCACACACGTCCTACAAGAAGTGAGGTTTGCCATTGACTTTAGTACAGGGTTCAGCATCCTATAGCATTCGCAGAACTTCTTTCTTGAGTGAAATTAATCAATAACCTTTGTGTGTGCATCAGCTGCCAGAAAGCTGGTTTAGGGCAATGTTGTATTGGAAATTGCTGCATTTAATTTCAGAAGTCTTCTACAGTGGAGGAAGGACATGGATGTTTGTTTGGCAATGCGAATTAAGATGTCACTAGTGGGGGGGGAGGTATTACATAAATAAGTTCTTTTCGTTATTTATCTTTTGCCTTGCAGTTTTAACACATCTTCGTATGTTTTGCAAGGAATTAAGCATTAGCATGTGTTGGAATAAGATTGCAAAACTGCATCTTTTTCCTTGTTTTATTTCAGTGACATTGGCAGTTTAATGACTGATGTATTTTTATGATATTTTAAATAATTTTCAATGCAGAATAACTATAGGCGTTCAGTTTATGCAGTTTTATACCGTTGTTTCTCACCATAGGTTTATAGGCACAGACATCAAAGTGTCCTATGAACAGAGACAGAGATCGGCTTCCCGTTGTTTGAGTACAGATTTATATATTGGACAGATGGAACTTCTGGAGTGCCTGTTTTCCATGGACTCTCATTCTGACATACCTCACTATACAGAGGTAGAAATCCGTATGACTTAACACAAGCTATTGAAATGCATTGCAAAAACTCTTAATGCTCCAATAGTACTGTCCTGTGAATATTTGCTTTCAAGTAAACTGAGTTCAGTGGCCAAGTGTCCCATGGGAATGCTTATTTGGGGAGGAATGCAATGTCACACTTTGCCAGATTTTCGATCAGCACAAGCATTTCAGCTTGACTGGCAGAATGAATCCCCCTCTCCTCCCCTCTTATGCTGTTCTGGAGGTCCTTCTGACACCTCCACACTGGGCCAATTTGGGGGGGGGGGGCGGCAGACCACATTGCACTAGTGGCAGTCCTTGCATGGGCTTCCGCTAGTGGGACCAGTTAGTTGAACCTGGCGCTTTGTGCTACAACTGGAATTTTTCAATCACTTGAGCCGTTCAATTGGAAATTTCACTTTAAATTAGGCTCAGAGATTAAATACCTCTTCCTTCAGGTTGTGTGGGAAGGATCTCGCATATTGCAAGCTTTTGTACCATGTGCCGTAGGTACTGTTTGTGGAATTGGGGTCACTCCACGTTCTGGTATTAAAGGAGCAGTTGGATAGCCTGAGCGCATGTTTTATCAGCACTGTAGCTCAGCAAGAGTTTCTCTTGTCAGCTTCAAATGATATCTTTTCATCCCGAGGGCTATGTCCAGTGTTATCGCCTGTGCTGACAGAAGGTTCATTGCTCCAGCAGAGGCTTCTGTCAACAGAATGGAGAGAGGTGATTTTTGCTGAGTTATCCTCCGCCCGCCCCTTCTGCATGTCCCCAAAATCTGCTCCAGAGTGTTGGGGACTATTTAGAACAGTGTGGCAGGTGACACAGCAATGCAGGTGAAGAGGAATCAGCAAAACAAAAACAAAAAAAACCTCCCATTTCTGCTGGCAGAAGCCTCCGTTGGATCAAAGGGCCTGCTGTCAGCGCAAGACTACAGCTACTAGGATATAGAAAAGGTGGCTCCAGGTAAAGGTCATTTTTGTTGACGCCGGTGATGGGGTTTGGGGATGCCCCAGGTGCATAATACTCCAGAATTACTCCATCCCTTCCTGGACGCTCTTCACATCACTGACCAGAGCATGATAAGAAGACCCCTGGTTCTGCTAGACTACTTCTCCTTTGTCTTGTAAATTTCCCAAAGCTCCATATTCTCTCTTTACACATCTAGCTTGTAGTGTAAAGAGAGATGGCATCTTGGCAATAGAATTGTTGTGTCACTGCAAGTTTCTCTAGATGAGTCATAAAATGTCAAAAAATACCGAAGGTCTGTAATGGATTAGACCACAGCAGATCATCTGGTAGAGAAACAAATTGAATGAGGTGACCTTCTAGTAGATAATTTTGTCTTCCTCCCTAATCAGTGTATTTGCTTTCCATAGAGTTGGAAGGGACCCTGAGGGTCATCTAATCCAACCCCCTACAATGCAGGGATTTTAATTACTTGTGAAATATGCTTGCATTTCACCACTGCCTTTTATTTTGCTATAGCTGCTAATGTTTAACTCTAAAAGACAAGGGAACAAGCTGCACCCTCTCTCCTGCCTTCAGCTCCATTACAAGCACTCGGATAACAGAGGGCCTCAGGTAGATTAGAAATATTATTTCCTCTTATCTTTTGAATAAAAACAATTGAAATCTATAATCCAAGTTGTGTGTCTCTATAGAAAATTCTGTATTTTGCCACTGACTATTTCTTTTACTTTTTTGTGACAGGGTAGCCAAGGGAGATTGAGCTCTGTCCCACAGAAAGCAGATTTACAAATCAAGTTGAGTCCAGCTTTTTGTGAATTAGATATCAGCATTGTGGACAGACTAAATTCACTGCTTCAGCCGCAGAAGTTAACCACAGTGGAGATGATGGCATCACACATGTACACCTCCTACAACAAACACATTAGCCTGGTAAAGTAATTGTAATTTTATCGCTGATAAAAGGAAAATGACAAGATGGCATGTGGCAGCTTTTATCTGTCAGGTTCACACTTCCATGTAAATAATTTAATAAATAATTTTACAGTGCAAGGTTTTGTCAGAAGTTGATTAATCGCAACTCAGTGTGTGAACTTCATTGAAAAGTTTAGGGAGGCGAGATGGAACAAAAGTTATACCAGTGTTATTTGATCTATGATGAACCATTTTTTGCAGTATAACAGCTATTTGCATAGACCTTTGTTAATTGGCTTTAGCCAGTGCTCCCACATTAAACAACAAATACTGTTAAGAGTGCTTGAAATGTACAATGAAGCATTAAAAATGACTGTGACTTTCTATAATTTATATTAAATTGTACATGTTTGCTGTAATGCAATGGATTGTGGACATAACTGCTTTTGACTGCCGTGCCTGAATCCCCATCAAAGCTTCTCTTGAAGGTGGGAGGTGATCCAAAACCTTGTGAGATGTGAAATTCAGCTGTGTCTGTTAGCCAGCAGAATGGACACCATTGCCGGAATAGATTCTTCCTTTCCCTGCACACCTCCAAAATCCACTCCAGAAAGTTTGGTGTGTGTGCTCCAAAGGAAATTTGGAAGGGGTTGCTCATGTGACGTTGGGTGTTACCCCTTAAGTTGTGTTTTTTGCCCCTCAGAATTGTTCTAAAAATATTTGTTTGCCCTCCCCTTACTTTGCAATTGTTTCAGCACAAGGCATTTGCTGAAGTTTTCCTGGACGATTCCCGTACTCCTGCAAATTGCAAAATGTCGGTACAAGTGACTGCGCCAGCTTTGAAGCTCTCAGTTCGCTTCCCAATTCCTGACCTGCGGTCAGACCCAGAACGAGGACCTTGGTTCAAGAAATCGCTTCAGAAAGAAATTCTTCATTTAGAATTTGCAGATATGGAACTCAAAACCGAGTTTACAGGAGGACCAACTCCAGAGCAAGTTAAATTAGAGCTCACTTTTAAAGAGCTAACTGGTAAGCGAAGGGATCTCTATTGGTTGCAATAGATGGTTGTAGCCAGTGCTTTTCGTTTGAGGTGCCATATATTGATAAAAGTGCAGTGGATGCCAGCACAAAATGACTGGCATGGGAAGTGAAAAAAAGGGTTGCTGGTACTCAGCACCACTTAGTACTGTTGCACCTACCCACCCAAAATCCTGGTTGTAGCTACGTTGTTCCTGGGCAATATGAGGGACCTATTAGTAAGATGATACTTATTTATTGTTCCAGTTTCTATTATTATAGGAATATGCAGACTTTCTTCGGAGAGAATGGAAAGGAAGACAGTTTTCATATATATATATAGCATATGAGATTACAGGGAAATTCACTTGTTACTTCTTTTTTTGCAACTTTAGACAAAGCCCAATAAATCTTTGGCATTTGAGACACAACTGTTACATGATAGTTAGAGATATGTGGTCTTGAGTAATCATAGTAGTCTGCAATCCTCTTTTGATGCCGGAGGAGTTCACTATCTAAATTATTTTCAGAGCTAACAAGGAGCTACTTTTCCATTCTTTGTGATGGAAAAGGAAAAATTGTTTCAAAAAGGCTGATTTTGTGTCACTGCTAAATGAAGAAGCTAATCTCTTCATGATTAAATGGCTATGCAGTTAGTCCTAGGCATGCACAACATAATCTTCTCCGGTTTCACCATAGCATCATTTGAAGAAGGCAAAGAGGAATCAGCTGTACAATTTTTTCAAGTTTCCAGTGGTGTAGTTGGAGAGATGATCTCATCAGACAACTTTGACTGGCCACGGTAAAACAAAATACTATTTGTTCTCTGTGTAAATCCTAACCGCTTATGATGTGCTGCTGCTGAAAAAACTGTAACTGTTTAGAGCAGAGTTAAATCAAATCTAGGTTGTGTTGGTCTGGTAATTAAGTACTCTTGATGTTGGAATGGTGTTTTTCTCCCATCAACGATTATGGCCTGAATGTGACCGCTCTTGCTCTTCCATAGACCCAAGGCCATCATAACCACTACTAAAAACATCTATAATATGTAGACATTTAAAAACTATTTTTGACAGTACTTAGCAAAAGTACTGCAGAAATAACAGAACTATAATGAAAATACAGCAGTGTGGGTCTCATTTGGAAAATATATTAAATGTCTGAGATAAAATGAGAACACTCGGGAGGAGGTTTTATTAATCCAGCATAAACCCATGCTTGTCTCTTTCTACTGTAGGACTAAGGGTTACTAAAGGTACTCTTATTTCCCCCATTATAAGCACGTCCAGTTTGTTAATATCAGTTATATAGTCACTTCCAGTGTTTCAGTGCTGCCCAGGAGACTGGTCTTCCTCACTCTTAATACACAGGGTTTGTAACTGCAGAAAGCTGAGAAACAATTCATGCTTGACACATATTCCGCCTACTTAGGGGAAGTACATTTATATAATATGGAAATAGATTTTGTGTGTATCGTAAATAGATGTAGAAACTTTTATGAGAACTTTTCATTGCCACAAAACATGTAACTATTTCTGGAATTAGTCACAGTTTCCTCCTCTTATTTGACTATTAGGATTGTACTTAAAATAAACCCATTGGCTGTGCACTCCATTCTGGAAAGGATAGCTCCTGAGGATGAAGAGGAGGCTGATGGTCATTTTCAAGAAGAGGAAGAAGGAGGATCTCACTCCCTGAAGGATGTGTGTGATCTTAGAAGACCAAAGCCATCTCCCTTTTCCTCTCGTCGAGTCATGTTTGAGAATGAAGAAGTAAGCACAAAGGACCTATCCGTATGGCATTTTTTGCATCCAGTTGCTGTATTCAGTTTCAGCAAATAATTAACCATCGTAAATTGCTCAACTTACGCTGTTTGATTAGTTGGCATGGTCTCAACATATCACAGCAAACCATTTCCCCAAGGCAAGCCTGTGTAACTTACATGAGCATCTAAAAACAATATGAAGTAATATGCTGTTATTTACTCTGTTATTTCCTGTGTTGTTTTTAGTTGTTCTGTCATTGCATTTTGTACATTGCACTGAGTCATGTTTGAGGAAGGCCAATAATAACCACAGATTATACCTGAGATGATGTTTTTATTTCTAGATGGTGATGCCAGGAGACGCACTGGAGATGACTGAGTTTCAGGATAAAGCAATCAGCAATTCTCATTATGTACTGGAGCTCATGTTACCAAATGTGTATTTAACATTCCCAAACAAGACCTTTTATGAAAAGCTATATAATCGGTAAGTATAAGCACTAGCTTTCATGGTTTGCATGACCCATGATTTGGATCCAGAGGAGGCCTTTTTTTGAGCAGAAGGCAGGGGAAAGCTCTTTCCACCACTTCCACCCTACAGCTAATGCCACTTCTCACTTCCCTTTCCTGTTTCGGGCTAGGATCACCACTAGCCCCTTTACAGATTCCACATACAGTGGTACCTCGGGTTAAGTACTTAATTCGTTCCGGAGCTCCATTCTTAACCTGAAACTGTTCTTAACCTGAAGCACCACTTTAGCTAATGGGGCCTCCCACTGCCGCCGCACTGCCAGAGCACAATTTCTGTTCTCATTCTGAAGCAAAGTTTTTAACCCAAGGTACTATTTCTGGGTTAGCGGAGTCCGTAACCTGAAAGGTATGTAACCCAAGGTACCACTGTAATGCCTGTTCCATAGTTGTAATAAATCCAAACAGTCAAACCTCGGTTGTCATACGTAATCCGTTCCCGAAGACCACTCGACTTCCAAAACCTTCGACAACCGAGGTGCGGCTTCCAATTGGTTGCAAGAGCTTCTTGCACTCAAGAAGGAGCCACGTCGGGCGTTCGGGTTCTGAAAAATGTTTGAAAAACGGATCATTTATGTCAGGGAACTGCCATCGGCAGCACAAGAGGTGCCAAGGCTCTCTGAAGTAGAGAGAGACGTAACACCTGAAGAGGGAACCAGTAGGGGGCGAACAGGAATGTCAAGGGAAGGAGAGTCGGAGGAATGGCTCAGAGACGTTTCCAGCGAAAACAGTGGGGATGTCTCAGGTCCTCCTATAGGGACACCCGTTCCTCGCCGGAAACTGTCACGCAGAGAGTCCAGAAGACGTGTTTCCGTTAAGGAGCTTTTATGTTGGAAACGTTTCCGAAAGCAACCACTTTCGGATTCTGCTAGCGACTGACGCAGCCATGCTGGAGGGGCTCCGTCACAGGCAGAGGTTTGAGAAACTGTTCAAACTCTGAGGGATTTGCAGTTTACACACAAGCAGCTCTTCATCCCATCACAGCAATCCGAAAGTCACCGAAAGCTAGCTTGTGCCAGGGAGAGGCATCATGAGCGAACCAGCCGGAACTGGAGGGGCAGCTGGAGGAGGTCCAAGCCTGGAGGAAAGGTACAGGACGTTGGAAATCCAGCTTGCCTTGCAGACGGCGAGGCTGGAAGAGAGGAGGGCTCAGGATGCAGAAAGGGGGAAGGAGAAAGCCACCCCACTCAACAGAAAGATGCCAGGATTGGTGCAGAAATTTGGGGGGGACCCCAGAAACTATCATGCCTTTAGGACAGAGATGCAATACGCTCTCAATCTGCAATTTGATGACTTCCCTGATGAGGAATCGCGAGTGGCTTTTGTAATTAGCCATCTCAAATCAGGGGCGAAGGACTGGGTTAGACCCTTGATGGCAGCAAATAATGAGATCCTAAAGGACACAAGGAAGTTTTTTCGTGCCATGGACCTGATGTTTTCCAGCGACATTGAGCAGGGAGGGGTGCGAAGGCAGTTAATGGCTTGCAGACAGGGAAACAGGACTGTCCGTGAGTACTGGACTGAGTTCACTATGCTGATTCATAGATTGGGGTGGGACTTGTCTGCTGAGCCCATTCAGATGCTTTTCGAAGAAGGTCTGTCTTCGTCCTTGAAAGATGAACTTTCCCGGACCCCCAGAGCGGAGTCTATGGACCAGCTGACTAAAGCCGCGCTGGCCATAGGAGCGCGCCAGGAAGCGAGGGCTTTGGAGAAGCGGGAGGGAAAAGGAGAACGTTGGAGGGAGCTCCGCATTCCTGACATTCCAGAGCAGCCTTTCCCGCCGGCAGAGCCGATGGAAGTGGGAACAGCGCGTGCGCGCGCAGTTTCAAACATCGGTGAAGGGCGGAAGAAGGAGGGAAAGGGCGGGAAGAAATGTTATCTCTGCCAGCAGCCAGGACACTTTGCCAGAGTCTGTCCACGGAGAAAGGAATGGCAAGGCATGGCAGGAGCTGTTGGGGGAGAGGAGGAGGAAAGCACGGAGCAAGTAAAAGCCAACGCCTGGCTGCCGTCGGGGCACAGCAGCCAGGCTCAAAAGCAGTGAAAGTGCCCGCACCAGAACCTCCCAGACCTGCTCTAGTGATAGAGGTGTTGCTAGAGCTGCCAAACGGACATCCTCTACAGATCAAGGCCCTTCTGGATTCAGGCAGCTCCTGTAATTTCATGAGTAAGGAGTTCGCAGCTGAGCACCAGATACAAACCCTCCCCTTAAGTGAACCCCTGCAGGTAACCACAATTGACGGCAGAGAGTTGTTGGGAGGAGAAGTGAACCAACAGACAGTCCCCATGACAATGAGGGTGGCAAGGCACACCGAGCGGATAGCGTTTAATGTGGCCACCTTGGGAGGAGCTCCCATAATTTTGGGGATGAGCTGGCTGGCACTACACGATCCTCTAGTGGGATGGCACCAGAGGGTGGTCTCCTTTGGGTCAGCGCATTGCCTAGAACACTGCAAGCAGGGAAAGGATCCAGGGGGAGCCAAGCTCACCCTAGCTGGGATGGAGGTAATGAAGCAAGGGGAGGTGCCTCCGCAATATGCAGATCTGAGCAACGTATTTAGCGAAAGGGAAGCGGACAAACTGCCGCCGCATAGACCCTTTGACTGTCAAATCAACCTACTCCCTGGGGCTCAACTCCCAGTGGGCAAGCTGTACGCCATGTCAGACAGGGAGATGCAGGAGCTGAGGGAGTTCATTGACAAAAACCTGAAGAGGGGTTTCATCAGAGAGTCCCGAGCGGTGGGGGGCAGCCCAGTGTTTTTTGTGGACAAAAAAAACACAGATAAGCCGAGGCTTGTAGTGGACTTCAGATCCCTAAATGCCGTGTCGGAACCCCTGGCTTTTCCTATGCCCCGAATTGATGACATTCTGACCAGGGTAAGGAAGGGGAAGATTTTTACAAAACTGGACCTGCGGGGGGCGTACAATCTGATACGGATAAGGAAGGGGGATGAATGGAAGACCACCATGTTCACCCCTTTGGGAGCATTTGAATACCTCGTAATGCCCTTCGGTCTCCAAGCCGGCTCCGCATGTTTTCAAAGTTTTATCAACCACGTCTTGGGACCTTTGCTCTACAAGAATTGTGTGGCCTTTTTGGATGACGTGTTGGTGTATTCGGAAGATGAAGAGCAGCATGTGAGGAACGTGAGAGAAGTGTTGGGCCGGCTGCAAGCCAATCAGCTGTGGGTGAAACTGGAGAAGTGCCAGTTTCATGCCAAGGAGGTGGAATTCCTGGGGTACCGCTTGTCAGACAAAGGATTGGCCATGGATCCAGGCAAGGTCCAGGCGGTGCTGGAATGGAAGACACCGAAGACCAAGAAGGATGTGCAAAGGTTCCTGGGGTTTGGGAACTTTTATCGGAAGTTCATCAAGAATTTTGCACACTTGACAGCGCCCATCACCGACTGCCTCAGTAGCAAGAAGAAATTTGTTTGGACGGCGGAGGCGGAGAGAGCTTTTGAAGAACTGAAAAGGGCTTTCGCTTCGGAAGAACAACTTCTGCATGTGGACCTACAGAAGCCCATGAGAGTGGAGACAGACGCGTCAGACAGAGCAGTGGGGGCGGTGCTTCTTCAGCCGGGAAGAAATACGTCGGAGTGGAGACCGTGTGCCTTTTTCTCGAGGAAGCTGAATAAGTCCGAGCGGAACTACACGGTGTATGACAGGGAACTACTCGCCATTCACGAAGCGTTCCGGAGGTGGAGACATTTATTGATTGGGGCACAACACAAGGTGCAAGTGTGCACCGACCACAAGAATTTGGAGTATTGGAGAACAGCTCGAGTACTCAACCAACGACAAGTGAGATGGGCACAGGAATTTTCCAAATTCCACTTCGAGATTTGTTATGTACCAGGCCCAGAGAACGTCAGGGCGGACGCTCTCTCACGCAAACCAGAGTACTTGGAGGGGGAGGGGGCAATCGAAGAAAGACATGTCATTCCTGAGGACCGCTGGGTGTGTGGGGCGGCGCTGGTGGGGAGACGAGAACTGGTAGAAGAAACGGAAAATGACGAATATGCCCAAAATAAGCTCAGAGGTCTCAGGGGAGAGGGTGAGAGCCCGGAGGGTTTTGAAGAAAGAAATGGGGCATTGTATTACAAAGGGGCACTGTATATACCAGAAGGTGAATTGAGAGGGAGGGTACTCAAGCAGTTGCATGATAGTCCCACGGCGGGACATTTTGGACAACACAAGACCATGTGGATGGTCACCAGGGAATTTTGGTGGCCCAAGGTGAGGGAAGATGTAAAGGAGTATGTAAGAGGGTGTGACCAATGCCAGAGGGCCAAGGGGGAAAGAAGGGCGCCGGCAGGGTTATTAGAACCACTACCCACGCCAGAACGGCCTTGGGAGGCGGTATCAATAGATTTTATGACGGATCTGCCCAAATCCAAAGGGAAAACGGCCATCATGGTAGTAGTGGACCTGTTGACTAAGATGTGCCACTTTGTAGCATGTTCACATGCAGTCACAGCGGAAGAAACAGCGAAGTTGTTTGTAGAACACATCTTCCGGCTGCATGGCGCCCCCTTGAGGGTTATCTCAGACCGCGGGAAACAATTTACTTCCAGGTTCTGGAGGAAGCTCATGAGCTTGCTGCACGTGGAAGTCAATTTCTCGACGGCCCGGCACCCTGAAACCAACGGGCAGGCGGAAAGAGCAAATAGCATCCTCCAACAATATCTGAGGTGTTATGTCAATGACAGAGAGAATGATTGGGTCGAAAAGCTGGCGCTGGCAGAATTTGCCTACAACAATGCGGAGCATGTGTCCACAGGGATGAGCCCCTTTTTGGCCAATTACGGGTGTCACCCCAGGGCATTCCCGGGGGAGGGAGGCGAGAGATGGAGCGTCCCAGCGGCCGAACATTTTGTAGAAGAGATGGAAGCGATCCATCGTCAGCTTCAGCTCAACTTAGAAAGGGCCAAGGCACAATATAAGAAGCAGGCAGACAAGAACAGGAGGGAAGGTGAAACAGTAAGGGTGGGGGATCAGGTGTGGTTGCCCACCCAAGGGTTGCCGTTCAAAGGGGGTTGTAAGAAATTAAGACCCAAGAGATTGGGACCCTTTGAGGTCATTCAGCAGGTCAACCCAGTGGCTTTCAAACTCCGGTTACCCAACCACATGAAATTGCACCCAGTGTTCCACAGGTCGTTACTGTCACCGTACAAGGGGGGAGGTGAAGGGGAGTACAACAGGGGACCAGTCTTGGAAGAGAGGGAGAGCAGTAACCATGTAGCGGAAATCCTCGATTCCAGGTGGAAGGGCAATCAGGTGGAGTATTTAGTGGCGTGGGAAGGGGAACCGGAGTCGGAAAACACTTGGGTGACAGCAGAGGAGGTCAATGACGAGGTTTTAACAGAAACGTTCCACCAAAGATTCCCGAGGAAACCACAGCCGGCAGCAAGGTTTAGGAGGGAGTATTTCGGCACCACAGACGAGGAAGAGGAACTGGAAGGATTCGCGGAGTCGGAGTTGGAAGAAGGAACGGACTCAGACGACGAGGAGTACCGAGAGACTAGGAACCGCAACAAGTGGAGAAAGGTGTTCGAAACTTCAGACGATGAGGAAGGTTCTTTCCGGGGTTTTGCCTCCTCCCAACCCGAAGGGGAGGAGACGGGAGGGGGTGAAGGGGGCCCTGGAGGGGAGGTGGATGTCAGGGAACTGCCATCGGCAGCACAAGAGGTGCCAAGGCTCTCTGAAGTAGAGAGAGACGTAACACCTGAAGAGGGAACCAGTAGGGGGCGAACAGGAATGTCAAGGGAAGGAGAGTCGGAGGAATGGCTCAGAGACGTTTCCAGCGAAAACAGTGGGGATGTCTCAGGTCCTCCTATAGGGACACCCGTTCCTCGCCGGAAACTGTCACACAGAGAGTCCAGAAGACGTGTTTCCGTTAAGGAGCTTTTATGTTGGAAACGTTTCCGAAAGCAACCACTTTCGGATTCTGCTAGCGACTGACGCAGCCATGCTGGAGGGGCTCCGTCACAGGCAGAGGTTTGAGAAACTGTTCAAACTCTGAGGGATTTGCAGTTTACACACAAGCAGCTCTTCATCCCATCACAATTTACTTCCAGGTTTTTGGCATTTGGGAGCCAAAACGTTCGAAAAGGGAGCCATTCAAGAACCAAGATTTGACTGTATTCTAGTCTGCCCAGCCTGCTGACATCAGGCAGGTGCTTTCAATGTAGTCTTGGGTGCCTGCTTAAGACATATTTGCTTAGGCAAGCCCATCCAGATACATAGTAGTTGATGTGCTTCAATCTTTTCCTGTTACTTTTAATTCTCTCTTAAATGTTTTTAAGTATTAGTTTTCAGCTTCGCATAGGTAATTTAAATATTGCTTGTAAACCACTTAGGTGTTTTACTGTAATGAAGCGTTATATACATTTTGTTAAGTTAAATAAAATAAACCCATTATCAGTTCATTTTTCCAGATCACAGACCTGCCTTTGTTCAAGTTCTTCCAGGTTCAGATTAATATATGCCTGTATTTTCCCCCTTTCCAGGATCAGTAATGATTTATTACTGTGGGAACCCACAGCTCCATCTCCTGTAGAAACATTTGAAAATATTTCTTACGGTGTTGGACTTTCAGTGGCCAGCCAACTGATCAACACATTCAGTAAAGACAGTCAGTTCAAATCTACTATTCACTATGGTAATATACTATACACATCTTACCAAATTACTATGTTTAAGCATATAAAAGTCCAAGTGTATCTTTAATACAGCTGAAGCTACTGAATTGATAGAGGGAGAAACTATACATAAAGGGGTTACTTGCTGTTCCTGAGGGAAAATTTAAAATGTGCTTATTTTTTAAGCATCCTTATTTTTTAAAAAATGTGGTTTCACTTTCTGTAATAAGCTGTTTATTGTGCATGGTTAAAGATTCACTTGTTTTTTGCTTTGCCTTTTGTAGATGATGATAGTGGGTCTGAGGAGGAAACACTCCAATATTTTTCCACCGTTGATCCAAACTACTGTTCCCGGAGAAAGAAAAAAACTGAATCCCAGAACAGGAACACGCAGAGTTTTCTGTCAGTTCTTTTGAACATTAACCATGGATTAGTGTCAATATTCACTGATGTCAAGGTATGACTTCTAGGATGAGAGAACACATTACAGCTTGACGAGAGTTGTAATTTTGACTATACTGCATAAACCACTATGGTAGCACGTTGATCGTTCATAGTATGTTAAGGATGATGTTGGTTTTTGTTTTAAAGGATGTGATTGCTTCAGATAAAGTGTGCACTAAGCAGAGGAATCTTTTAAGACAACCTAAAATTCTCTGATTCTTTCTCCAGCAGGACGATGGGAGTGTATGTGAAGACAAACATGGGGAATTTTGGTTTGAGTTCAGTAGTGGGTCGCTGTTCTGTGTGACAAAGTATGAAGGCTTTGAAGACCAGCATTACATCTGTCTCCATTCTAGTAGCCTCAGCTTATATCATCAAGGTATGAAATGTCAATGTAGAAATAATGTTAGTGTTCCAAACTATAAAAAGGTGAGGAGTTGAGTAAGGGAGAGAATGAATGATTGTCATCTATTGACAGCTAGGGTTTTTGGGCCTTACAATTTGAAGATCAGTGAGAAGCAACTTCTCCTTCCAATATGTGTTCCTCAAATAATTTTGATTTGATTTGATTTAATATTATTTATGGTCACTTGAATTTCTGAACTACTTGCTTTCCAAATATGTTTCAAATAATTTTTATTTTTTTATTTTTGGGTAGGCCTCTGTTTTTGCCAACTAGATCACTTCTTACTGTTGAAACATTTCAGTCCCCCCCCCCCCAAGTACAAATATATGAATCCAAATTGGGAATTATTACTTCTTTACAAATGTAAGTCTACTGCAGTCCAATTTATCCAGCACAACTGCATTCCATAAGCATATGGGAAGAAATGTACTCATAATATGTCTAAGGAGCTAGTCACGGTGCTTATGTGAAACACAGGAGGGTGAATTGCTAATGACAACCAATTCAGAGCTGACATATAGAAAGTTTTTTCTAAGTACACCTATGGTTGCGAAACCTTCTATTTGTACAGTAAGAAAGTTGTGTTGGATGTCTGCAGGTATTTCTGAAGGCTGCCTTTCCTAGAAGAGAACTACTCCAAAATGCATTGTTCTGTTTTTAAAATAAGTATAGTATTTCTGTTTGTCAATATACATAACAGAGGAAATTGCTGACGATTGATAAGATTTTAGAAATCTTCCCTTCAGTTTTACTTAACAAAGTTTGGGTGTTTAGAGCATCTGCCAGATGTTAGCAAGTTTTACAGTAAAATATGTGGATTTTTTTTGTATCTCAATTCAAAATGTCTTTGAAGGACCATCTAACCACAAAACCGTCTTTCTGCAGGCGTGGTGGATGGAGTTGTCTGTCCATCTGAAGTAAGGCTGCCAAGTGCAACGCCACCCCATTGGTTAGAGCCTACTATTTACTTTTCGGAAGAAGAAGGCCTCAGTAGGGCTTCCTCAGATGGTGTGGGAGTGGACTGCTTAAGCATGTTGTCTGTTGCAGTTAAGATACAATCAAATAAGTTGGAGACCAATACAAAGGTTTGTATTTAGAAATTAATATCTATATATCTATATCTGTATATACTCTGAAAGTATTTACATGAATACTTTGGATGATATTGTTTTTGTAGGAGTTTTTAGTTGCTGTTGGACTAAGAGGAGCCACTCTTCAACACAGAGTACTTCCTTCAGGTTTAAGCTGGCATGAACAGGTATGTTAATTTGCTAAATGTTCTATGGTCTATCTGGAGATCATTCTCGGGGGGGGGGGTATTATCTAACGTAGAGTATTCCTACTGAGTATTGGAGTTCCTGTAAGCTTGCTTTGTGTGGCTCAGTCCTGTATAACTGGGAATCCCCATCCTTCTGAGTAAAATATGCCTTTACAATAAATATATTATCCATCTCTTCTCCTTTTTATATAGTCTGCAAAATCTTTCAGTGACACCTGATGTTACCTTACTTGATTAGAAAACAGTGGGCCTATCTTTACACTTTTGTAATTGTAGATTTTGTATTTTTTGAACATTTCTGATGAGCCTGTGTTGGGATATAATCCTCCAGCTTCTGTTACAACTTTTCACGTCCATCTCTGGAGTTGTGCCCTGAATTATAGGTAAGCTAAACAAATCAAGTGTTTTAAGTCAACTGTTGTCCTGAACTAGTTGCTTTAATATTCAGTTTGTCAAGTTTATTTATGGTCACTTGAATTTCTGAACTACTTGCTTTCCAAATATGTTTCAAATAATTTTTATTTTTTTATTTTTGGGTAGGCCTCTGTTTTTGCCAACTAGATCACTTCTTACTGTTGAAACATTTAGCATTTCAAGTAGTGTGGCACTGGATAAATCATCTTCTACTCTCAGGTAAAGTTTGTTAAGAACTTTAACAAATCCCACATTTAACTTATATTTCTTTCAACACTTACAAAATTGTTGGAAAATGTAATTCCTTTAAAAAACATCCTTTTTGTTATAGAATAATCTTGGATGAGGCTGCTTTGCATCTGTCTGACAAATGTAATGTTGCAGTGAACCTCCAAAGAGGTAAGTGCATTTCAGCTTTTAAAGGGATTCATACAATTCCAAGTAACTAGTAAGGATATTAAAAGGTGCTTTTATATTAAGCAACTGTTAGCTGAGCTGGACATGATTGTCTGATGTAGCATGATGGAGGAAAGAAGCTTTGTCGTTCTGAATTTCCCATGCATGTGATTCTTGTCTAGTTATGTAAAGTTGTCCATGGAAGCACAAGCCAAAATTTGCCACTAAAATAGTCATTCTAAAATCATTCCCATTAATAAAACAAACAAAAAAAAAGCAGATAGAATCATAGCTGGGGTGGGGGCGCTGTCTGCCCATTTTCTGTAGTTTAGAAAAGGGCTTGAGTTTCAGTCGTAAAACAATCCATCATCATGAGGGCATTTGAGGTCTTAAATATGAGGCATAAGCAGCAATTCAGGAGTTTAGCAGATAATTATTTTGTTTTCTTCAGATTATGTTCGAGTTATGGACATGGGACTCTTAGAACTGACTATAAGGGCAGTGAAACCTGGATCTGATGGAGAGAGAGTAAGGAACTGAGTTAAAATATAAAAGCTAAATTATGTGTGGTTTAAGTTTTGGAGTGTGTGTGTGTTTTTAAGTAATAGTATAATAAAGCTTTGGACTTTGAGATACTTGTTCAAAAAAGTGTGATTGAAATTGACTTTGGCTCTTAAACATACTGGGTCATTTTCTAAACACATATGTCTGGTGCCTTGATCGTACATTCAGGACTGACTTAAGAAAAGTGCATCTTCTGCTGGTGTCGGACATGATTTTGAATTATTGTCTGTTTAGAGTAAGCCACGTTTTGAACTCCATTGTTCCAGTGATGTGATCCACATTAGAACATGCTCAGATTCCTGTGCTGCGTTAATGAATCTTATCCAGTATATTGCAAGTTACGGTGATCTGAATCCACCTGCAAAGATGGAGAATACTTGTGGAGCGACCAAGCAAAATGTTAAGGTATGAAAAGGCATTACTGGACTAGATCACTTTTGTAAAGTTGAGAAACAACACTCTTGTAACAAACTAAGCTAGCATGCATCATAGCTACAGATATTTATCAAGAACTACACTGTATTTCCTTTATAAGTTTAGATTGGTGTATTTCTTATCTTCCAGGCAGATTTCTCTAGCCGGCCAGCATCCCAAGGTCCAATCCTGGCAGAAGCTGACCAACAGATTTTACGGGATTTAATGAGTGATGCTATGGAAGAGATTGAAACCCAGCAGTTTACTTCCCCCTCTAAGCCACAAACTAATGGTAGATCTTTCCAGGTTTCTTCTGTTTTTAAAGAGATGCCATTTAAATACAGTATTTCAAAGCAATCCTGTTAAATTAGGGTTGCCATACATCTGCAATTTCCCAGACATATGCGGAATATTGCTATCTCTAGCAGTGTCTGGGTGGAAATCAGAAATATGTCCATGAAAATCTGTGGGCAGTGCTGTATTGCTGTTTTCCTAAAAGTAGCTGAAAAACAGTTTTTGCGGATTTGCCAAAGAAAAGCTGAACAACTTTGGGCAAAACTTTTTCTGTCCTGATTTTCACTGTTTGAAATCTGGCAACCCTATGTTAAATGCCTTCTTCTCGTACTTTACCTGCTTAATCTTGATAGAAGTGTCTTGTTTCTCTTCTCCCAGGAGTTTTGGATGAAAAGACACAAACGCCAGCGCCAACTTGCTCAGATCTCTTCCTGTTTCCTGATGAAAGTGGGAACCTCTCTCAGGAGCCAAGTCCTACTTGTGCTTCATTCACTCCCCATATGATTAATGAAGCGATAGGAGATGCACCTTCCGAAAACGATGACTTCTGTATTCTTTTTGCACCGAAAGCTGTTGTCTCTGTAAGGAAAACCTAATGTTAATAAGAAATCAAATGTGACCTTTTAAAACTCATAGGTTAACAGCTGTTGCATGAAGACAATCTGTGTTGGATCTGGAGAGCTTCTCACTGGGTCATCCTTTTGGAATGTGACATGACAAATCCATGCAGAGCAGTTTGATAACGCAATTGCTAAATGACCTTAAAGGCAGTTGCTCAAATTGGGCAATAACTCCAGCATGCTGTGAAGAGAAATGGGTAGTTGCCATTTTGTGCAAAATATAGCATGAAGTCTGCTACTATGTATTATATATGCATTAGAAATGCTGTTTTCAGTATTTTTAATGTTAGAATTAGAAGTTATCTTAGGGCAAGGGAAAGGAGCCCTTCTGTTTGATTAAAGCAGAGTCAAGCTAAATCAACAGAAAATGCTAGCCCCCAAATTTTACCTATGTTAGTCTCCAGCTACCTTCTAATTAGCAGAATTGGTCATTTTGAAGGCTGTTCTTTCTTGCCACTGGCCACGGGCAAGTGCCTATTTAAAAACCTGCAGTAAACTTAACAACTCGGAGCCAAGCAATATTTATAGTTTTGCCACAGAAAAACAACAACAAATGGATGATTATTTTTTTTTTAAAAAAGCATTTAATGTGCATGCACTTAATATCCTGTAACCTTTTAGGATAAAGTAGAAGAGCCAGTAGTGAAAACGATGGTTGATGATGCAATCCTGATAAAAGAGAACCATTTCAGTCTGCCGGTAAAGAAGGCAGACACAAACAAAGGGCCATTGAGATTTCCTATCCCATTGGTGCGCTACGTTGTGAAAGAAATCTCACTCATTTGGCACCTTTATGGGGGAAAGGACTTTGGAAATGCACCCCCTACATCTCCGGCTAAGAGTTACATGTAAGTACTTCTGGTATTAGTTTATTAAATTCATACCATAGGGAAAAGATGCATTTGTCTTCAAAACATAAAACTGAACCCCGTGTCCAAGTGAGGGGTTGTTTTGCCCTTTCTCATTTACTCTTCCTCAGAATAGTCCATTGCTTTTCTCTGCATTCCACTTCTTAAACATGGCAGAAAATTGTTTATTACCTTCTTACATGTGAAAAAGATGCATTTGTCTTCAGAACATAAAACTTGCTGGGCTAGTGCATAAAGGGGGGGGGGGCTGCTTTAGCTTAGTTCCAGGTAGACGTCCCCCTCCTCCACACCTTCAGACAGGGTATTCTGCGAGGAACTGGGTTTTTTAAAAAAATGATACCGTTTATTGCAGCTTTTATTCTCCCCCCCCCCCCCCAAACATGGTTTACGATTTCTTATATGCTGTCTTGGGAGATCTTGTATCCTAAAGGCAGGATATTAATAATTGCAATAAATAAAATGGCTATTAGTTATCTGTGTCAGGACATCATCTCATTCAGTTTCCCCTGATTCAGCAAGTAGAAATGGCAGCTTAAAAGTATGCACTCGTGTGTTTTTTTTCTTCCTGGCTGGCATTCCCTTGAAGCATGTGATTAATTGTTGGTCAAATCTAAGGTGGTGAAAGCAGGCAATGTACTTTCAGTGAGTGTATCCTGAAAGGTTTGGTTTTTTTAAAGCCACTTTACATTTTCCTAATACTAATAGAATGCTTGTCCATCGAGTTCTTTTGAAGAGGAAAATGCAGTCTGGTTAACAGTGGCAGCAAGTTGATTTTCTTTTTTTACTCTTCAGTTTGTTTACTATTTATAGAAACATTTATAAAAATCCTCACCTTACAAAATGTCAGAGTAGTGTTGAGAATACATTGAGAATAAAAGTTATAATAATGCAGTCGTACCTTGGCTTCCAAACGCCTTGGGAGTCGAACATTCGGCTCCCAAACGATAAAAAACCAGAAGTTTTTCTTTCGGAAGCAGAACGTCGGACAGGGCTTCCAAGGCTTCCAATTGGATGCTGGAGATTTGCTTTGGAAGTTGGAATGTTTCAGAAGCTGAACAGACTTCCGGAACGGATTCTGTTCGACTTCCGAGGTAGCACTGTAATACAGCACCAAAAGATGACCAGTTGAGCACTGAAACAGTTGTTGCAAGCCAAACTTAAAGTTTAAATGGAAAAACAATACCCTTTCTCCTATTCCAGTAGTCCTCAGAGCTCTCCTTCTCACACACCAACAAGGCATGGGCGCAACACAGTCTGTGGTGGAAGAGGAAGGAACCCAGATTTCTTGATGGAAATACAGTTAAGTAAGGTAAGAATAACTGAAATGGTGACAGTTGTTCTTTATTGCTGGGAAGTTGTCTACAACTGATGGGGACCGTATTTGCCCATTTGTTTGGCATGCATAGGATATGAAGCATTACAAAAATTCAGAGGCAATGTGACCTTTTCCTCAGGCTCTAAAATCTGAGGAACTTTTTGTGAGCCAAAGCAGTATATACAGTGGTACCTCGGGTTACATACACTTCAGGTTACATACGCTTCAGATTACAGACTCCTCTAACCCAGAAATAGTACCTCAGGTTAAGAACTTTGCTTCAGGATGAGAACAGAAATTGTGCTCTGGCGGCGTGGCAGCAGCAGGAGCCCCCATTAGCTAAAGTGGTGCTTCAGGTTAAGAACAGTTTCAGGTTAAGTATGGACCTCCGGAACGAATTAAGTACTTAACCTGAGGTACCACTGTACTCAGACCTTTTGAACTTAGAAAGGGCAGAGAGTGGAATGGCCATAGCTGTTGAATGGGCCACAGCTGGAAACAGGCACCCCTTGCCACTGAAGCCACCTGAACTTATAAGTGACAACTCTGTATCAAGCAGCATTGCAAATGCTACAGGGGGGCGTCTTAATAGAGTTCTTGCCTTTCCCCTTTCCTTGTTATCAGGTCAAATTCCAGCATGAGGTATATCCATCGGGCGAAGCAGAGTATGAGGTCAACCTGCTGGAGCAACCCGTGTCTCGTCAAGTGTTTGTGGTTCAAGATCTTGAGATCAGAGATCGCTTGGCTACATCACAGATGAATAAATTTCTCTACCTCTACTGCAGTAAGGAGATGCCTAGGAAGGCACATTCTAATATGGTAAGGCCGTGCAACAACTTGCTAAATGTGGAAATGATGGGGCTGTGAAGAAGTATGTGTTCCACTAAAGTTGTGTCTGACCTCCACTGGGACTTGAAAAACAGTCCATAAAAATTCACATACGCAATGGCCCCAACTTTTACTGCATGTTGCATTGAATTTGAGCGACCGCAATTTTGACACAAGTTCAAAACACTCAGTTATAAACATATCAGTATTGATATTGCTGTAAAGATTCTTTATCTTTTATATATGCTGTCAGAGCAATTCACAAATATACGTTCATTTTTATTCAGCTTTTCTCTCTCTCTTCACTTGTTACTTCAGTTGATGGTCAAAGCTTTGCACGTTCGTCCAGAGTCGGGCAGATCGCCCCAGGAGTGTTGTTTGCGAGTGTCATTAATGCCACTTCGTCTCAACATTGACCAGGTTGGTTTAGCAAGCAACACTTCTTAGGAAAATATATATAGAGAATTTATGCAGTGTAATGATTCCTTAATCACTCGTTCCTATAATCTGTTATAAACATTTTGTGGGTGTGAATTGCAGAGTTGTGATTTGATTAAGTTTGCAACTATACTTGTGCAAAGTTGCCGTTATTGCATAAGTAACTTGCTTCGGTGGAAGAAAGAGAACCATTTATGAAGTACAGGTGGTTGTTGTTGCTATTTATTGAATTTACTGGTTGTTTTCTCTTGCCAAAAGTAACCCAAAACAACTTATAGCCAAAATGTTTTTGTTACTCACTGGAGAAAATCTCATAATCATGGTGGGCAGGGTATTTATGGATGGAGGTTCCTCCAGGGATGTATGTTCAGTGTGTATTTTTGTGCCTTGTTTTTGTTTTTTTGTGTGTGCCCTGCTTGTGTGGTCCACTCACTGACAGGCAGTAAGGATCTTTTGCCTTCATTGCAACAGTGCTTCTACATGCAGCACTTTTATTTTCCTCAATATGAATGGAAAGCGTAGGAGAAAGTAAAAGGGGCTCATGGGAAACCACTGCAACTCGACCTAACCCTGCCACTCATGGAGCCAGTAGCTGCCTGAGGGCCTGTTTTGCTCTTTCTCAACTTGCCTGGCTGGCAGCCCATTTACTCTCGCCCATAGATGTCAATGGGAGCCAGCCTGTGTCAGAATAATCCATTCCTTTTCTCTGCATTCCCCTTCTTATCATGGCAGAAGACTGGCTTATTAGAGGCGTGTGTGATGTATATAAAAATGCAAAAACACTTTCTCTTATCCCTTCCTTCTGTTGAACTCAAAGAAGTGTCTTAACAGGGATGGTCAAGGTGTGCCTATCCTGACGTTGCTGAACTACAACTCCCATCAGTCTCAGGCAGCATAGCCAATCACCCAAAGGTAATGGGAGTTGTATTTCAGTAACATCTGAAGGGCCACCGTTTATCCACCCCTGGTGTATAAGGTGGTTTCACTTGTTTGTGATTTATATGCTACTTTTATGTTTCAGGATGCCCTGTTTTTCTTGAAGGATTTTTTCACTAGCCTGTCTACAGAAGTAGAAGTCCTAATGACTCCAGATCCCGAGGGTAAATAATTTGTCCTTTTTTTGGTAATGAATTCATAGAAACATATACATGGACAGCAGAGCTACAAACAAATAACTCTTTCATTGGCAGCCTTAGATTTCAGCGTTCATTTATTTATCTGTTTGCAGTTAAGAAGCCTCCTGGTGCAGAAGTGACATGTACCTTGCCCAGGCACCACAGCAGTTTCAAAGAGCCAAGTCCAGTCATTTCTTTCTCCTTACACAAGCGAGCGAGCCAGAACGGAAGTGTCGATTCTGTGGATATGCTCAATGGGGATGACCATAATTTTGCACACGAAGAGGCACCATTCAGTGACCAGCCAATCTTTTTCAGGTACCTTGAGACGTAGATCACAGGTGGCTTCAGGTGTTGTTAGACTCTGGCTCCCATCAGCCACAGCATGCATGACCAATGGGCAGGAATCATGGGAGCTGTAGTTGAGCAACATCTGGAGGACCACAGATTTCCCCCCCTGCCACCACCTTAGGTCCATGAGATGCTCTAGTCTAGAGAAGTTACAGTCAGCTCTTATTTCACTCATTTGGTAAACTCTTAATTTCTGCAGTCCAGAAGCATCTACTTTATAATCAGTGGACTTCTTCCATCTGTAGCCCCAGTCCAGAGCCCTATATGTGTAGCAAAGCATATATGCATATATATATAAGGAACCTCCTGCATATGTAAGGCTATCCATGGGAAGTGGGGTAAAGATCACGGTCCTTGCCCTGTTAATAGCATCCCTGATCTTGCCTGCATTGATACTGCGTGGTTAGTGTGTGTTTGTGGGTGAAAAAGAGAGAAGTGGGAAGACTGCGTGAGTGTGCATGTAAATGCACCTGCATGTAAGGGGGCAGTTGTTTGTCTTTGTGCCTTCTGTGTAAGGTTGGGAAGGATGTGTGTATTAAACAAACACTCATTTACGTAAAAAGGGGTGTGGGAGATTTCAGCCTTAGCCACACTTACCACTGAGTCTGCTCCTATCCACCGGAAAGTAGCTGCTGGGTGTAAAAAGATTGCTCACCTGATGTTTAAGCTCATCATATTCATACTTCCCCCACAGTGTATATTATGTGGCTGTTTTCATCTGATGTTATAATAAGAATAATAATAAATTTTTATTTATATCCCGCCCTCCCCAGCCGAAGCCGGGCTCAGGATGGCTAACAACAATAAAATAATACAACATTAAACTAAAAAGATAGGAGGAAATACAAGTTTCCTTCACAGGACCAAGCCTTGCTTGCATGTAGTACCGTCATACTTTGGAAGTCGAACAGAATCAGTTTTGGAAGTTTGTTCAACTTCCAAAACGCTCAGAAACCAAAGCGCAGCTTCTGATTGGCTGCAGGAAGCTCCTGCAGCCAATCGGGAGCCTCAGAAGCCCCGTCGGACGTTTGGCTTCCAAAAAAAGTTCAGAAACCAGAACACTCAATTCCACTTTTTGATTGTTCGGGAGCCAAATGTTCAGCAACTAAGCTGTTCAAGAGCCAAGGTTTGACTGTATTCTTAAAACTGCTGCACGGTAGAACTGCACTTTAATTTTCCTAAAGGTGACTTTTCTGAGTATAAACATTATCAAAAAGAATAGAAGTATGAGACTGGATCTTGTGAGATTAAGATGACCAGTAGGTCTGGCAACTTTTAAATCCCCTAGAAAGTTGGGGATTTAGCAAATATAGGTGGAGGTAAAGGTAAAGGGACCCCTGACCATTAAGTCCAGTCGTGACCAACTCTGGGGTTGCGGCGCTCATCTCGCTTTATTGGCCGAGGGAGCCGGCGTACAGCTTCCAGGTCATGTGGCTAGCATGACCAAGCCGCTTCTGGCGAACCAGAGCAGCGCACGGAAACGCCGCTTACCTTCCCGCCGGAGTGGTACCTATTTATCTACTTGCACTTTGACGTGCTTTTGAACTGCTAGGTTGGCAGGAGCAGGGACCGAGGAACGGGAGCTCACCCCGTCACAGGGATTCAAACCGCCGACCTTCTGATTGGCAAGTCCTAGGCTCCGTGGTTTAACCCACAGCACCATCCGCGTCCCAGGTGGTGATTGGTGATCCTAAAAAAAATATGGAGCTCAGGGATGTTAGTTTTACTTTTTACCATCTTAGGTTTTATCTGTTGATCCCAATCTTCCAACTGTGTTTTTGTTTCTGTGTAGCATGTTATCAACGTATTTTTCCTTTTAGAGAATTTCGATTTACATCAGAAGTTCCAATACGTCTTGATTACCATGGCAAGCATGTTTCTATGGATCAGGTTTGTTGATTTTTATTGATAAAATTAGTGTCACATGGACTCTCCTCCCTGGAAGAGAGGGGAGTGGTTGTGGGCGGGAGCCCGAGCACCGCCCCTAGCAGGGGGCAACCGCCCCCTGCCTTCCTAGTTCACCTGGCTGGCGCCACGCCCACCGGCCGGCACCCAATCGGATTATTACGTTGCATTGGATTATTACGTTGTGGTGTGTTGGAAGGCTAGGTGTGGCCATCGCCTAAGCCTTCAATTTTGGGTATTCCGTTAAAGGAATCTGGCGGTCGTGTATTCTGTCCGATGCCTGCTTGGCGGGAGGCCATGGCACGACCCTCGGTGACATCAGGGGAGAGCTTATAGTTGTATTAGCATCAACAGGCTCCGCCCACTGGTGATTCAACCCCTGTGGTGGACATCCAATGCCTAAGCCAATATCTTTTCACTGCTGTAACCAATAAAGTTATGGCCTTTTCACGCCCATAAACCATATATCACGTGTCCTTGTGTATTCTTTTCTA
The DNA here is from genome assembly GCF_965153285.1 of Podarcis tiliguerta. Taxonomy (NCBI): domain Eukaryota; kingdom Metazoa; phylum Chordata; class Lepidosauria; order Squamata; family Lacertidae; genus Podarcis; species Podarcis tiliguerta. The sequence continues at coordinate 115,485,193 of NC_139534.1, read as the reverse complement.
CGGCGCGGGGGTCGGGCCCTCGAACCACAATCAATAGTTCTTTCTTTATTTTTGAAAGATGATACATTTATGCTCAAAATCTTCAAATAAATCAAAAGATTGCTAAGCTTACGGTCTTGCAAATAAGTCCAGAAGAGCTGGTAGCCTGCAAAGATTCTTACCAGTCCATTCGTCCACACATCCATTTTGAGGGTCATTTGTGGTTTAAAAGAAAAAATTACAAACTTTCTGCTTTGTCACCTGGAGGAGATTCTTGTTCACTGCAGGCAACTTGCATTAAAGTTTAATTTTCATTAAAGCATCCAGAACCCAATATGCCATCAAATTTCAGATGGCATTCTCCAGTAGGTAGTAGTGAAAGACCTTTTGGTAAAACTTACATACCTAACTGCAAAACGGGCATAATTTCATTGGTGGCCCCTCATAGTGATGGCTGTGGAATACTTACCCTAGGAAAGCTAAAGTTGTCCTTTCAATGCTAGGCCTAGACTGCCTTTGTTCTCCCAGGCCATTTAAGATCATGTACTTTAGTCCCTGTTGTTATGGTTGGTGGCTTCTAACCTCCTGTAACTTGATGGTGATGCCAGCTTCTATGCTTTGGGTTGTATTTTATTCCGTTTTTATTATATTTTGTGTTTGACTTTTGTGCCAATCGACTTTCTGAAGCTTATTTTGAATTCTTATTCTAGCATTTCCTTTGCTTTTCTGTACAACACCCAAGGACTTTATTTTGGGAGGCAACCTATAAATACAGTTAATTTAGTAAAGAAATGATGAAAAGCGGTCAAGAATACTTTGGTGTTTATGTGCTGCTTATGAACTGTTTGACCCGTTCAACTTTCAGGGTACATTAGCTGGGATTCTGATTGGGCTTGCTCAGTTAAACTGCTCAGAATTGAAACTGAAGAGGCTTTGCTATAGACATGGGTAAGTTTCTCCAGTTGTTCTAATGGAGTTGCTGTGTGTTAGGCTGTCCATTCCAGGAAAACCAACACCGAGCATTGTAATGGTGGGTGGGATTCAGTGTTGCACTCTTCCAGTGGTTCTATCTGTACAAGCATTACAACTTGCTATACAGAACTATCCCCACTCGTCTCCCCCTGTGCACCATTCTGCAGGTTCTTGACCCCATTAAGACAATTGGGGGGGGGGTGCACGGGGGGAAGAAAGCAAGAAGGCGGAAGTCCTTGCACAGGACTTCTGCTGACAGGGCTGGTGAGGTGACTCCTGCCCTGTGTTTGCTGTGAAGGAAAGACAAACAGAACAATTTCACTAGTTCAAGCACTTTGGGCTGCATAGCTGAACTTTCCCTCCCTCTCCTGTCTCTGTGAAACCCCTGTGTGCCCCCTAAATTGCCCCAGAGAGCTGGGGGAACCCCAAAACATATTTAGAGGTGCACATGGAGAGGGAAGGAAGTTCTGTAGTGCAGCCAACGGTGCTTGCTCTAGCAGAATGCTTTGGTTGGTAACTGGCCAAAGTAATCCACAGATCTTAATAGCAAAAAGCGGCGTAGTCTCTCCATTATACCTTCCTATCATTCTTTGGGTAACAAAATGTTACTTTTGCACACACACACAGGTTGCTAGGTGTGGATAAGCTTTTCTCTTACGCCATCTCAGAATGGATTAACGACATCAAGAAAAACCAGCTACCGGGTATTCTAGGAGGAGTCGGGCCAATGCATTCATTAGTTCAATTAGGTACGTTCCGGCAGTATTTTTTAAGCCTCTCTGTTTTTTATTCTATGCGCACGCATTCATATGAATGAATATTTTTCCTGAGCAAATATCCATGACATGCTATCTTTTATTACAGTGCAGGGTCTAAAAGACTTGGTGTGGTTACCAATAGAACAATACCGAAAAGACGGCCGCATTGTAAGAGGCTTTCAGAGAGGTGCAGCTTCTTTTGGTACATCTACTGCAATGGCAGCATTGGAACTGACAAACAGAATGGTTCAGACCATACAGGTATGTTTTCCCTTTATCGATGGGGATAGGCAAAGGAGGCCTAATCTTATTTGAAGCAAACAAGATTTTGGGAAATGGTTTCAGAAGTCAACTAAAGCCTACAATTACATAGCCAACTGAGATCTCTCTTTTTTTCATCCTTAATTAAGAGGAGGGAAGGTGTGGCCTGTGATGTTTTGGTAGCTTGGTATTTGGAATAGCATTTTAAAGAGTTAGGCATGAATGCTGAAATCTGAACAGTGGTTTTTTTCTTTCTTTTGGAAGTCATGTCTATTCATTGCTGGCAAAATATCTGTAGATGCAGCAGGCATTGTGTGAGTGAGGAGGGGTTATATACTGTAAGGAGACTGTGGAGGTGCATATTGCAGCTCTCTGTGGGAATCATGTCAGCAGAGCCCAGGTAGCGTAGGGTTGGAAATGAAATACTGATTTTATCCACACCACAGTAATACCCCCAAGAGATATTATATCCCTACAGAAGTGAATGTCAATAATTAACTTAGTTGGGAGAAAATGAAGGTGTGCTCTAATTGGTCCCTTTGAACGCCATAATTTGCTCTTTTTTGGACCGCGCCCTAGTGTATGTTGGGAACTGGAAGGAGTGGATAGATAGATTACAAGGAGCCCTGGGAGATGAGAATGTATTCTTAATATTTAGCATTGGCTTGTGTTTTAAAAATCTAGGAGGCTTATCATAATGTACAGATAATTGGATATTATGGCCATATCTAGGTTTTTACTGGCTCATCACACGTGGTAAGAGAATGTGTTTTTGATTTATTTATTGAAACTGATACTTAGGCAGCTGCAGAAACAGCTTATGACATGGTTTCCCCCGGGCCTAGTTTAATTGAGACAAAGAAGATCAAACGACTTTCTCGCTACCGCCTGGCTCATCAGCCTGTGGACCTTCGTGAAGGTGTAGCCAAAGCATACAGCGTTGTAAAAGAGGTAAGGAGCGTTACCATTGCCTTCAGGCCATCTGCATTGCATTCACAGAGGCAGGGAGAGATGCCTTTGGAATGGGTATTGAGCGCCATTTTTAGGAAATTGGTATGGCTTTAATGAGGCTATACATCCTTCATTTTTTCTGCACAATAATTTTAATTTTCCTTAGGGGAGTGGTATTTTCTCCATGTTGGTTTCTCAGGTGGACACCCAAGAGAGGGTTGCAGTTGCTTGGCATCTGTGGAATGTGGCATTTCAGCTGCCCTTTGTGGCGTGCTGGAACCCCTAACCACTGCTGGCTCTGATTGCTCTGTCGTTGGTTTCTTTCCAATGACTAGGAACAGATTTAAATCCATGCTTGACATTTTGTTTCTCTGCCCAATGTGCGGCCCAGCAGGCCACACACTGCATTTCACCACTGGTTGTATCCACTCGCTTTGAAACCAGCTTCTGGAGCTTAGTTGACTCACGTGGGCATCAAGCTACTTAGCCAGTGTGGGTCTGCAAGAACTGAATTCACCATTTTGCTGCTCTGTGGGAAGGGCTTCCCTGTTTCATTGCGGTGAATAATGGGATGTAATTGAGAGGGATTCTGGGGCTTATAAAGACTGATGACTCAACCCACCGCCCCCCCTCCCCCAAGCAGTTTACTTCACTAAAGGGAGATGGTGCAGTTTTGGTGCTGACCTTTAAAGCCCTAAACGGCCTCGGTCCAGTATACCTGAAGGAGCGTCTCCACCCCCATCGCTCTACCCGGACACTGAGGTCCAGCACCGAGAGCCTTCTGGCGGTTCCCTCACTGCGAGAAGCCAAGTTACAGGGAACCAGGCAGAGGGCCTTCTCGGTAGTGGCGCCCTCCCTGTGGAACGCCCTCCCACCAGATGTCAAAGAGAACAACAACTACCAGACTTTTAGAAGACATCTGAAGGCAGCCCTGTTTAGGGAAGCTTTTAATGTTTGATGTATCACAGTATTTTAATATTCTTTTGGAAGCCGCCCAGAGTGGCTGGGGAAACCCAGCCAGATGGGCGGGGTATAAATAATAAATTATTATTATTATTATTATTATTATTATTATTATTATTATTTAACACACTGTTTTGTGTGTCTGGGACTCTCTTAAGGGGATTACAGATACGGCGCATACCATCTATGAAACTGCTGCTCGAGAACATGAGAACAGAGGAGTCACTGGAGCGGTGGGAGGTGTCCTCCGCCAGATCCCGCCAACTGTGGTGAAACCTCTCATAATGGCAACGGAGGCGACGTCAAATGTGTTGGGCGGCATGAGAAACCAAATCAGGCCCGACGTGCGTCAGGAAGAGTCCCAGAAGTGGCGGCTTGGAGAGGACTGATAGCTTTAAGCGTGTTTGACGTACAGACACTGGGAAACTGGAAGCATAAATCGTTTATCCTCATGGCAGCTTTAGATGGGACGTATCCTTTTAATATGCTTATCTCAGGAACACAAGAGATTGGAAAGCAATTTGATGGCAAAACCTGAAAGCAAGTTTGGTCAGTGCCAAATGGAGTGGCACCTTCAAAAAAAAAATATTACGGCCAAATCCAGGAAAATGCTGGCTTTAGACTGGGCGCTATGTCCTCCTTGGTATCTTGATATTTGTTGTTGGCAGGGTATTTTTGTCCTTCTTTTGAAGCAACCACACTTCCCATACTTATCAGTCTACATGTATATAAAGGGGTTCCCCAACCATGGTTGAAATATGTTTTAAAAAGCAAAGGGTTACATTAGTGCCCTTCTGTAACAGGGTTGATGTCTGGCGTGAGACATGGATGCTACAGGATACTAAAAGGAAAAGGGGATTTCAATTATTTTGCTAATTGTGAGTGTCTCACGTGTGGCACTTAGCAACAAGGACAATCTGTCTTGATACCTGGTCAGAAAATTGTTTTCAGACAACTGTGGACACTAATTGTTTCCCCTTCATAATGAATTCCTCCTTTTGTGGAGATTTGAGCAATCTGAATGTTGCAGACATGTTCTGTTGTGTTGCACTTTAAAGAATTTTGCCTGTATATTGCCTTTTTAAAATAGTTGTTAATAAATGTGCATTTTGTCCTTACGTAGTTTTAAAACTTATGCAAATCACTTAAAGGGGCAGAACACTACAAGATCATCAATGACATTAAAAATGGATTGCAGTGCTTGCAGTTATTCAGATTGCTGCATAGGAGTAAGGGGTCTAGGGAGCGGTTGGTTCTGAATACACACAGAGAGAATACAGTTTGTGGGGAAAGGTGTCTTGTGAAAGGAATATTGGGACTTGTATATGTTGACACGAGTTCATCATTCAGTTTAAATGCTATGCAAGTTACATCTTGGTAGTCATTTTTTCCAATTTTCACAGCAAAGTTATTTAAAACTTGTTCAGATATCAAAATATTTTTTGATTGATTTGACAAGCTGCTGTTCTACTGTGATCCAAATTTTCTGAATTGATTCCAAACCCTAATTTGTGTCCACTTTTTCATTGGAAACAGAGCTCAGAAATATTGTACCCTGAGAGGGTATGCAGATTCATATTAAGCTTCTTTTCTGACACACAGTGGCAACTGCAGTTTCTTCAAAATAAACTCTGCATTTTGGGGTTCTTCGTGGAGACATTCAGCAATGAAATAAGTTGCTGTCATTTAAAAGCTGCTTTCTTAGCATAGTTAAGAAGCAATGTGTACATTGAATAAAGGTCCTCTGGGCAGAGGTAGCCAGCTAGTGTTTGAGTGAATGAGTGAGATAGTCGGAGATAGGTGCTAATAGAGCAAAGAACAAGCACCAGTAAGCTAAGCAATAACATTACAATCAGCTGTCTCTAAACCAGGGGCAGGGAATCTTTGACCCTCCATATATTTTGGTTCCTCACCCCTTCTCTAATGCACAAGGGAAATTGCAATCTACCCCACTCTTCTGAGGCTAGTATTTTTATTTCTGACATTGGCTACAATTGCTTACAGCATTCATTCCCCATCTTTCTTTCCTTTGGGATACCGTGGCCAATATAACAGCCACAGTTTCCTGCAGTATTTTCTCCTGCATTCATGGCTCTGTATGCATGCCATTTGACACTATGACCCTGGATTATTTATTTTTGGTTCAAAATATTGCCCATCCCTAACCTAAGTTACTTACGAACTTCACCAAGCTATTAGGATGGATGTTCTGGGCACCTTGTCTAACAGCACTTAATCCAAAGTAATCTTTCTCCACTTCACATTGCTGATTGCTATGTTAACATGATGACAATGAGTTGAGAAGAAGTAAAGTCAATACATTTACTGATGTGTTGGGAATAAACACAGTTTCACTTGTCCTGAGTGCACTGTTGGCAGTATTTTGCAGCTTAAATAATGGTAGTAATTGATACAGATGGCTGGACCTAGAACAACTTAAAGATTAGACCCACAGTGCATAAGAAGAATCAGACTGCCTGCTTTCTTGGGAGTGCTTCCATTAACAAGCAGACATTACTACGAAGGACTTAAATCAAAATGCTAATTGATATTTATTGCAGAAATAGCACGTTGGTGTGTTGCTGCCTTTTTTGCAAAACAAATTCAATACCTTGCTATGCAAATACAGTGATCACAATACACAAAGTGCAACAGGCTGAGCAATAATAACTGTAAACATTTTATTGTATATACCATACATATGAACTGTATATATTGCACATACTGGGCTAGACCTTTACATTAGAAAATAACCATTAAAATGTTTACGGTTATTATTATTCAGCCTGCTGCGCTTTGTGTATTGTGATGCCTTTTTTGCAAAGGCAAAGCAATGCTGTTTCTCATTTGCCAGTTTCCCTTTAGGTCATGGGTAGGCAAACTAAGGCTCGGGGGCCGGATGCGACCCAGTCACCTTCTAAATCCTGCCCGCGGATGGTTCAGGAATCAGTGTGTTTTTACATGAGTAGAATGTGTCTTTTTATTAAAAATGCATCTCTGGGTTATCGGTGGGGCATAGGAATTTGTTCATTCCCCCCCCCCCCAAATAGTCTGGCCCCCCACAAGGTCTGAGGGACAGTGGACCGGCCCCCGGCTGAAAACGTTTGCTGACCCCTGCAGGTACTTTATCTGCTCTTCCATCATATGCGCTGAAGATAAAGGAACAGTGGCACTTACAGGCTTCCCGTGCAGTAAACAGGCAGACCAGACCATTCTATCATGAACCTCCTTTAACATGTCCAGCCAATAAGAATACCCCACATTTCTCAAACCAGTGCTGTGTAGAAAAGGCAAAAGAAGATGCATTAATCTACGCTGGCTGTAAAGTACACATTTTAAATAAGTGGTGCCACTTGGTCTAGATCTGTCCTTAATCTCTTGACTGTGTGACACAAATGGTCAAACACAGAAGAGCCAGGGTTGAAAGCTAATTTGTGCCGATTCAACTCGAGAAGCTTCCCATTGGAGCTCCTTTGTTAGCCTCTAGCCAACTATGCCAAAGTCTTTGTGGTAGTCTAATGTCTGCAAGATGAGAAGGAAAACTGGTAATGAGTCAATGAGATTTTAGCATGGTAATGGCCCATTGGGTGCTAGTAGCAGACCGCTGATCTAGGTGTAGAAACAGATTTTGAACCAACTTTTGAAAACTTCTATAGAGGACAAGAAGCTACAAGCAAGCCCTTGCATTTAGAGCCCAATGCAGCTGGTTTGGAGTGGTTAACTCGTGCAACCATTGTTGTGTATTCAGTGTCCTGATTCAGGCAGGTTGCAATATGTGTCTACATCCTTCTGGCAGATGCTGATACCCTGTCTGGTTCCCTTGATCAACAGAAGGAAGTGTCAAGAACATATTTTCTTCTGGAACATAAAAGAACCAAATAACTAACATTTTGCAACTTGCTACTTTGCAGAAGGCAAGGTGTTCTATGTCGGTGTAAAATAATATGTACAATTAAACCCAGTTGCTTCACGTAGATGATCTGTGGGGTCGTCTGTTTCGCAATGGCAGAGGAACATAGGAAGCCGCCTCATACCAAGTCCATCTAGCTTTCGAAGAGTGGAGATGCCAGTAACTGAAACTGGCACCTTCTGCATGCAAAGCAGATGTTCTTATGCTAAGCTATGGCTCTTCTCCAATGAGTTCACATTAAAAGTCTTGCACAGTCCCAGTTTTGCTCAGGCATCATTTGCACACAGTTGTGGTTTCCTGTGAACGTGCTTTCCTAGCTAGAAATCCCTTCTAAAAACCAACTGCCACCACAGTCCTCCTTGACTATGAGAAAGGTGGCACAGAAAAGGTTTCCCTTTGGCTTGCAGGGCTGGTAGAATGGGTTACGGCGCCACGTTCATCTCAAGGCAGGAATTAACACTTTGAAAGTGGGCCACTATCATGACGCTCTAGTTTGCTTCCTGCCTTTGAACACTTTCAGTCAACCATCCCTTCAGCTTCTTCAACTACTTCTCAGGCTAGTTCTTTGCTATTTTCCCTCCCTCTCTGCTTCATATGCTATCTTTCTTGCCTGTCCCTAACGCTTTGCTGTGAGCTGGTGTTCTTTTGATTTTGGGTTAATATTACGTTGCATTAACCACCATTTAGTGAACTTTATAAACCGTAAGCTGCATCCTTGAAGCTCTATATATCAGCAGCAGCTGATGTAAAAGTAGCCGAATCTCTTGGAAACGGACTTGAGCTAGACAGCCTGCCAATGGGACACCTCATTCTTTTTCTACGTACTGTATTTGTAAAATAGCAAGACGCGGTTAATTTAGTAGAAATCAGTTTTACATGTGAAACATGCCAGGCCTCGTAGCAATAGAGTATTTTTCAACAGTGACAAACATGCGGGTATACGTTCTCTTGGATTGCTGCTGTTTATAACCTTGCCTCGTCCATCACCAGCCTTCTACAGCTTATGATTCTGACAGGAAATGGAACTTTTTGCAAATGCTGGTTTGTGTTTACATTTTGAAATCACGTTGAACTCATTAGTACACATGTTCTTAACTTTGTGTGGTATAATTTTGTATATAGCCTGATATTGTAAAAAAATAAATAAATGCAAAACCAAACTGTAGAATCATATGAAAACTAGAAGCTACTCTGGAAGAGAGCTGCTGTAGTCCTTTTTCCTCTTTTTCTTTTTTCCTTATTTGGCTTCAAACACTGTAGTTCCCCCCCCCCACCCCCAGCTATGCTTCCAGCATAGTTTCTTGGTACCAATTTTGATGTATATTGACTAGTAAAGGCCTTACACAAATACGGTGTTCTGTTCGATGCAATTAATTCATGATTTTTGTCAGCTGCTGTCATCAAAATAAACAGTCTAAACTGATGTTTTGTGTGGGTTTTCTTGTGTCGACTTATCATTGGAACTGGAAAAAGGTCTGATGCACATAGCCAATCTTTCCCCCCCTTTGTTGTTGTTTAGTCGTTTAGTCATGTCCGACTCTTCGTGACCCCATGGACCAGAGCACGCCAGGCACACCTGTCTTCCACTGTCTCCTGCAGTTTTCTTTGATGGCATTCAAATCAGCAGGAACGCTACAATTATATGATAAGGAAACCAAAACCAGCCCTTTGACTCTTAGCAAAAGTCACCCCAAATACCAGATTCCCATATATACTGTGAAGTTCAGGCCCACAACGTGCCCAAAGGACTAGCACACTGCAGTATTGGCTGGATCCCACATGTGTGCCTTGGTCCATGACTGTACCGTCAGATGGTGACAGGAATGTGTATAAACAAGACATTGTAAAACACCACTGAGTTTCCACATCCCCTTGTGATCACACAGCTGCTAGTTATCAGTGATAAATTAAGGTAGACATGTCTGAACCAGTTAACTGCACTCAAGCGGCTGAGGTGATCACCCATAAGTCATTTGATTTTTTTACATTTTTGGGGTGGGGGGTGGGAATGCACACAACATGGCGATATGATTAACTGAGAGAGCAAAGCTTCATCGCTGCGCTTACTTATGGCCTCCCATGTCTTGCGCTTAAAAACAGGCATTACAAATTTACACCTTTCAGGGATAACCAGTTTTCATTGCCTGAAGACAGCCACTAAAATGCTAAAGCAGTTCTCCAGAGTGCTGAACTTCAAGGTAAGTTAAAGTGTGTTGATAGATACTGTTTTGATTTTGATTATATATTTTGTGTTTTTATATTGTGGTTTTATTCTGTGAACTGCCCTGAGACCTGTGGGTATTTATTAAATTTATATGCCACCTGAGGGTGGTATAATAAATAATAATAATGATGATAATAGATACTAGCCAGTAGATTAGAGTTGGGCTTTTTATTTTACTCTCCACGAAAGCGCCCATGTACCCCAAAAGCCTTTCTTGGGGAACCTTCAGTAAAGGCCTGGGATGTGATGGGGAAATCTGTGAAAATCAGGAGGAGACACTTTCCATTGGAAGTCTACAATAAAGAGGAGTTGCTGTGTATGCCTCATTGGTGTGAGCTGACTAACTTTTGCTCGGGCAACTGATCCAAACCAAAACAATTCTTAAATTTGTATCCTGCAACTTCTTCCCTGAGAATGGAACCACCGAGGTGGCGGATTCCAACTTTATTTGTTTTAAAAAGGGCAATGCAAGCCACAAGGATTGCAAAAAGCGGTCATTTGGGGGGGGGGACGTTTCCTCAGCATTGTAGCTTGAACTGGGCCCTGTCTGTTTGGCCTAACCCAACTGCTGGGTTGACAGGAGGCAATTGTGGTGGATCGTGTTTCCCTGCATCCCCTAGTGCAGCCCGCACAGCATTTCCTCAAGCTCTGTGTACCATTTAATATGACGATCCGTGCTGACATCCAGAGAGTGGGCCTTCAAAGGCAATTTGCTTCAGAATCGTTCACGTCGTCATCCGAGCCGAGGTTTGTTCACCGATGCTGCTGCTTGTGAAGTGTAAGCTCCAAACGCCTCAGAATTGCTACAGAAGCTGGAACCACTGCAAAAATGGATAAAGGGGAGGATGGTTAGTTAAGATAATTAAAGGCAATATGAATTTATGAAATGCATAAGAAGTGGTTAAAATGGTGGATCATCAGAGGTGCTGATGGAAGTCCCCCCCCCCCCAAAAAAAGATTGTATAAGTGGCGAAGTTTTGTGGTATGTATTATAATTTATATGTTAAAATTAATAAAAAGAATTTAAAAAAAAAAAGAATTGCTGCAGAAGCACACCCCAGTTCCCTCTCTTGTCTGTGCTATTTGATCCATAGCTCAGTCACTACAGCAGGAAACTCTTAATCTCAGGGTTGTGGGTTTTAGCCCCATGTTGGGCAAAAGATTCCTGCTTGCATAGAGCTGTATTAGATTGCTTTTCTGGACCTTTCCAACTCTTCTCAATTTGCTGTTTTTTTGTTGTTCTTTAATGTACAAGTTATTTTACGATGCTTTCAATACACTTCTGTAACCCACCCTGATCATGTGTACGAAGAGCAGGCTGGAAGTTCAAATAAGGAAATGAAAGGAAGACGTACCAATCTTTGTATCCTAATTTTGAGAAATTCTTTGTAGCTCTTGTACTTGTCTTACACAACAGTTTCCCTGTGGAATCCCTACAATTTCCTCAACCCTAAAGTGGCAAGGTTTCTAGAGCAAACAGCCCTCAGATCTCTGGCACCTGTCGTGCCCCTAAGAAACTTTGATTTCCATTTTTTCCCTTGACAGCTAATGGTTCTAGTCAGTAGAGGGCGCTCAGTAACCGTCTCCTTAGCTCAAGCCTCCCTATACTCAAACCGACTTCTGGAACCCTCTCCAACAACAATATGAAGAAACATATTAAAGTTAAATGAAAATCTCCATCACACAGCAGTGATAAGCATATGAAACACGTTAACTCTGAATCTGCAGAGGTCATGGTTGCTGAACTCATAGAAGGGACCCAAGGGCCATCTAGTCCAACCCCCTGCAATGCAGGAATCTCAGCTAAAGCATCCATGACAGGGGACCATCCAACCTCTGCTAAAAACCTCCAAGGTTGGAAGAAGAAGAAGAGTTTGGATTTGATATCCTGCTTTATCACTACCCTAAGGAGTCTCAAAGCAGCTAACAATCTCCTTTCCCTTCCTCCCCCACAACAAACACTCTGAGGTGAGTGAGGCTGAGAGAATGAGAGGAAAGTGTGACTAGCCCAAGGTCACCCAGCAGCTGCATGTGGAGGAGCGGAGATGCAAACCCAGTTCACCAGATTACGAATCTACTGCTCTTAAGCACTACACCACACTGGCTAATCCACCACCTCTCGTGGGAGTCTGTTCCACTGTCGAACAACAAGCATGCTCCTCCTTCCATGTGACAGCCCTTAAGATATTGGAAGATGGCTATCACGTATCCTCTTTTCCAGGCTAAACATACCCAGCTCCTTCTTTTTTCTTTTTTCTTTTCTTTTTTTTTATAAAGTTTTTTATTTATACAACAAGGAAGACAAACAAACAAACACCGAACACAAATACCAAACCATACACTAATCACAAAAACAACCATAGACACACAATACTCCTAGCAGACAATAAAACATCTATTGGTCTTAACACTAAAGACCCGACCTCCCGTCCATTCCATACTTCAAATTCATATTACTTATTGCCCATACACATTTTTTCTTATAATTAAACTTATTCTCATTAAATCTAATTTCTTATATCTACCTTACAACTATTACTGAAGTTCCTCGAATGCTGCAACAGAATTTAAACTACTATATTTATTTTTCAGATATTCTTTGAAAACCTCCCATTTAGAAACAAATTCCTGTTTTGATTTATTCTTTATTTTTTCTGATAAACCATCTAATTCAGCATATTCTGTCAGCTTTTGGATCCAATCTTGAATAGAGGGGATTTCATTACTCTTCCATTTTGCTGCGATCAAAACTCTTGCTGCCGCCGTGGCGTATAAAAAGATACCCTTCCTCTTTTGTGGAATATCCAAATCTGTTATTCCTAAGAGGTAGGCCTCTGGTTTTTTATTGAAAGAGATCTTTAACATTTTTTGCAGCTCTGCATGTATACTCTCCCAGAATGCCTGTATTTTCCTACATATCCACCACATATGGAAGAATGTTCCTGAGTCTCCGCATCTCCAACAGTTACTTGATACATTTTTATACATTTTTGAAAGCTTCCATGGTGTTAGATACCATCGATGTTGCATTTTTTGAAAGTTCTCTCTAATCGTGTAACAATTTGTGAATTTCCAATTGATCTTCCATAAATTTTCCCATTGGGCCATGGTTATTGAGTGGCCAAAATCCTGGGACCACCTCACCATTGCCACTGTTTCCTCCTCCTCCTTGACCGTCCAGTCAAGGAGGAGTCGGTAAGTTTTGGAAAGGGTTTTTCTTTTAGAATTTACAAGATCAGATTCAAATCGGGAAATTTCTGTTGAGAACCCCTTTTGTTTGTCAGATTTAAATTTTTCAAATAACTGATGGTATTGGAACCAGTCTGAAATGTGGTCTCTTATTTCCTCAAAGTTTTTTAATTTTATTTGGTTATCTTCATTTTTTAGAAGCAGCTGCATGTGGAGGAGCGGAGATGCAAACCCAGTTCACCAGATTACGAATCTACTGCTCTTAAGCACTACACCACACTGGCTAATCCACCACCTCTCGTGGGAGTCTGTTCCACTGTCGAACAACAAGCATGCTCCTCCTTCCATGTGACAGCCCTTAAGATATTGGAAGATGGCTATCACATATCCTCTTTTCCAGGCTAAACATACCCAGCTCCTTCAAGCGTTCCTTGTAAGGCTTAGTTTCCACTTTCCAGACCCTTGATCATCTTGGCTGTCCTCTGCATACCTTCCAGCTTGTCAATATCCTTCTTAAATTGTGGTGCCCAGAATTGGACACAGGATTCCAGGTGTGGTCTGACCAAGGCATAATAGAGTGGTACTATTACTTTCCTTGATCTGAATTGTTGTTTGCATTTGCAGAGCAGTCCGTTCCTCACGGCAGTTCCTCAAGATTGGCTTTATTCTGGTTGGAGCCACTTCGCTGTTTTCCCATGAGTCTCTGCTTGCATTGCAACAATGCATGAGGCTGCTCATGAGTAATTCATTCTATGAGCACTTCTTGTAGTGAGCCAGTCATTCTGTGCATGGCATTCCTGCCGATGAACCAACCTTGTATAGATTTATTTCATTGACTTAAATATTTTGGGACACTTACTTCCATACTCTTTTGGGCAAAGGACATTTGCTTATTTATTTTAGTCTGCTATATGAATGGTTATGTCAAAGCAGGAGTCTGCAGAGTGAAATGACAGCTATGTGTACAGAGCATTTTTAATTATGTTTGGCAAAACAGGGCTGGCTTGCTTCCTTGTAGAAGAACATCCTATTCTTCCTTTCCAATCCATATTCTGCTGTGAATCATGAAATGGGACGTGTCTTGCATAGTGGACCAACTTTCCTGACTCATTTTGATCTGCAGTTGTTAGCAGATTACCTCCCTGTGAGAGTTCTCAAAGAACTCAAATGTGAACAAACAAAAACAAAAAACGTAACTTGTCCATGAGCTTCCATACCTGAGAACTGGAAAATAGTCTGTGTAACACAATTTTTAAAAAGTGATCCCAAGAGATTCCTGGAAGTTACAGGCCTGTTGGTCTGGTGAGAGGCGGCACCCCATCATGCCATCCACTACGGATTAGTGCTCCACTATTTATATCAAGCATGGGGAGCTGAACTACAACTCCCATTAGCCACATAGCTCATGGCTAGGGATGATGGGAGTTGTAGTTCAGCAACAATCTGGAGTGCCAAAGGTTTCCCCACACCTGAGACTCAGCTATACAGCTGCAAATACAATGTTTACAAGTGTGTTGTAAAGTGCAGTCTACAAACGTGACACTAGATGGCGATGGTGAGCTATGGCAAATTCAATATATTTTTCAAAACGGTTTTTTAAAAAAAGCATTTTCAAAGCATTTTTTATATGTATGTAGATTCCACCCTGGTCTACATGAGACTCTCTTAGCACTTTACCAACACTGGCATTGCGAGCTCTGTAAAGAAATGTTCTCTGCCTCTTTTTCTATTCCATCACAGTCCCTTTGGATTTGACTCCGGGGGGTCAAATTATAGTTCCTCACAACAGTCAACACCCATTGCTTCTTTATTCAGCTTCAATGGTCTTTTCTCAGAAAGACACAGTGCGTCCAGGACACAACAAGAAGCCAAAGCAATGATGGAAAATGCTAGGTAATCTGGGCTCCTTTCCCACTCTTTCCATACTGATTTCATGCTTGGTCTAACTAGCCCTTTTCAAATCAGACGGCTGCCTTAAAACACTAATGAACTACGGTATAAAGTGCATTGCTGCCTCTGTTCTTTGACAGAGACTCTGCCGGTACATGCAAGCCTAGCTCTGCCGACTTCAATTTGTGTGAACTTACAGTGACTGACATGCCGATGCTAAACCTTTTATTATCTGAGGATTTGTGGCAGCGAGAGGAGCAGGTGACCCACTAGCTTGGAAACAGGCGCTCACAAGCCGTGATGCCGGCAGGACCACTCTGCACACTAGGAAGAGCGCCAAAATCTTAGAGGCTGGGGAGAGTATTTGCATTTACTTTTGGACAGAGGCACATGAAAGTAGGTTTGCTGGCCAGCTGCTTTCCCACTACATCCCAGAGAACATGGCTGAGAGCCCTCTCATCTTGTATTGGATGTTAAGGGCGCTGTGGGTTAAACCACAGAGCCTAGGACTTACCGATCAGAAAGTTGGCGGTTCAAATCCCCACGATGGGGTGAGCTCCCGTTGCTCAGTCCCTGCTCCTGCCAACCTAGCGGTTTGAAAGCACATCAAAGTGCAAGTAGATAAGTAGGTACCGCTCCAGTGGCATTTCCGTGTGCTGCTCTGGTTCACCAGAAGCGGCTTAGTCATGCTGGCCACATGACCTGGAAGCTGTACACCGGCTCCCTCGGCCAAGCGAGATAAGCGCCGCAACCCCAGAGTCGTCAGCGACTGGACCTAATGGTCAGGGGTCCCTTTACCTTTTTTTACAGTTGTAAAGCGGAGAAAGGAAACTAGGAGCAGTACTTATAAATGCACGTGAGAACTGTTATTCATTTATAAATCCATCTACATGTTTCTAAGCAGCTGCACAAAGATTAAGAAGGTAGTTCCTACCCACGGAATTGCAATGTAAAAACACAACACAAAATTTTAAAAAGGGGGTGGGGGAAAGAGGAAAAAAGCAGAGAGGATCTAAGATGGTGATCCTTATCAAACCAGATGGTGTAATGATCTTGCCTGCTTCTTGGTTTTCAGGGCAAGGAAACTTTTTCTTAATCTTTCGGCACTCACTAAATGGAGGCTGCCAACTTATTCCCCCCTCACCTCACACACAGAAACACAAGTATGCAAAGCAGCAAAATAATATTAGTCTAACTAATAACCCCTTTTGTTAGTCTTTGGTTATTAAAAGACTAAGGATTCTATTGTTAGTCTTTGATTATCAAAAGACTAACAATTATTTTGTTAGTCATTTTATAATAATAGATTGATGCATTTCTTAGTGTACTATGGTCCACTTCATCAATGACACATTATCCTGAGCTGTAGGCATACATACATGTGCTTGGGGCTGGAAATACTGAGGTCAGAAGGAAACAAAATGCAAAAAAAAAAAGCACAGTGATAATTATATTAGTAGCGATTGCTATTCGCCAAAACAAAACACAGTTGTTGATAACACAGACATTCTGGCATTGGTGAGCCAGTGAGCACATGAAGCGTTATTTTAACATTTAAATGAAAGCTTTGAGCTGTTTCAGTCTGTCAGTAATAACACTGAGTCCTTTGATGAATTGTAATGCAGCAGTTTCATGTTACAGTCTCCCTTTGAAGTTTATTGTTCCCGTATGGCTGCCTTAAGGTCAGAGAGAAAGAGGGAAATGAGCACCAACACAGACAAGGGGTCCAGAGAGGAAAGAAGGTTCAGGGTAGCCTGATGGTGGCTGCAGGTTTTCCCATTGCAGCTATATAAGGAAAGACTATTCAGTCAGCCTGAGCGAGAGTTGATTTTCAGATCCCAGTTCAGAAGAATGCCAGAAACTGGAGGAGGATTCATCTATCTAGCCTATAAAAAAAATATTATTCCAGTATTGCAACTCCTTTTCCTTCTGTCTTTGTGCTTTTTTATTTTATTTTTAAAGAAATGGAATGAGAATTGTGGATTCATTCATCATGGTCACAGACAGAAGCATTCTAGCTGAGCAGGGCAGCTTGTTGCTCACAGATGACTCACTGAGAATGAGTATCGCACATCAGAGGGATTTTCTGCTCACATTCCTCAATTCCGTCCAAAAGGGTTTTCCATGTGCAAGTTGCAAAAGGGTTTAACTTCAGCACTCTGTGCCTCATTTCCTCCATGTCTCAGTGATTCTGGTCTTAGGGCAAAAAAATTCAGGCATAACAACAGGAGATCTAGCGTTCAATATTCTGCAGGTGGGACAGCAGTATATGTGTGTGCTGAATCATATCAGAATCACCGTGCTAGATGACCAAAATGTCACCCCCTGTAGTCGCTATTTACCGTATTTTTCGCCCTATAGGACACACTTTTCCCCCTCCAAAAATGAAGGGGAAATGTGTGTGCATCCTATGGGGCGAATGCAGGCTTTCGCTGAAGCCTGGAGAGCGAGAGGCGTCGGTGTGCGCCGACCCTTCTCGCTCTCCAGGCTTCAGGAAGCTATCCGCAAGCGTTGCAAGCCCGGTGGGAGTTCCCGCAGGCTTGCAAGGCTTGCAGGCAGCACCCTGCAGCCCGGAGCATGGGGCGCCCTCCGGAGGACGCCCCGTGCTTCGTGCAGGTCTCTGCAAGCCTTGCGCGTCCCGGAGGAGTTCCCATGGGCTCGCAAGTCTTGTGGGCGGCAGCCTGTTCTGGGGGCTGGGGGGGGGGAAATAATTTTTTTTAATTCATTCCCCCCCCCCAAAAAATGAGGTGTGTCCTATGGGCCAGTGCATCCTATAGGGCGAAAAATACGGTACCTTTTGATGGAAAGCATATAGGTACTGCTATGGGTTTTCTTAGGTGCCAGATTCTGCTCATAATTTCTGAAACTAGTGAACATGGGGTTTGAAGTCAAGCCAGCTTCCCCAAGAGCTAGACTTTGAGAGGTGCCATCCAAGAACAAATACAAGCGATAGCAGAGTCATTACCTGGACAAAAGGTGAAACATTCAGCGTCAGACAAGAAAGGGGGAGGCTGCCAAGATTGCAGGGTGTGTGAAAAAAGTGCCTTTTCCAGGAGCCTTTTGAAATGGAGGCCACAGAGAGACAGGGGGGATGCTGGATGCGAAAGGGTTGTTTTTCTGCAAAGGCTGCTGGGAAGATGATGGAGGAAATAGATAGAACACCTGGCGGAGGCCATGAGAGGCAGAACCATCTTGGTGCTGGCTGGAGGAGGATGCACTGAGAGAATGGAAGCCATGACTGACTGCTGCTTCAGACCCGCGCTTGCTGAAGCTTGCTGAGGGGGTGATCAGGAAGGAAGAGAGGAAGGAAGAAAGTTGTCTGAAAAGCCATCATAGAAACATTTCCACCTTGGTTTATGCTCAAGGACATGGGTAGGCAAACTAAGGCTCACGGGCTGGATCAGGCCCAATTGCCTTCTAGATCCATCTTGTCCCACCCCGGGCGCCATCGAAGGCGGGAGTCGGCTTGCCCGCCTGCCTGCCTCAGCAGGGCGGTGATGCAATGGATCCAAACTACAAGAAAGAAGATTCCATCTAAACATTAGGAAGAACTTCCTGACAGTAAGAGCTGTTCGACAGTGGAATTTGCTGCCAAGGAGTGTGGTGGAGTCTCCTTCTTTGGAGGTCTTTAAGCAGAGGCTTGACAACCATATGTCAGGAGTGCTCTGATGGTGTTTCCTGCTTGGCAGGGGGTTGGACTCGATGGCCCTTGTGGTCTCTTCCAACTCTATGATTCTATGATTCTATGATTCTATGAAGGGGGCGTGTGACGCCAGTTGCTGGCTTCTGGTGCGTTTTCCTCCTCCTCCTCCTCCTCCTCCTCCTCCTCCTCCTCCTCCCTCAATTCGCCCTTCCTTCCTTCCTTCCTTCTCCGTGCCCCTTCTCCACACCGCTTCCTTGCACACTTTCTTTGTCACCTCCTGCCTGCCTCTCTCCCTCCCTCCTTCATTCCTCCCATGGCATTCAGGCTGGTTGTTGCGGTGGCTGCGGCCGCCACTTGCAGGTTGGTGGGCGGCTCTGTCTTCTTCTCTGCGGTGCCTATGGGGCAGCAGCAGCAGCAGCAGGTGGTGGGTAAAAGCTCCTGCGACGCCCCGGTTCCCCTGTTGGGATGTGCCGGGGAGACAGGGGCAATTGGCGGGCCCCCAGCTGGCTCCAGCCCACTGGCCGGCAGCTGGGCGAACTCCGGTTCTCGGAACATCATCAACACTGCGACTCAAGCCTCAGAGACCTTTAGAGACTGACCACTCAAGCCAGCAGAGATAAGAACACTTTGCAAGGGCAGACAGAGGCATATGTAAGCATATTTACAATGATTTTATTCAGCAACAGGACAAAGGAAAAACATGTCTGCTTCCCTTCGTGTCCAAGCAAACAGCATAAGCAAAAGTTATATACAACGGAAGTTCCTAGCAGGCTGTGCTGGAAGTAAACAGACATGTGACATACAACAATTCCACATGCGTGTTCTAAAGGTGGAACAGAACAATATCCTAACCTCCGATCACAGCTCCTCCGCCAGGGCTGCTACTTCTGTCTTTGCCAGCCAACCAAGCCTCCTACCCCGCCTCCTACCTGGCTGGCTGGAGAAGCCCAACTGCGGCTATTGGGACGACAACTGGGACATGTAAAGAGAAGCATCTTCAGGCCTCTTTGCGGGTGGGCGAAAATAGTTCATTCACCCTGCCCAAAATATAGTCCAGTCCTCCACAAGGTCTGAGGGACAGTGGACCGGCACCCTGCTGAAAACGTTTGCTGAACCCTGCTCTAGGGGCTTATGACAAAGTGCCGTTCTCCATTTTGTTAATCTCCTTCAATGGCCACCCTATTGAGACAGCTGTTTGTAAAAGCCAAGCATGCAGAAAACCTGGTTGCAAAAACGAGCAACTTCCCCCACGAAAGTCCCTCAGCAGCTTTCATACAGAACAAGAAATCCAGGGGAAAGAACAGACGGGAGGGATCTCAGCACGGCAGGAATGTAAGCAACTCAATGAAGGAGATAAACAGCGAAGTGGCACCAGGCTCTGGGCTTGTGTGACTTCTGAGCACTTCAACTTTACTTGAACTCTGAGAGACTGAATGGTGCAACCATGAAAGATGACAACTCCCGCAGATGGCAAATGCTGAATCTGGTGATGCTGAATGGGAGGTCATTGGTCCTCTGCTGAGTTCGTGGGGAGCAAGCTTGTATTCAAGGAGAGAGATGCAAGTTTGACAGGTCTTCTACAGGTTGGAACAAAAGTTTACTCTGAGTTACTACCCTGGTAGCCCCGGTTAGGGATGATTTCCTGTGCAAAGGAGAGCTCCAGTCACACAACCCATCCACACGCAGGGCGCTTCCAGACAACCTGTTTATTGAGTATTCATCCTGATCTGTTTGCTGGGAGTTTAGGTGACACCATATCAAAACAAGTGTTACCTCACACATTTACCTGTAATTTTCCTTATAGCATAAAGTCCGAAGTCCTGAGGAAGAGGAGTTTTGCAGGGGAAGCACAAGGCTTCCCAACCAACGATAATTGCCCAACCTGAATTTATAGAATCATAGAATCATAGAACTGTAGAGTTGGAAGGGACCCTGAGGATCATCTAGTCCAACCCCCTGCAATGCAGGAATATGCAGCTGGTCCATACAGGGATTGAACCTGCAACCTTGAGTGTTATCAGCACCATGGTCTAACCAACTGAGCTATCCAGGCAGTCCTCACTGGATGTGTGTGAGAAAGGCATTGCTCACTTAGGGTGTTCCTTATATGATTTATTGCTGGCACGTAATTAAATCCCACCTGCAGAATTGTGGCAGCACTTAAAGTGATGGAGAGCCGAGAAAGGAGCTTCCTTCTCAGTTTCCCTACATACAGTGGTGCATTGAGTGTTGAGAAGTTTGTCCTTAGTGGTAACCAATAACTGAAGAAAGAGGTAGAAGGAGGAAGAGAGCCTGAAAACAGGAGTGTGACTGGAGGTTATCAATAAAGTCCTCTTTAAGGATTGTTAGAATCTTTTTCTTCTGCCTGAAGGGATAAAAGCAAAGGAGTCCTTCCCAGTCTTACGTGGTGATGACAGGAGCTGAATCTCGGACCTTCTGCTTGCAAATTGTGTGCTCATCCAGCTGTCATCTTCCGGTAAGCACTGGATGTGCTCTTGAATGTAGTCTCAGTTCACACAGAGCAAAAGGCCTCTACATGAAATGTGTGCAGCCTAGAACATGTCCCATAACAGTCATGCAGTCACGTGGATCTGGGACAGGTTCCTTTAAAACTCTGGAAAAACACTTGTTTTGAAGCGATTTCTGTCGTGCATCATGGAAACCTCCAGCACAAGGTGACTTACTACCACTGCACAAGCAACAGCTTTGACTATGGGAAAAACCCAACTCACCTTTTCGGTTCTCAGTTCTCAGAATGATGCTTATCCTCAAGAGCTATGGTGGCAGTACCACCGTGTTCTAGTAGTAGGTCTTCTGGCTGCAGGATGCATTCGTGATTGATGCAATTGTTTCATCCCACTTAACAACTCATACAAGGCAAGCTTGGCTGAAGAGGAGGCCTTCGTGAGAAGGCTTGCATGTCTCCCCATCGCCAACACTGACTGTTAACATTCCTGCGCTTAGCAATTATTCCAGGTTCAAAGATATTTGTACAAAAACAACCTGTCTTAGTTGAGAAGACTTCTGGCCTCCTTTTGGAATAAAGCATTCCTAGCCGGGAACATTCACTGCATAAGAATCATGACTGAAATATTTCAGCTGTGCCTGGGGTTTTCATGAGGGAAGGGGGGAATTACGGGGAATATTTTCCACTATAAAACTCACATAATGCCTGATGCTGGGCCAAAGAAACAATGGGTGCAAAATCTGACCTTCTATGGTGCAGAGGCTCCTACCCTTGTCGTTTTATGTGTATTCTGTATTTACACTCATGCAGCTGCTGCTGTCCTGTCTCGTTTGGTTCTCAGGTATCACATGAGATTAGCAAAGCCAAGACCTGAAAACCTAAGAAGAGCACTGCTGGATCAGGCCAATGGTCCATGTTATCCAATCTTCTGTTGTCACAGTGGCTAACCAGCTGCCAGGGAAGCCCAAAGGCAGGATCCAGACATCCCATTCTGCAGTTTGCAGCAACTGGTATTCAGGAGCGTTACTGACTCCCACTGTTGAGGCACAGCCTAAGCATCATTCCCCTTAATAACAAATTCAAGCTATTAGTGTGTAACATTGTTCCCTATAACAGCACAAGCTCTATCCCGATAATAGCAAACTCTGTCGGAACCATGGGATGGAAAGCCAGCTGGCTTGGCCCCAGCCAGAGTGTCTTCCTTCTCAGAGATCCATCAGTTATCCTCCTCCAACATGTGTCTGCAACTCAAGCTGCTGTGCATGCAAGAGCACACATTACTCAGCAGAGTAAACACACAACAGATCAGGCTCGAGGCGTGGATACAATACTAAACTACGCATTTATTATACATAAATCAGGGCAAAGAAAACATGGCCTCTCTCCTTGTCGTTCTTCTCAGGGAGAGAGAAAACAAAAGCAATACAGAGCGGATGTTCGCTCATGGGACTCCAGCTCTCTGTGTTGGAATGTAAACAAACATGTGAAATGTAACAATCCCACATATCTGCAGCAAGGGTGGAATGGAATTCCCAACAAACTCAAGTGGTGAGTCCCAATGGCCTAACCTCCAACATTCCTCAGATGAAAACAGGGACATTTCTCACTCCCCAACTGACCCTCCTCAACACCCAATTTTTTGTCCCATCATGCTCAGGGGGAGACACCTGAGGTTTGCAATAAATCATATAAGGAACACCCTAAGTGAGCAATGCCTTTCTCACACACATCCAGTGAGGACTGAGCATGCTCAGTAGTGATGGTTGTCAGTTGTGAGCAGAAAGATGGAAATCTGAAGTGAGGTGAAATTTCCTAGAAGAGGGTGTGGCTAGAAATGAGGAAAAACAACAACACTCTGTTGCAGGTTTCCCTTTGCATTTCACTGCTGAACTAACCACCTTTTCTCCAATCTGCTGCAGTAACAAAACAAATGCTGGACTTCCAGTTTAAGCTGCACAAGAGTTTTATTCTGTAGAAGAAAGTATTTTACAATACCATACAGCAAATGTCCTGATGATATATTCGTACATATGCACATTTTGGAGAACATTCTCGTTTATTTTGAAGTTCAGCTTGTGTCTAGAATCCTATGCGATTTTAAAATGCACTTGCCCTGTTTTGTTTTGAAGAGCCAGAGTTGTGGCTGAGCTGAGCTGAGAGCAGGCTGCAGGCTGAGAAGCTGAGCGAGAGCCATGCTTGATTTGTGTTTAATTCCTAGGCTTTGACTATGGGAGAAGCAAAACCTTTTGGGGAGTTAATGCTGTGAGCCCCTCCATCTTAGGCTCAGGTTATACGTGTGCAAATAAATAATATATCCTAAATGCACCACAATGTCCGCCATCCCTCATTACAAGGAAACTCAACTTTGGCCAATCCCTCGCCTGGAAGCTGTGGGATTTCTCACAGAGACTGGGGTGGCATGTGACAATTGCCATATACATAACACTTCAGAAATGGCAAAGCATTTCCCATACATTCTCTCAGATCAACCCTGTAAGACAGGGCAGCTTATTATCCTCATATTTTAGATGGGGTGAATCGGGGGCAGGACTATGATGAAGAGAATTGTGGCTTGCCTAATTCCACGTTGTCAGTGGGTGCAATATTTTAATCAGTTGACTCTCTTATCCCCTACTCTATATCCTTTCCCCCATGTTACAAGGAACTTACGGCGGAGAAACTGGTCTTGATGCACTGGTGCATTTCTGTGAACTCAGCTTTTCATCTGTATAGAGGAGGCAATCTTTTGTGGTTGTTGAATTACAACATCCCTGATAATAATAATAATTTATTATTTATAACCCGCCTATCTGGCTGGGCTTCCCCAGCCACTCTGGGAGGCTTCCAACAAAACACTAAAATACAATAACCTATTAAACATTAAAAGCTTCCCTAAACAGGGCTGCCTTCAGATGTCTTCTAAAAGTTTGGTAGCTATTTTTCTCTTTGACATCTGGTGGGAGGGCATTCCACAGGGCGGGTGCCACTACCAAGAAGGCCCTCTGCCTGGTTCCCTGTAACCTGGCTTCTCGTAGCGAGGGGACCTCCAGAAGGCCCTCGGCGCTGGACCTCAGTGTCCGGGCAGAACAATGGAGGTGGAGACGCTCCTTCAGGTATACTGGACCAAGTCCATTTAGGGCTTTAAAGGTCAGCACCAACACTTTGAATTGTGCTCGGAAACGTACTGGGAGCCAGTGTAGGTCTTTCAAGACCGGTGTTATATGGTCTCAGCGGCTGCTCCCAGTCACCAGTCTGGGTGCTGCATTCTGGATTAGTTGCAGTTTCCGGGTCACCTTCAAAGGTAGCCCCACATAGAGCACATTGCAGTAGTCCAAGTCCTGACCATTGCCTATGCTAGCTGGGACTAAGGGGATTTTGAATCCAACAATATAATAAGTGCTACACATACCCCCACTCCTGCAGCAGTCAATGGCTGCTGTGTCCATGGCACAGATGTGCAAATGTCCCAGGACAAAAGCATGGGGTGCATCAGGACAGAATGTCCTAACTTTGCACCAAGACACACTTCTGGGGCTTTTTGCTGCCTCTAACTCTCCTAGCCAGGAGCAATGGGGTGCTGTTCTTTGGATGAGCCCTAGAATTTCATTCCAATAATAGCCATGCATATTTTTTCCTGCACAAATATCTCATCTGAATGAAGTCTCTGTGTTGCAGATCTGAATAGTGTAGGTACCAAGAGAAGCAGATAGCACCAAGGACCAAGATTTGGATCAATGACACACCGAAATCACTCCCTTAGCTTGAGCAATTGCACAAGTTCAAATGACAGAAAAAGGCCCAAGACAGATCGCTCCTGGAAGTGCAAATGTATATGTATACAGATTTCAGTCCTAGAAATAAAAATAGCATTTATTCGTTGGCTGGAGCAGGTGGTCAATGCAAACTTTACAGCTGATATCTGTTTTCTCCGAAGTTTCGTCAGCAATGAATTAATCCACCAATTAATCCAATGTGGGCACCATATCAAACCCTCTGCTTAAGCCTGCTACATTCAACACTTTATGTGTGTTTTTTCCTTATGGTAACAAGCAAGTGGCGCTATCGCAAATTAACAGCAGACTTTTTCCGGTGGTTTTCGACTGAAAAGGATGTTCGGAGAGTTTCCAGGGTTGTCACTATCTGGATGGATGGTGCTGCGCTAGGTCTTCTCTGGAGCATTCCACAGTAGACCTCCTTGGATTTCCTTCGGAAGTGTTTGCCTACCAGGACAAACAGAATTGGGTTAAGGCAGCTGTTGCTGAAGCTGCAGTAGGCGGCGATCTGGCTAGCCACGTCATTGGCTTGTTCAGCCCCACAATCAAGAATAACCCCAGTGTGAAACAACGTATCCAAGAACGTGGTGATCTGGAAAGGAAGCCAGCAGACAACGAAGAGAAGGAGGACGGAGAGAACCAAGGCAGTGGCTTTTTTCTCTGTCTGGATAGCTCTGATCTTTTGAAATGTGCTGTTTTGTAAAGCATGGATGATTTGCGCTGTGCAGTAGGTTATGACGCAGAGAGGTATCACAAAACCCACTGTGTTCAGCAAAGTGTTTGTGATCACTGTCCATTGCACAATTGATGGATAATCCAGAATGCAGGCGGTGACATTGTTTACTTCGTCATCGTCCAACGATCTAAAGAGGAGAGCAGGAGAGCTCAAGAACAGCGCAGAGACCCAAATGGCGAGGCAGTTCCACTTTGCACAAGAAGGCCGGCGCAGGCGTCCCAGAGACATTGTTTTCACCAAGGCCAGGTAGCGATCGATGCTCACCATCACCAGGAAGTAAATGCTGGAGTACAAGTTCATAGAAACGATGGCATTGACAGCTTTGCAGAGGGGCAGCCCAAACACCCAATGGAAGTTTCTGCTTATCGTGATTGCCCAGAAAGGCAAACCACAGAGGAGGAGGAGGTCAGCGGCTGCTAAGTTTGCCAAGTAAACTTCGGCCACCGTGCAGCGGCTCTTGTGGAAGCAGAAGACACTGAGGATAAAGATGTTCTCCACAATTCCCACCGTGGCAAGAAACCAGAGGAACACTGGCTGGATTTCGAGCAGCCAGTTCCATTCCTGTGGCCAGCCGCAGGTGGAGTTGTTTGTCGTGTTGTGCCAAGCAGACTGGCTCACCCCAGAGTTCCAGGCAGTTGTGACACCATAAAGAGCTGTGTTGTTTTCGGCCATGACAGTGGTCCACGTGGGGGCTGGAAAACAAGGAGGCAAATTTAGACCAGTCTTTGGTGCAATATGCAGAAGCTCAATATGCAATTAAAAACCAAGGGCCAGATTTTTGAAGAAGAGGAGAAGAAGAGTTTGGATTTGATATCCCGCTTTATTACTACCCTAAGGAGTCTCAAAGCGGCTAACATTCTCCCTTCCCTTCCTCCCCCACAACATACACTCTGTGAGGTGAGTGGGGCTGAGAGACTTCAAAGAAGTGTGACTGGCCCAAGGTCACCCAGCAGCTGCATGTGGAGGAGCGGGGAAGCGAACCCGGTTCACCAAATTACGAGACTACTGCTCTTAATCACTACACCAAGCTGGCTTTTGGGGTGCATAATCAACTAGCAGAAGCCAGTGCAACAGGAGTCCTCCACACACACACCCCGCTGCAGACACCTTGCACCACCCCCAATCTGCTGTGGAAGGCTAGGAGACCCCATCAGAACAGATTGAGGAAAGCGTTGTGTTACAGCCAGGCTGGGCAGCTCATTAAAAAGATGAAAAACTGCTGCTAAGATGAAAGATGCATTTTGTTGCGGGACTGCTAGCGCCGAGACGTTTGAGATTGATCAGGGTTTGTAGGCTAGGTCCCCACACGGCGATGTGTTGTGCATAGGTGACACACTCCCAGCCAGCAGTCAATGTCGGAAAGGGACAGGCATCTATCAAAAAGAGAACACTGTGAACAAGCCTTGAGACAATCTTTTTAAATGTACTGCAATGGCCTTCCCTAAGCAGGCTGGCTGGGGCTGATGGAAGCAGCGGTTAACCGAGGGGTGGGAGAAACTAGCCCCTGCTGGCAGTGCAGGCCTGGGGGGGGGCAAAGCACAAAAATCACTTATGAGACTAATGGGGTATATGATGTGTGGTGACACACCACGACTGCCACAACGAGATCAAACACAGAAGAAGTGGCTTTCAATTTGAACTTAGCCTGATCTTTTACTCCCCTCCCTTCCCTCCCCCTCCCCTTTTTATGAAGATTACCCGCTCTGGGATCCCACAGTTAATTCTCCCCTGGTCTCCTCACTGGCCCAAATAGGACTAATTTAGCCAGCTAGCCCTGGTGATTATCTAATGTTTATTGGATGGATTTTCCCCCTAAATTGATTTTTGAATTCTGAATTTATTGTTATTCATGTTTTATACTGTATTATATGCTGTTTTCTGTTGCATCAGTTAAGTGTTTTAAATTTGTTGCTAGCCGCCCTGAGCCCGATTTTCTGAACCGAGAAGGGCGGGCTATAAATAAAAATTTATTATTATTATACTAATCAGCCTTCTTTATGTGAGAGCTGGACCATAAAGAAGGCTGATCACCGAAGAATTGATGCTTTTGAATTATGGTGCTGGAGGAGACTCTTGAGAGTCCCATGGACTGCAAGAAGATCAAACGTATCCATTCTGAAGGAAATCAGCCCTGAGTGCTCACTGGAAGGGCAGATCCTGAAGCTGAGGCTCCAATACTTTGGCCACCTCATGAGAAGAGAAGACTCCCTGGAAAAGACCCTGATGTTGGGAAAGATGGAGGGCACAGGGAGAAGGGGACAACAGAGGACGAGGTGGTTGGACAGTGTTCTCAAAGCTACCAACATGAGTTTGACCAAACTGCGGGAGGCAGTGGAGGACAGGAGTGCCTGGCGTGCTCTGGTCCATGGGGTCACGAAGAGTCGGACACGACTAAACGACTAAACAACAATTATTATAATTTATTATGGTAAAGATGTGTGGTAAAGTGATTTTTTTCCAGGGGGAGGGCAGCAATACAGCTCCTTGCCAAGGGCACAAGGGACCCTAGATATGTCTCTAGATGGGATTTGTAGAACAAAACATACGGAAGACACCATTTTCAGGAAGGCACACTTGCACATAGCTGTGAATCAAAAGCTGCTGTGCCATTTAGCTAACAATGCTGTCACTACTTCTTCCTTCTTTTGAGGAGTGAAACATCTCCCGGATGCTTGCTTTAGGTGGGAGAATTTTAAGTGGCCTTGAGGGCACTTCCTTTCCCAGAAGCTGGAAAGAGAGAGGCATTGCCAGGAAAAGTGAATAGCAGGCAGCCAAGTTTTGTGCCCAATTTTGGGTGCAATTCAGAGTTCTGGCCTTAAGCTTTAAAGCCCCAAACAACTGGGGTCCAGATTAGTAGTGGGCCAACTTCACCCATTTAATCCTGCCCATATGCTCTTCTTGAGTGTCACCATCAGTTAGGTTGGAGCACAAAATGGGCAGGACCTTATTGATGGTGGCCCCAAAGCCACATAATTCCTTTCCAATGGACTTCTGGTTTGCGCCTTCGATTGTGGCATTTAGAAGTCTCTCCACTTCACAGCTGCCCAGAGCTGACAATGTAAATAATTTCATACCTGCAAAGTGCCCCAGAAAAAAAATGGGACATCCTGTTTTTTCACAAAGGATCACTGCGGCCATTTTGGGTGCCATGATTTTGGGTTGCACTCTCACTCCGAAAAAGTGCTCCTGGTCAAAATAGTAAAGCAAGTTTCTATTTGCTACCATGCTGCAGTCACATGTGCCTTAAAAAGTGGTATCAAAGGGTGTTAACAGCACCTTGAACCGATTGTTGATATAAGTCTGTCTCTGCCATTAACCAGACAGAGAAGAAAGTACAAGCAGACAGTTAAAAACAGGCAGGCAGAGAGAGAGGTTTTAGGGAATCACACTGGCTATAAAAGAAACCAGAGAGGACAGATGCAAAGCAGGCAGGGTTATTCTGCTGCTGTTCATTACTGCATGGAAGAGAAAATTGCAATAATTGCAGCATTCCTTGCCCTTATTTGACAAGTTTCACCAGCTGAAATTCTGTCTTCTGCACAAATATTAAATGCACAGGATCTCAGGATCGCTTTGCATCTTGTCTCCTCCTAAAACAAACAGATTTACCCAAGCATGTAAACAGTCCCAGCAGCTCGCAACACCCCCCCACACTTTTTTTTCTCCTAGTCAAATATTTCAATTTAATTCCTTTTGGTAACTGGAAAAACTTTGTGGATTTTTAAACAGTACATAAAACTAAGCGGCACATACTTTTTTTTTTATTAATGCTGCTTACTAAAACTAAAGCCAAAGAAACACATTGCATGTGATCTCTATTGATTTGGGGGCAACTAACAGTGGACAAGGGACATGGGTGGCACTGTGGGTAAAACCTCAGGGCCTAGGGCTTGCCGATCTCATGGTCGGCAGTTCGAATCCCCGCAGCGGGGTGAGCTCCCGTCTTTCGGTCCCAGCTCCTGCCCACCTAGCAGTTCGAAAGCACCTCCGGGTGCAAGTAGATAAATAGGTACTGCTTTATAGCGGGAAGGTAAATGGCGTTCCGTGCGCTGCGCTGGTGCTGGCTTGCCAGAGCAGCTTCGTCACGCTGGCCACGTGACCCGGAAGTGTCTCCGGACAGCGCTGGCTCACGGCCTCTTAAGCGAGATGGGCGCACAACCCTAGAGTCGGACACGACTGGCCCGTATGGGCAGGGGTAAAGGTAAAGGTAAAGGTACCCCTGCCCGTACGGGCCAGTCTTGACAGACTAGGGTTGTGTGCCCATCTCACTCAAGAGGCCGGGGGCCAGCGCTGTCCGGAGACACTTCCGGGTCACGTGGCCAGCGTGACAAGCTGCATCTGGCAAGCCAGAGCCGCACACGGAAACGCTGTTTACCTTCCCGCTAGTAAGCGGTCCCTATTTATCTACTTGCACCCGGGAGTGCTTTCGAACTGCTAGGTTGGCAGGCGCTGGGACCGAACGATGGGAGCGCACCCCGCCGCGGGGATTCGAACAGCCGACCTTTCGATCGGCAAGCCCTAGGCGCTGAGGCTTTTACCCACAGCGCCACCTGTGTCCCTCATGGGCAGGGGTACCTTTACCTTTAACAGTGGACAAATTTATTAGTAGCAAAACAAAGACAGCTGTCGTGTGCACGAGATGCTCTCCTCTCTCACCTATTTATGGCAACATAACAAGGACAAAGGAAATGGAAGGAGACTCCTTTGGCAGTTCCACGCAGCCCAACTGCATCAACCACGTAATGGCAGGATACTTTCACACACTGCGGTAAATATACCAAGAATTGGGCGTGGGATGCAGTCCAGCATTCTGGAAAAGGGCAGGTTTGCCTGGACATTCCTGCACAGAGAACTGAAAACTCTTCACTGGAATGTTTTTGGTAGCTGAGGGATTTTCTCCCCTAAATACCTTTAGTTCTTCCGCATACCTCGGGGTTCCCCTAAGATACCCGATAGCTTATTTGTGTGCAAAGTGTGTTGGGTTCAACAAATGTGTCCCGTCAGTGCAAAGATTTCAGCTTGCATAATGGTGGTCTCTCCAGAGGCGGAGCTAGCCACTGTGCACCCAGGGGTGGGAACATGAGGAGGGGGGGGCATCCAAGGGGGACACCGTGGAAAGTGTCCTGGGGGCAAGACACCCATGGGGGCAGAGAGAGCCACCCATGGGTGGTGGAGCAAGCTGCCCATGGTGGGCTGCTTCCTGGGGGGGGGGGAGTGGGAGGGAGCTGCACCGCTTTCCCAGCAGCCTTCCTTCATAATAATAATTTATTTATATGCCACCCATATGGCTGGGTTTCCCCAGCCACTCTGGGCAGCTTCCAACAGAACAC
Source organism: Podarcis tiliguerta (assembly GCF_965153285.1). Taxonomy (NCBI): domain Eukaryota; kingdom Metazoa; phylum Chordata; class Lepidosauria; order Squamata; family Lacertidae; genus Podarcis; species Podarcis tiliguerta. The sequence continues at coordinate 115,454,147 of NC_139534.1, read as the reverse complement.
TAAAATACAATAGTCTATTAAACATTAAAAGCTTCCCTAAACAGGGCTGCCTTCAGATGTCTTCTAAAAGTCTGGTAGTTGTTTTTCTCTTTGACATCTTGTGGGAGGGCGTTCCACAGGGCGGGTGCCACTACCGAGAAGGCCCTCTGCCTGGTTCCCTGTAACTTGGCTTCTCGCAGTGAGGGAACCACCAGAAGGCCCTCTGCACTGGACCTCAGTGTCCAGGCAGAAAGATGGGGGTAGAGACGCTCATTCCCTCTTCCTTTTGACAGCTCGGGGGAGGCTTCCCCCCGGAAGCAGCCCAGGAGCGGGGGGCAACGGTGCGCCCCCCCGTGACTCCTCTGAGCTGTCAAAAAGAAGGGGGAAGGGGGGAAGGACGCTGGCAAAGTGGCGCAGCTCTGGCCCTTCCCTCAATGGCTTGGGGTAGGCTTGGGAGTCGTGGGTGGGCAGCACACCAAATGTCGCCTCCCTCAGTGATGGCACCCAGGGCAGACTGCCCCCCCTTCCTCTTCCCCTGGGTCTCTCCCTCCCCCATGCTCCCTCCCTCCCTAAATCTGCTCCAGAGAGTTGGGGCAACAGATTTAGGGGACATGTGGGGGGAAAAGAGGGGGGGGGCAACATCTTGTTGCACAAGCTGAAATCCTGGCGCTGATTGAACATTCATGTACAATACATCCCAAGGTTTTGGGAATGTAAGGATTGTTGCCCCAAGAATGAGTTTTTATAGGATCAACCACATGTCCTCCATTTTGTTACTAATATAGATGACAAATCACCTCTCAGTTTCTATTATCTGTTGTTTCAACATGAGGATGGCTGAAGTGAATTAAGGAGTAACCAGTTTCCACACCAGCAAACAGATATTGCTTTTCTCATTCGATACTTGTCTTCTCTCGTGTCATTATGCCTTTCCCCTGTATGTGTTTATATTAAAATTGACAAACACAACCCCAAAAGAAGCAGTTAGAATATAAAAAAGCAAAACAAAACAAGCTGACAGGGAAGCACTCCCAGGCTAACCCCTGTATGTTTACTCAACTCCAGCTGAGTTGTGAGGTTAGTTTTGTTCAGGGCAACCCAAAAAAAGTGCCGACAATGTTAAGTGGAGTGTTCCTGCCATTACATCATTTAAGTGTACTGAGTCTATAAAAAGCCTGTCCTTTCAACCTTTTAGCAGGGGCAGTTACTGGCTGCTTGTAGTAACAAGTTTTGTGTGCCCAGGCGCTGAGGGCCCGCCGCCCACACAAGACAACGTTCTTCAGTTCAAATTAGGCCACCATTTTATTGATTCTGAGGGAAGGGGGTCCTACGACATACATACAACAAATAGGAGTGACCTCATCAGGATCACTGGGACCCTGTGGCCCTGGCACCTGACTGGGCAGAAGCACCTTCTTGGACAGAGGCACCTTCTCCTGGGTCCCTTTAACAAGATACCCCGTTCCCTTGGAGGGGCAGGCAGAGGCCTACAACCTCCCCTCTGATCATGACTAAGGCTACACCCAATGCCTAATCTGCCCAAGTTGTGACAATTACTATGAGGAGGGCAAAACCCACAGACAGGCTCAATTAGTCTGAAGGATAAATTCCTCATCGGCCCAGAATACAGTGACATGCAAAACCATAGCAAGGTGGTGGAGTTGAACATGGCAGGAGTGCAGCTTAAATGGCCAACAGCTCCTCCTTTCTTGTGCTCGGCCTCCTTCTCCTACCACTGCCACCACCAGTGGATGCTTCTCCCATCTTTCCCGTATGTGACAGCAGCAGGAGGAGGAACCGTTGACTATTGAAGCCACGCCCATCTCCACAATCAGCCTCCTCTTTTTCCTACTGCTGCTGCCACTGGCTGGAGGCTGCTTCCTCGCTCTTTCTCCTCCACGGCAAACGGAGGAGGCACTGGCCACTGAAGCCCCTCCATGCTAAGCTTTCTCTGACCCCTGATCGTTCTGTACATTAGGAGGTGGGGAATGAGCTGGGCTCCTGGGAGTTGGCACCTATGGATGCCTATAGGAGGGGGTTAGACAGATTCATGGAAGATGGCTGCTTGCCAAGATAGCTGTGGTACCTTGGGTTACAGACGCTTCAGGTTACAGACTCGGCTAACCCAGAAATAGTACCTCAGGTTAAGAACTTTGCTTCAGGATGAGAACAGAAATCGTGTGGCGGCAGCAGGAGACCCCATTAGCTAAAGTGGTACCTCAGGTTAAGAACAGGTTCAGGTTAAGAACGGACCTCCAGAAGGAATTAAGTTCTTAATCAGAGGTACCACTGTATCTCCACCTGGGAATGACAAATTCTGCTTGTGGGCTTCTCGGAGGCTTTTGGCTGGCCACTTTGAAAGCAGGATGTCAGACTAGGTGGGCTTTTGGCCTAATCTCGCAAGGCTCTTATGATATTCTTATAAATATTTAGCAAAGAATCCCAATAAAACTAGAGGGTTGCATGAAAAGAATGTCTCTGACCCTGTGTGATGCACTTATCCAGTAGCCCTCTTTGCTCTTTCTCGTCTCATCTCATCATGGCGATTCCTTGTGAAAATAAATACTATTGCGGGTTTAATGAGAAGCAGAAACTTCACCTGCTTAGAAAGAAGACACCTGGCAAGTGTGGGAGGATGTCAGAGCAGTTGTTTTCTCTTGCTTTCTCAAGGTTGCACCGGCTACTTCTTCATGATGAATATATGCACAAAAAAGGCTACTCCTAAACAAGGGTGAGAGCTAATGCCAAAGTACAGCCCGTGATTTATTTGTATGATTATACACGAATCACTTAGACCAGAGGTAGCTAACACATGACCCTTAAGATCTTGCTGAATTCCCAACTCCCACCTGCCACATTGTACAAATCCAGCTTTGCTTTGCTAACTTTAGGCTAGGAATGGGACTGAGTCTTAAACCCATGGAATCAAACTGACAGATAAAGTCTTGTTCAGATATTTGCTTAACTGACCCGGCATTGTGGGATGGTGTGACACTTAAAATGATCCTCACGCTAGCCGGGGAAGTTTATTGCAGCCTGCCCCCAAATTGGCCAATTGTGGGAGGGCTACTTGACTGGCTCTGCCCCTGGGGGTGGACCAGACTGAGCTGTAGGTCTCACTCTGGTCCACTCTTGAGTATTTAAATCAGGCCAGTTTCCACCTCCTCACGCAGCTCCTCGTCCCGTCATCCCTGGCCATTCGCCATGCTTGCTGGGGCTGATGGGAGTTGTAGTTCAGCAATATCTGGAGGGCCAAAGGTCCCCAAACATGTCATAAGATTTAATCCTAGTAGTTCCTTAAAGGCTGCATGCATGCCTTTCATCGTGCCTTCACAGACCTTGCTAGCACAGATCCAGTCTGTATGTAATTAACAGGCTTCGCCTCACTGTTCTGTTTGTTTTTTGTTTCCTGGAGCCATGCCTAGCCATATGGGAGTCCCATTTATCATCACAACAGTTCTGAAAGCTGTTGTGGGGGAGGCAAAGGTCAGTGCACAATTGCGTGCCGACGGCAGCTTAGACCATCAATACGCTGCACTTCCTGGCATCAGCTAACTGCGGAGGGGATTTCTTTCTGTCCACCTACAATTTTTTTTGGCCCGGATCCCCAGAAAGGAAGCAAAATTTAAAAACTGATCAAAGCATTCAGGCCAAACTGGACATTATGGGATATATCTGATAGTAGTTACATTGATATTTTTTCTTAAAGGAGTAACAGCAAAAGGTCACCCCAATTCTGAAATAAGACCATAATACAGGAGAAAATGGATCTAATCCCTTTCCCCTCTTGCCATGTTGTTGTTTAGTCGTTCAGTCGTGTCCGACTCTTCGTGACCCCATGGACCAGAGCACGCCAGGCACTTCTGTCTTCCACTGCCACCCGCAGTTTGGTCAGATTCATGTTTGTAGCTTCGAGAACACTGTCTAACCATCTCGTCCTCTGTCGTCCCCTTCTCCTTGTGCCCTCCATCTTTCCCAACATCAGGGTCTTTTCCAGTGAGTCTTCTCTTCTCATGAGGTGGCCAAAGTATTGGAGCCTCAGCTTCACGATCTGTCCTTCCAGTGAGCACTCAGGGCTGATTTCCTTAAGAATGGATGCGTTTGATCTTCTTGCAGTCCAAGAAGTTACCACCTAAGCTGCTATAAAGCCAAGAATAAATCTGCTACTTGCACCCACAATAACCTCCTTTCCAGGGCAAATAGCAGGCTAGAGGGAGGAGGAGGTTAAATTTACAGTGGTACCTCGGGTTAAGTACTTAATTTGTTCCGGAGGTCCGTACTTAACCTGAAACTGTTCTTAACCTGAAGCACCACTTTAGCTAATGGGGCCTCCTGCTGCCGCCGCGCTGCCGGAGCCTGATTTTTGTTCTTATCCTGAAGCAAAGTTCTTAACCTGAAGCACTATTTCTAGGTTAGCGGAGTGTGTAACCTGAAGCGTATGTAACCTGAAGCGTATGTAACCCGAGGTACCACTGTATCAGAGGAGTGCAAGAGCTTTGGATGAAGTGGGAGTAATGAGGTGATGTTGGCACATTTGCTATGATGCTTTACCACAGCAAGGTGGGGGAGGGTGGTATCACAAGCTTGGAACATTACAACTTAAAAGGAGATTTGTGCTGACCCATCTCTCCCAGTTCTGTCTGCTCAGACTGGCAGCAGCTCTCCAGGGAACTGAGCAGTCCTTTCCCAGCTACTTTTCAGCTGGAGATCCCAGGGGCTGGACCAGGCATGCTCTGGATTCCTTGCATAGCTTTGAAGCTGCACTGTGGCTTCCTGTTAAATGCTACCTGTTGTTTATTTTTTGACGAGTGTTATTATGGTGTGGAATCAGATGCCCCTCACCTTCTCAAAAAAATAGCAATGCAGTTTTGTTCATTCTAATCAGGCCAGTATAGGAATGGAATGGATTTTGTTGACTTTCTTTCAGTGCATTTTTCTGGGAGCAATCTCATGGTTTGGTGCTTCAAATTTTCGGCTCCATTGCCTGTGCTTTTCTCTCAGCCACCGGCACAGACGTGAAGCCACAGGGCTTTTCGAGTGATAGATATCAGCATGTTTTCACTCGTTGATGGTCATTCTTTGGGGGCTAAGTAATGTGGATATAACTATAAACACCACTCTTCTTCCTCCCGCCTCGCTTACAAAAGGTTAACAAGGAATCGGAAGCATTGTGATGATCAGATAACCCAATACAGTGGTACCTCGGGTTAAGTACTTAATTCATTCCGGAGGTCTGTTCTTAACCTGAAACTGTTCTTAACCTGAAGCACCACTTTAGCTAATGAGGCCTCCCGCTGCTGCTGTGCGGCCAGAGCACAATTTCTGTTCTCAACCTGAAGCAAAGTTCTTAAGCTGAAGCACTATTTCTGGGTTAACAGAGTCTGTAACCTGAAGCGTATGTAACCGAGGTACCACTGTATCTGTCTGAGAACAGGTCAAATCTTCTCGTGCCAATTCCATTCAATTTAGCAACATATTCCTAGGAGCTGTGTATTTCCCCATAGTAGTTCAGGCTGGTCCAGGGCATTAACCCACAGCAGGTATCCCTAAGGTAAGATGGCGCCACAGAAAGTATCAAGTAAGTAACTCAGATAAAGTTTGGCAGTAAAAACTTGGCCTTATCTATTATTACTTGATTAGGATGCCTCTTTATTGACCCACAACAAACATGTCTGACACACAGAGGCCTTGGGATAACAAAAATGTTACTATGCTACTGGATTGAACCCAATGCTAGATTTACATATAAGCTAAACAAGCTACAGCTTAGGGCCCCACTCTCTTGGGGGGCCCCAAAAAAAATTAAAGGAAAAAAAACGCCGGATGTACATTTCCAAATATAAGTTAAAAAAACAAATAAAACCTACATACAGCAAAAGTGTTTTGTGTTGTGTAGGCTCCTATGGTGTAAGTAATGGGCCCTGCCTGCTAGCCTGCTCCCTAAAATATCACTGGTAATTATTTCACTATTAATATACTTCTTCTTAATTGTATTTCACTATTAATATACTTCTTAACTGTATATCAGTTCAACAATTACTTTGATAAAATACATATTTTGTTATGTGCAAATGGCTTTAGATACCTATTAGGTCCATAAATTACCATATAGCATATATCCAAACACACTCAAAAAGCGACAATTTGTTGTTGACAAAGGACAGCTGGACATATAAAGGGCCTCATTACCATTAGTAGCTTAGGGCCTCATCAAACCTAAATCCGGCCCTGATTGAACCTTAAGAGCATTATTTAGGCAAAATAAGGAAGGCAGAGCAGAGCTACTGTGGGGAAAACATCTGGGACTCACTGAACGGGGGGGAAACAGAATTGGATCATCTGTCCTAGGTGGATAAGAACTGATGTTGCAGTTGAAACACTAAAGTTGTGGCAGGCCCTGACTGTAGAAGAATAAAATTATGAAGGAATTAAAGAATTAAAGAAGGTTGAAATGGGCGTGAGAAAGAATGAGCAAGTGAAGGTTGGAATTTGAAGATTATGTTTGCAAGATAACTGTGAGAAAAGGACCAAATAACATGTGTGCAGTCGAGATTGCTTTAAAGGTTAAGGGCAAGGGAAGGCAGTAAAGATAAGAAGATAAGAAAGTAGCTAGTTATGACAAGATAAGGGAGTTATTAACAGAGTGGTTACAGTTTCACCAATTAAATGATATTTTTAAGACGGATAACAAGAACGGCTTTAGTTAAAGAGTGGTTAGAAAATAACATTTAATTGTTGCCAAAAATGTACAGTTTGCTCTTTGAGTGGCATACGAAAGATGAACAGGTTAAATCTGTAATGATACACTGGGCAAAGGATTTGGGACATAATATCCAGATGGCAGACTGGGAAAGGTTATGGAAAACAGATTTGAAATTTGTGGCATGTTGTACGCTGAAAGAAAATTATATGAAAATGATGTACCGGTGGTATTTGTCTCCTAGTAAGTTAGCAAGAATGTATAGAACTAGTAGAAATACATGCTGGAAATCTAAAAAAAGAGAAGATACTTTTTATCATATGTGACTGTTGTGTAAGGTAATGAAAGCTTTATGGGAAATGATATATAATGAAATGAAAAAAATGTTTAAAATAACTTTTGTTTAAAAAAAGAAGCTTTTCTATTAGGAATTATAGGTACAGACATTCCAAAGGAAAAGAGAAGATTATTTATGTATGGGACAACAGCCCACGGATGTTACTAGCCCAGAGATGGAAAGAAGAAAGAGTCCCTACCAGAGAGGAATGGCAAACTAAGCTGATGGACTATGCTGAAATGTCAAAGCTGACTGGAAAGCTCAGGAACCAAGAGGACAAAAACTTTTAAAAAGAATGGGAAAAATTCATAATATACTTAGGACACCATTGCATGCAGATGGAAACATTAGCAGGATTTTAATCTCATTTGTAATGTAACAAATGCTATGGATGATATGGATGTTAGAATTCCTGCTCCGTGATTGCAGTCATGGGATTTTTGTCTATCACATGACGGCGTATATTTTGACTCCACAAAGTGGGAAGTGACGGAGAGAGGATGTTTGTGTTACTGTGTTCCGTGAAGTGGGACTATTGTCCTTTATTCTTTTTCTCTTTGCTGTCTGATGCTAGAGAGAGCGGGAGCCATGTTGCAGTGCTCCGTGTGTATTTATATGTAAATAAAGTAGATTAGTCAAAATGCTGAGTTGCTGAGGTCTGTCACGCAAGCTGTGAAGACTCTGCGGATCCCTAAGTGTGCCGATGTCTGTTGGCATTGGTCACTGTGATGTTCGGGCTGAAGATACCATATTTTTCGCTCTATAACACGCTCCCAACCATAGCACGCACATAGTTTTTAGAGGAGGAAAACAAGAAAAAAAGTATTCTAAACGAAACAGTGGATGTATGATTTTTGTGGTTCATGCTGTGGCCACAGACATGTAATCTGACGGTGAGTTTGGGGTAGCCCAATGCAAAAATCCTGAGGATCTATGTGGATCCGTGCTTTGTAACCACGTTTTTGCACCACTGCGGCCCCAGGCAACAGTGGGTGCATGATATTTTTGGTGCAAGCTGTAGCCATGGACATGCTATGTGATCTGATGGTGAATTTGGGGTGACCCAGTGCAAAAATCCTGAGGATCCATGTGGATCCGTGCTTTGTAACCACGTGAATGAAGGAACTGTCAGTAATGTATGGTATCTCCAATACAGTGATGAAGGAAGAGGAGGGGGGGAGCTCACACTAGGCAAAGCAGCCAACTCCTATAGACCTAGTTGCCTTCACCCCCCCCCATTAAATATTTGAGGGAGTCATCCTCCTCCCATGCTGATGGGCATTGCCATTCATATAAGGTACCAGTGTGCATGCACTTTGTCTTGAGATCATTGCAGTCTGTGAGATGGGGCTTACCTGTACCTGCCCCCCCCATATTTTATTGAAGTTGGAAGAGGGAAGGAGGGAGGGAGGGAGGGAAGAGAGATGGAGAGCTCACATTTGTCCTAGGCAAAGCAGCCAACTCCTATGGGCCTAGGTCCCTTCACCCCCCCCATTAAATATTTGAGGGAGTCATCCCCCACCCCCCATTGTGGTATGTGAGTGGGGCTTACCTGGCTGTCCCCCCAATATTTTTTGAAGTTGGAAGAGGGAGGGAGGGAGGGAGGGAAGGAAGAGAGAGGGGGAACTCACATTTGTGCAGCTCCCTTGCCTCGAACTGGAGCAAAAAGAGGAGGAGGAGACTCAGGGACACGAGCCTTGTAAGCCGCTTTGTTTGAATTTACCGGTGAGGTGCTGGGGGAGGGACGGAAGGGGATGCCCTCTTTGTCCCTCCTTCCGGCTCATTGTAAAGAAAGCAGAGTAAGAGCCGCTTACATTTGTGTAAGGGAGAGCCATAGAGCAGGCAGACACTGAGAAAGAGAGGCTGTCTCCCTTTCCCCACCCTGGCTTTTACACGCTGCGTGCAGCTCTTGCCGGCTTCCGAGCTGCCTCCCTTCTCCCACCTGGCCAAAAAGCCATAGAGCAGGCAGACAGGAGGAAGAGAGGCTGTCTCCCGACACTCAGCTGTTGCCGGCTTCTCAGCGAGCCAAGCGGAGGAAGAGAGGCTGCCGAACAGCCAGCAAGAGCGGCTCCTCCTGCCTGCATTCGCTCCATAATGCGCAGACACATTTCCCTTTACCTTTGGGGGGGGGGGGACTGAGTGTTATGGTGCGAAAAGTACGGTAGCTTTTGAAACTCTTGAACGATTGACCAGGAGGGAGAGAACATGCCAGTCAGGCATGTGTCTCTGCCAGGGTCCTACTCGAGTGTAGGACAAGCTCCTGACAATGGATTGATATAAAATATAGATTAAGGAATAATATGCAGTTTCAAATGTTGGCAATAGGACCCATGAAAGGATGGGGGAAGTCTCGAGATTCAGAGAATCTCCATATATGGATATGTATATGGATTGTTATAAAATTATATTTGTAAAACCAAATAAAAATGTTTAAAAAAGAAAGTAGAAGCTAGCAGAAGGAAGTATAACTATATATGGACAAGGCTTTCCTATGCTTGCAAATATATAAATGCCTGTGCTTTTTCATATTTGGTGAGTTTAACAGTGGTTTGAAGATGCGTTGTAGTTAAGGTTTAACCACATTGTCCATGTTTGGACAACACAACAAGCTGCAGTTGATCTAAAAGAGAAACAAAAGCATCCAAACTTGGCTTCATGTCCATGTCAGGGGAGAGGGTAGGGGAAAACATATGAGCTTGGAGCAAGACTAGGCTGGTTCTCATGATGTTGAATCATGGTTTGGATCAGGCATAGGCAAACTCGGCCCTCCAGATGTTTTGATACTACAACTCCCATGATCCCTAGCTAAGAGTACCAGTGGTCAGGGATGATGGAAATTGTAGTCCCAAAACATCTGGAGGACTGAGTTTGCCTTTGCCTGGTTTAGATAATCTTAAGGGTTGACGAGATTCATAGTCCTCCCAAGCTGCCCTTTCTTAGCACAATGCTTTCCAGGTGTTGTGGGACAACACCTGCCATCATCCCTGGCCATGCTTGCTGAAGCTCCGCAGTCCTGATGTAGACAATATTGGACTACATGTACCACTGGATTTATTCAGTATAAAGGCAATCCTACAATCAGGTTATTGAAGGCCTGTAGGTCAGAATGCAACACCATTCACTATTTTGCAGCAAGGATTTCAGAAACCTCTAAGAAAAATAAAGGAGCCTATGCTTCAAACTAGGTTGTTTATGTTTCTGGGTCTTTTCTGGGGTTGTTTTTTTTTAAAAGAATAAAACAGTCTTGATCCTAATGGAAAGCAACGTCAGCTTCATCTGATGAAAATAATTCCTGATCTCTTTTTAACAAGCAGAATAGTTTTTGCCTGCGTCAGGAAAGAAGCAGTAAACTGCAGAGATGCCACTGGCATCGTCTGATGAAGCTGCCATGCAACTAGCTCAAAAGATAAATTGAATACTGTAGGCAGTGGGTTTCTTGTACAATACAATTATGTGGCCATCCAAATGACCACATAACGTACCTTTCTGACAGCATGCCAGAAAAATGTCTGTCTGCGACGGAGATCTTTATCAAAGAGGGCAATTTCCCCTGTGACTTGTAGGACTTGTCTGCCTGCCATTTTGCTTCCCTTCACGTCATCCAATTTAATATATTTCTAATGTCTGGAAGAGCGGGGAGTGTCCAAAGGCAGAGGCAGTTCACTCACCCTTTGCAGATACCAAGGATAAGGAAATAAGGAGAGCCCTGTTGGATTAGACCAAAGGCCTGCCCAGCATCCTCTTTCCTGCAGTGGCCAACTAGATGCTTCTGGGAAGCCCACAAAGATGATGGGAAGACAACAGCCCTCTTCTGCTGTTGTTCCCCAGCAGGCTGCCTCTGATACTTCAGGAAGTACATAGTCATCCTTATCACCTTGCCCTCCGTATATTTGTTTCATCGCCTAGTGAAGCCATATACCATATTTTTCCATCTACAAGACACCCCCTTGTATAAGACGCCCCCTATTTTGGGGGTCTCAGATTTAAGAAAATGGGGGGATATGGCACAGAGTATAAGATGCCCCCTAATTTTTGACATTGTTTTTTAGGGGAAAAAACCTAGTCTTGTGCACGGAAAAATACGGTAACTTAGTGGCTTCACTTGATAGGCTGGATTTGACCCCTGCCCTAATACAAATGAGAATAAATGAATGAATGAGTTTGTGTGTGTATATATCTTCCTATATACATAAAAATGTAAGGCTGTCATCATGCATGCCCCATTGGAGGCTTTGTAGTGCCACATCACAATCCTGGGTTTGCATGAATAAATCAGGCTGGCAAGCTGAAAAGTGAACTTAGTTGGGTGGGAAGGGAAAGTTCTAGGGATTTAATGTGGGGGTGGGGAGTGGCAGGAGAGTTGGAAAATGGAATGAGCTCCAAGTTTCATAGATAGATAGATATGTGTCCTGATTGCATGTAACACAAAGAGAGGCCACTGCCATCCTTCTTAAGTCTCAATTTTTCTCAAATGTCAGGGCCTACTATAGCTACCCTGCAGATTTTTTAAATCAACAGGGGGGGGGGCAGATAATTATCAAGACCATAGCAGTTGAGGAGTGAGATTTACCTCTTTCCTCTTGAAGAAAACCCCTTCTCCGATTGCATTGGGAGGAAATACAAAGCATCATTCCTGTAAAGCACTTTGTACCATAAAATATGCTTTAGAAGCAGTCCATGATAAAAAGACACGTTCTGAAGGTTTTAAAAACATGCTTTTTCAAGAGTGAGCTGAGTAAAAAAAGAATGGAAAAAAGCAACTTGAGGCTTTGTTTTTTAATACTTAGAACCAGTGCTATTTTTCTAGAAAAAGAGGTGCCGGAACTCACCATGAACACCTCCCTCATTCTCCTAGAATGGCAATGGTGCCCACCTGAGAGTTGCCAGAACTGAGTGAAGCAACTTCAGGATGGTGCTTCACATATTAGGCTTCTCATCACAAGCTAAACTGTTAATCACCAGCTTCATAGGGGGAATGAGCTATGCCAAGGTTAAAGGGAACTCGTCATTTTCTCTTTTGCAGGATATGACCTACGCCACTTTATTGCCTGAAATTGGCAGGGAGCGTGCCCCTTCTCAGTGCAGTTTTGTGAGCATTTTCCCCAGTGCGGCAGGCTGCCCCTCCCCAAATAGGTGCTACTTGATAAGTCATCACATGAAATTAAAAGCCAGAGATAGAACACTCTCCTTCAGGAGGTGGAGAATGGAGTGGTCAGGTAGACAAAGCAGAATTTTCCAGTTACAACTTGCATTCTTCTGCCAGAGAGATTCAGCTTGTGGCAAAAAGCAGAACAAACATCTGCCTCTTGTTTCCTGCCTAAAGTCACACACGCCAGCCTGTTAGAGTCTCTAAGAGAAAGAATGTTGTCTGTCCTTTGACATCTTCCACTGGCTAGCATTAACCAGAGGGTCTCTATTGTATTCTGCTCCCATTAGTAATCTCAAGCAGAAAGTTACGTTCATTGGTTTGCACAGGTGTGAAGCCTGGTTATGGCTCAGAGGCTTCAGCCCTGGAAGCACCTCAACTCCAAAACAAACTTTCTGAGCAAGACTCCCTATGTTCTCTGCTAAAGAGCCAAGACAACGGTTTGGGTTCTATAACTCAGATAATGTTACATTGCCTCCCATTAGCAGTCCACACTCCCCAAAGAGCCTAAAGTTGGGATCTAGGGAAAGTATTTGGACACATCTGCCAAGGGGTGGTGTTGACCATTTTTTGTATTGTTCCCGTGTCTTTAATAGCTCCTTGATGTGCACATACAGTGGTACCTCGGGTTACGTACTTAATTATGGAGGTCCGTTCTTAACCTGAAACTGTTCTTAACCTGAAGCACCACTTTAGCTAATGGGGCCTCCTGCTGCCGCTGCGCGATTTCTGTTCTCATCCTGAAGCAAAGTTCTTAACCCGAGGTACTATTGCTGGGTTAGCGGAGTCTGTAACCTGAAGCGCATGTAACCCGAGGTACCACTGTATTGCCAAGTGAGAATGTTTATGTCCATGCATTTAAAAGCTTCCTGTGCTGATTTCTGCATGTCAAGCTGCTGTTAAGGGCACAAGAGCGAGGTAAAGCAGATTTTCTTTTTTCACTGGTGAATGCTACCTAGGACGGGTGAAAGACTGGCTCACTTGTAAGCATAATTGATTATATTTGCATTCACTTCCAGAATGCAAACATTTGATTGAAAGTGCTATAAGTCACCATGACATCATTTGTCTGGCATGGAGGAGAAAGAAATGGAGATGTCTCATCAACAAGTTTCTTTGCAGAGGCTTCTTGGATGCTGTAGAGACTTGACTGCTTCCAAACTGGCCATTTGGGGGAGCGGCGGTGGGGCCAGCGGCTGGGGGGGAGGAGAGAACCATGCTAGATTCACATACTTTTCATGAGGCAATTGCAAGGTCACAAGGTGGTTAGATTGGTCTCAACGAGGCCAGGGCCTTTTCAGTTCTGGCGCCGACTTAGAGGAACGCTCTGTCACAAGAGACTAGGGCCCTGTGGGACTTGACATCTTTCCGCAGGGCCTGCAAGACAGAGTTGTTCTGCTTGGCCTTTGGTTTGGACTCAGTCTGACCCTTATGTTTCCCTCCCCTTATGGTCTTGATTTATGGGCTACTATTAAAATGAGGCTGCATTTTAAATTGCATTTTAACCTGTATTTTAAATTGGTTTTTTCCTTCTTTTTCTTTCACCCCTATCATGTTTTTTACTGTGATTTTATTGGTGTTAGCCACCCTGAGCCCGGCTCTGGCCGGGGGCGGAGTGTAAATAAATTTATTATTATTATTATTATTATTATTATTATTATTATTATTATTATTATTACAAAACATTCTGCTCCCATGTTTTCCCTGCTCAACTTCTGGGTTCCCCCTGACCCCCAGGTTCAGAAAATCCAATTTTTTATTATTATTTTACAGAGTGAAACAACTGGTAAAAGTTCTCATTATTGTAAGATCACTCACCCCAATATCATTAATCTCAGCAAGGAGCTAAGTCAGCTCAGCAGCACTCAGCCTGCTCATTGATCAGCCAGCTGAAGTGAATGAGCTACTTTTGCTGGAGACAATGTCCTTGAGTTTGCGTAATCCCTGCCACCTGTCTCAATACAGTGGTACCTCAGGTTACAGATGCTTCAGGTTACAGACTCTGCTAACCCAGAAATAGTACCTCAGATTAAGAATTTTGCTTCAGGATGAGAACAGAAATTGTGCTGTGGCGGCACGGCGGCAGCGGGAGGCCCCATTATCTAAAGTGGTGCTTCAGGTTAAGAACGGACCTCAGTTTCAGGTTAAGAATGGACCTCCAGAAGGAATTAAGTTCTTAACCCAAGGTACCACTGTATCTTGCATTGCTAGGATGTTAAAGTGGACTTGTTGGCACTAATTTCACTGAATGCTCTTAGGCCTGCTGGCGTTTCCACACTTGAGAACATAGGAAGTGCTCTTCCTTAACATCACATCTTCACATCTGGAATTAGCAGAAGAGGCTTCCAGGGCACAACCCAAGGTTTCCAAACAGCACTTTTTGCCTCCTGTGTTTATGAAACATGTTTTTGCTGATTGCGTCAAGTGTTCCTGCTGCAGGCATTTAAGATCGGAGGGGAAAGGACATTATATTTAATGGGCAGTAACCCAGTTGCGCATTCTGTGGTCTGAGGCTTGTGATGACTTTGGAAAGTGCTTTAATTTTAACTGTGCTTTATGCTATGGGTAGGCAAACTAAAGCCCGGGGGGCAGATCCGGCCCAATCGCCTTCTAAATCCAGTCCACGGACAGTCTGGGAATCAGCGTGTTTTTACATGAGGGTTATTTGTGGGGCCTGCCTGGTGTTTTTACATGAGTAGAATGTGTGCTTTTATTTAAAATGCATCTCTGGGTTATTTGTGGGGCATAGGAATTCATTCATTTTATTTTGCCCCCCAAAATATAGTCCGGCCCCCCACAAGGTCTGAAGGACAGTGGACCAGCCCCCTGCTGAAAAAGTCTGCTGATCCCTGCTTTATGCAGTAGTTTAATTGCATTGTAGTACTCAGTGGCGTAGCCTGGGTTGTCAGCACCCGGGGCAACGCAAGTAATTTGCACCCCCTAACCCGTGGATTTGTGCCCCCTAACCTGTGGATTTGCGCCCCCTAACCCTAACCCCCAGATGTTGTGCCCGGTGCGGCCGGCCCCCCCTGCACCCCCCACGCTACGCCACTGGTAGTACTTGTAAATTCTCATTGTGAACTGCTCTGGGATACATTTGTATGGGTAGTATACAAATGGGACTGAAATAAGAAGAACACAGCCCAAGTGAGCCCACCTACAGGAAGTGGAAGCAAGGCCTAATGGCAGGTACCTCAGCAGTCTTTGGGAACTAACAAAATCAGAACACATCCACCATTAGGACTGGGCAAATCTGTCAATTTCAGTTGCTCTCAGTTTCTCATTTTTCCACCCTTCAGTGCTCCACATTTTTACATCCGTTTGTGATATATATTACATACTGATGTAGAAATGAGGAGAACTGAACACACACAATTTATTCAATTTATATACCACCCTTTATCCTCTCTCTTTCTCTCTTCATTGACATTTCAATGAAAGTTTCTCACAAGATATAAATTTTAAAATTAAATTTTGCCCTATATACATTTTTGCAAAGAAATTTCCCCTAATATAATGTACTTTTGTATATTAATATTTTCCTACTATTTTTATGCACATTTTATTTCCCTACTATTTTTATGCACATTTTATTTTAGTATATGCATTTTTATACACACTACTTGGCTGGAGACCTGCACTGCAAAATTTACCGATGTGGAAATTTCGAAAGACGGCTGTGTTTCAATTTATTTATTGGTTTGGAAAGCGCAAATTAAGTAGCTTTGCTTTTAAGTGTGAAGTGAAACAATTTTCCTCCTACCCCCTGTCCACAGTTTCCATGTGGTTTAAAAATTACCTTTGTGTTTAAAACATACCTTTTGGAAATTTGAATAAAAGTGGGTTTTTGCAGCTTAAAAAAATAAAACCTTTGGGAAGAGATAACTAAATGTAAGGACCATATCTCAGTGGCATGGACCATATCTCACATGTTTTGCAGACACAGAGCAGTATCCAGCTAACTCATTCAATCAATGGAAGAGTTTCCACTTCCCACAATGGAACTTCCCCCACTCGGCTCCCTGCCTTCTGCTGTCGAAAGTTGGAGGAACTCGCAGAACAAATGTTGCTCTGTTGTGCAAGTTGAAATGCTTGCATTGATGGAATGACTTAGATGGATACCACCTAATCTTCTAACTTCACTGCCCTGGCATCTTCAACTAGGACAATGAAAGTCCCTTCTGAAGCCCTGGAGAACAACAGCCAATCAATGCAGACAGTGTTGAGTTAGGTGTACCAATGTTCTGGTCTGGTATAAGGCTGCCTCTTATATTCCAGTGAGAGTTGAGGTCAATTGAAACTGTCCTTCTCATCAACTGTCTGATTCCAGAATCTCCCAGTTGGGACCAGTAGAATGGACCACCTTGGAAGGTGGTGAACCCTCCACCACTGGAGGTTTTTAAGCAGAGGTTGGATTTTAAACAGGGAATTCTTTAGCTGTGATTGTTGCTTTTCAGGGTGTTGGACTAACTCTGCTGTTCTATGATCCTTTTCGTAATCAAGCTTGAGCACATCTCCCATACTCCCTATAGCAGACAAAGCTGCCAGGAAAACAAACCCTATCTATTTCTTCCTGCAGATTCCCTCAGGAAAGAGAAGCTTTTACGTAGGAGTTTCCCCCCTTACATAAAAGGTTATTTGCAGCTTAATAGGTTCTTTGCAGCTGAACATGCATTAGAGATTTAATGGGGTATTTATGCCCACCCCCATCAGGCCAGCCAAAGACATTTCAGTACCTCCAAACATTTCAGACGGACCTCCAAAATGATGCCTCCCCACCAAAGAACATGGGGTTTAGGGAAGATCTACATCAGGAACAGAGAAGAGATTGACATCGGGATCTGCTGCCCACAGTGGACCCTGTTGCCTGAGGTGGTTGCTTCATCTTGTCTCATGGGTCCTGTGTCCCCCTCTTTCCATTTCTTTATATCAGTGTGGGATTTTTGTTTGTTTGATTTTGTTTTTCCTTCTAACAATTAAAAATTGGAGTAGAGAACCTGTGGCCCTCTGTTGGACTACAATGCCTACCATCCTGACCATTGACCATGCTGGTGGGAGCTGGAGTTCAACAACATCTGGAGGGCCACAGGTTCTTCATCTATTAAGTAAATGCTACTTTGCATGGGACCCGGGTGGCGCCGTAGGCTAAACCACAGAGCCTAGGACTTGCCGATCAGAAGGTTGGCAGTTCAAATCCCCGTGACAGGGTGAGCTCCTGTTGCTCAGTCCCTGCTCCTGCGAACCTAGCAGTTCAAAAGCACATCAAAGTGCAAGTAGATAAATAGGTACCGCTCCTGCAGGAAGGTAAACGGCATTTCCGTGCACTGCTTTGGTTCTCCAGAAGCGGCTTAGTCATGCTGGCCACATGACCTGGAAGCTGTACGCCGGCTCCCTCGACCAATAAAGCAAGATGAGTGCAATTCAGGGAAGGGGAATTATGAGTTAAGGAATGGGACTTGGGGAAAGCTCACAAGACACCTAATGTCCTGAGACCAGGTAGGACTAGTTTCTGTAGATTGCATTGGGGAGCAAGCACCACTGTAATTTGTCACACAGCTGCCCTACACGAAACACGTATGCTGCAGGCAAATGAAGTGATGGTCTGGAGTTCCAGTGCTATTGCTACTGCCCCTGCCGTTAATACTACTACAACTGCAAACTCCATAAAATTTATTAGCCCACCTGCCCAAACACTTCTACTACTAGTAGTACTGCTGCTACTACTACAAACTTGCAAATATATTCATGAAATTTAGTTGCTCACCTGCTCAGACGCATGAACTAGTGCTATTGCCAACTTGCAAATATATTAATAAAACATATTAGTCCACCAACCCAGAGACATTTATATATGCCTATACAGAGAAATAAAGTTCTCTACCTAGTTGTCACTTTGTTTCATAACATCTTCTTTTGCATTTTTATTCAGAGCTAAGTTCCCGTGAGGTCAATGAGACTTACTCCCAAGTACGCATGCTAGGGTATTTCTGCTCCTGTCTATTCCCCATGTCCTACAACAAGGCAATTGCACTAGGAACCAGATAACTGTTGTTTCTTTTCATAACCATAACTGTCTCCTGCAGCCTTTTCAAAGCTAGGATCCATCTTTGCAGCCTGCAACTTGGGAGCCATTTCAATTATTTTTACACTTTTATCTCTCTGTTTTCCTCCTCTTGTCTCTCTCATTTGAAAAAACAAAAAACAAAAGCACAACAAAAGGAAATGGTCCTGGTGAAATATACTCAGAGTCGCAAAGTGATTTCATGCTCTTTATTCAGCTCATAGTGGTGAGGAGGAATGAATGTCCCCTCAAAGTATCTGCTTTATATACATTATTTACACAATAGGCTGCACATGATTGGCTAATTCTGGAATTCTACTGTAAGCCAATCAGGTTGTGGATTCACTTATATCTGGAGCATGATTGGTTGGTTCCTGCCAACCAATCATACTGCTGCATTGTCCTAGGACCAATCCGACTGCTGCATTCTGAATCCTATTGTTCTAGGACCAATCAGACTGCTGCAATTTGGATCCTATTCAACTCAGTACATAACACCCCTCCCCTCTAAGTTCCAGTCCTGCCCGGGAGGTCGCATTCATAGTCCTCGAGGTACGCTGGCGGCCTACGTGTGCGTTGCGGCCTGTGGTGTTCCCTGGTCCGGGGTTCAGGTTCTGGCTCGTGTTCCAAGGATGCTGGCTGTGATGGGCCTGTTTGGTCTGGCGCAACCGGCTCGCTCAGTCGTGGTTCTGGTTCCGGTGTCCTTTCGGCCTCGCGGGTTCTCTCTGTATTTACTGATTCTGCCTCTCCTGCTGGCCCCTCCTGCTCTATGGGCCTCCCTGCCCCTCTGTTCCCTTGGGACTCCTCTGACCTTTCCTCCTCCTGGTTTTCTCCCGGGAATCGTCGCCGTATCTGGTCGCAGTGGCGGCGCCAGCATTGCCCCCCATCCGTTAGCACCTCGTATGACACGGGGCCAGTGACCCTGGTGACTGTGGCGGGAACCCATGCTGGGCCTGCCCCAAAATTCTTTGCGTACACTGGGTCCTGGGCCTTGAAGGTCCGGGGGTTCCTGCCTTCCCCCACCACTACCTCATCCTGAGCTCTATCGGGGTGAAGGCGGTCCAATCTGATTGCAAGGCGCCGACCCATTAGTAGTTCAGCGGGGCTCCGGCCAGTCGTTGAGCTGGGGGTGCTGTGCTGTGCTAGGAGGAATGTGGCAAGGCGGTACTCCCAGTCCCCTTGCGTCATGCGGCGAAGGGTGTCCTTGGTGGTCCGCACCATGCGTTCTGCTTGGCCATTGGTGGCAGGGTGGAATGGCGCCGAACGGATGTGGCGGATGGCGTTCTGCGCTGTGAAGGTTTGGAATTCTTCTGACGTAAATGCAGTCCCGTTGTCTGAGACGAGAGTGTCAGGGAGCCCATGGGTTGCAAACAGCTTGCGTAGTACACGGATGGCTGCGGATGTAGAAGTGGACGGTACCAGTGCGACTTCCAGCCATTTGGTGTAGGAGTCCACCACTATGAAGAATGTTTTCCCCTGAAAGGGGCCGGCGAAGTCCACATGCAGGCGTGACCATGGTGCTCGGGCGGACTCCCAGGACTGTACTGGGGCCCTTGGGGGATCTGGGCGGGATTCTTGGCAGGCCTGGCAGTGTTTGACCCAGGCCTCTATCTCTCCGTCGATCCCCGGCCACCACACATAACTCCTGGCCAGGGCCTTCATTCTTACTACCCCTGGGTGTGTCTCGTGTAGGGCTGTGAGGACCCTTTTGCGGAGGGGCTGGGGAACCACGACCCTGCTTCCCCATAACAGGCACCCCTTGTGGGCTGACAGTTCATGTTTGCGGGTTGTGTAGCCAGCGAATTCTGGCCCGGGGCTGCTGCTGGGCCATCCCCTCCACACCCAGTCCAGGACCCGGGAGATGACCCTGTCTTTCTTGGAATGGTGTGCAACTTCTTGTGCCTGGATGGGGCGGTCGGGAAGCAGCTCCAGGCTCATAACCTCTTGTGCGGGTGCTGGGTCGGGGCCTGTTTCCGGTAGTGGTAGCCTGCTGAGGGCGTCCGCATGGCCCATCGCCTTCCCAGGGCGGTGAATCAGTGCATACTGGTAGCTGGCAAGGAAAATTGACCACCTGAGGACGCGAGGAGACAGCACTTGGGGGGTCTGCTTTTCGGGGGCAAACAAGCCAAGCAACGGCTTGTGGTCAGTCACCACGGTGAAGGGCCGCCCATACAAGAAATCATGGAATTTTTTTACTCCCTTCACAATTGCCAGCCCCTCCTTGTCTATTTGTGAGTAGTTCCGCTCCGTTGCGTTGAGTGTCTGGGAAAAGTATGCTACCGGTACCTCTCTTCCATCCGGGAGTTGGTGTCCCAGGACAGCGCCAATGCCATAGGGTGAGGCGTCGCATGCTAGCACCACCGGCAGCCTCTCGTCGAAGTGTGCCAAGACTGAGTTTGAGACAAGCAAGTCCTTGACTGCCTGGAATGCAGCCTCCTGGCGCTGGCCCCACACCCAAGGGGCCCGCTTGTCCAAAAGTCTGTGTAGGGGCTCCGCTACCGCCGCCTTGTGGGGAAGGAAGGAATGGTAAAAGTTCAATAGTCCCAAGAAGGCCTGAAGTTCAGTCTTGCTCTTGGGCGCTGGGGCATCACAAATAGCCCGTACCTTGTCCCCAGTCGGGTGGACCCCTTCTGCGTCCACCATAAATCCCAGAAAGTCCACCTGAGGCACTCCTAGTAGGCATTTTTCCCGCTTCACCTTGAGACCCGCCGTCTGGAAACGGTGCAGAACGGTGCGGAGGCGGTCCTCAAACTCCTCTGGTGTGGGCCCGGCAATCAACACATCATCGAAGAAGGGGGTGACGCCAGGAATCCCTTTAAGGAGCGAGTCCATTAGATTCTGGAATATGCCTGGTGCCACACTGACACCGAATTGCAGCCGCTTTACCCTGAAGGCTCCTCTGTGCGTCACAATCGTCTGTGCCTCTGCTGTGGCCTCATCTACTGGCAGCTGTTGATATGCTTGGGCCAAGTCCAGCTTGCCAAAAATTTTCGACCCAGCCAGGGTGGCAAGGACATGGCTGACCACTGGCACTGGGTATGCATGGGCCGTGAGGGCCTTGTTTATGGTACATTTGTAGTCTGCGCAGATGCGGACCGAACCATTGGGCTTGACGGGTGTGACGATTGGGGTTTCCCAGGGGGCATTAGGCACCGGCTCCAGCACTCCTTGCTCCACGAGCCGGTCCAATTCCTCATCTATACGGGGTTTCAGGGCGAACGGGACCCGGCGGGCCTTGAGCCTGACCGGTCGTACTGCGGGGTCAAGCTGTAGCGCAATGGGGGGGCCCGTATACTGTCCCAATTTCCCATCGAAAACTCCTGGAAATTCCTTGCATATGGCATCCACGTCCACTTGTAAGGTAGTGTGGTTCACCCCGGTGATGGCTAGCCCCAGTGGTCCAAACCATGCCAATCCCAGTAAGCTAATGTAGGGGCCCTTGACCACAAGCAAGTCCAGTTGCCGCGTCCGCCCTCGGTATTGCACCCTGAAGGTCCCCACCCCCATTGTGGGGACCTTACGTTTCTGGAAGTCCCGGAGGGTGAATGGGGCCGGCCTGAGTTTGGGACCCCCAGTAGGACACAGTTTCCTTAAGGTCTTTGCCGAGATTATGGATAGAGTTGAACCCGTGTCAAGCTCCATGCGGCATGGGGCGCCCTCTATCTGTACCTCTACATAAATTTTCTCTACGTTGGGGTGGGGCAACTGGTATACCTGGAAGTCCGTGAGCTCCGTCGAGTTGCCTTGGTGCGTTGGGCCCCGGGACCTGGGGCTCTTGGATTGGTCATCTGATGCCTGGCGTCGGGTGGACCGAGCTCGACACACCCGGGCGATGTGTCCCAATTTTCTGCACTGCCTGCACTCTGCGTTGCGGAAACGGCAGGTCTTCCTCTCGTGACTTTCCCCGCAGCTTGCGCAGTTCCCTCCTCGTCGAGGCAGCTGTGATATGTGGGCTGCTTGAGTGCGCTGCTGTACTCGGTGCACCTCCTCCCTGTCAGATCCTGAGTCGTCGGTGAGGTCTTCGTGGTGGACCCTCGGTTGGGGTGGCAGTCTCGGCCGTGCCTCTTGCGTCGACCTCTTGGCAGCTTCCGTTGCCAGGGCCTCCTCCAGAGCGACCTGGAACGTTAGGTCCTTCTTAGCGTAGAGGCGTCGTTGCAGCTTCTCATCCTCCAGGCCACCGACGAGGCGGTCCCGAAGCATGTTCTCCAGCTCTGAGAAGTTGCAGAACCGGGCGGCTTGGCGGAGAGAGGTCACAAACTCAGTTATGGTTTCCCCGGGGGCTTGCCGCTTTGCGTAGAAGGCATTTCGACGAGCCACCACTGAGGGCTGTGGCGAAAAGTGCCCCTTCAGCTGTTCCATTATTGTTTTGTATGGAACAGTAGCGACGTCTTCAGGTGCAAGGAGAGCCCGGGCGATTTCAAACGTTTCCTCTCCGCAGACGCTGAAGAATATCGCCCTCTTCTTGGCATCTTCTTCATCGGTGACCCCTTTGGCTTCTAGGAGGAAGGTGAAACGGGAGGCGTACGCTTCCCAGTCTCCAGATGCTGGGTTGAACGGCGAGAAGCTGCTGTCGGTTGCCATTCTGAGTTCCTTGTGTCCCGGAGCTGAAGCCTGGATACACGGTGCGAGGCAGCGGTGCGGCAGGTGGCGGTGCTGCGGTGCTGTGTGTGGCAGTCAGCTCAGCGGGATCCCACCTTCGTCGCCAGTGAAATATACTCAGAGTCGCAAAGTGATTTCATGCTCTTTATTCAGCTCATAGTGGTGAGGAGGAATGAATGTCCCCTCAAAGTATCTGCTTTATATACATTATTTACACAATAGGCTGCACATGATTGGCTAATTCTGGAATTCTACTGTAAGCCAATCAGGTTGTGGATTCACTTATATCTGGAGCATGATTGGTTGGTTCCTGCCAACCAATCATACTGCTGCATTGTCCTAGGACCAATCCGACTGCTGCATTCTGAATCCTATTGTTCTAGGACCAATCAGACTGCTGCAATTTGGATCCTATTCAACTCAGTACATAACACCTGGCAATGCTGCAGACACAACCCATATGGGTCCTGATCCAGCTACATGCATCATCCCAAACATGAAGGGTCCACAACTCCTTGAAACTGGCTGCTATCACCAGCCAATGACCCATTAGTAGCTCGCAGAGCAATCCTGTGCATGCTTACTCAGAAGTAAGTCCCCCTGTGTTCAGCGGGCCTCGCTGCCTTTTACAATCGCGTTTAGAACTGTAACTTTAGTGACCCATGCCTCGGACATTTATGTAACCCACTGTCAAGTCCTGCCTTGGCACCCTAACTTTAATACTATCAAAATCAGCTGTGTGCGCACAACCATTGTGTCAGAGGCAAAGGGACCGTGTGTGCGTCTGTGTGCATGTTGACTCCCAACAAGTAATTGCATTCATCGATAAAAGCTGTCACTGCAGTGCAGTAAGTAGAAATAACAAGCCCTTTGGGAACAAAGGGACACCCTGAGGAAAGGCTGTAGCTCAGTGGTGCAGCATCTGCTTTGCATGCGCAAGGTCTACGGTTTGATCCCTGCCATCTCCAGGTAGAGATGTAGAGTGCTCCCTGTCTGAAAACATCATGGACCCGTGGTCTAACCTGGGATGAAACAGCTTCCAATGTTTCTAAATAAAGCAGAATTTTTGTAACACAGAAAAAGAAAAGTTCATTAGTAACTGCAACCGGGAGCTAAGAAAACTTTTGGGGAAATTCCACCGTTAACAGAGTTATGAAGTCAGAGAGAGAAGCAGAAATACATACCTTTCTAGCAAAGACTTGGGTAGCTCTGGGAGCGCTGGGGCTGGCTGCGGAGTGCCTTTGTGAATGTTTCTGAGGAGTTTTCTTGTGGTTTCCAAAGAGTACTGAAGCAGCTCCTCCCTCTGTCGTTGAGACTGTTACACACTTCCACACCCACCCCTTTTAACGCAGCTGCTTTTGGCATGATGAAGTCACCGGCATTTGACTTCGTAGCAGGAATAAATAACACCCAAATCACTCCCAGGATGTTGATAAACTAATTTGGCAGCCCAGTGTGGTCACTTCACTGTGCTGGAGTAAGTATGCTCTGATGTGATTTTTGTAAAAAAAAAAAATTAAAGCAGAAGATAATAATAAAAATCTTTATTTATGCAAGCATCTTTTTCACTGTGGTTTTCCAAACAGACTTAAATGTATCTCTCTTTCTTTTCTCAGGAGAAACATAAAGGTGGCCAATTTCGCTTTTTAGACCATGCCCATAGAAAACCAGTGATACCCAGGTCAGTGGAACAATATAAAGTTTGCAATTGGTATGTGTGTGTGTCTGTTAAAGGGAGGGATTATTTTTAGGAGTTTGTCCACAGGCAGCTTTCCAGGTCATGTGGCCAGCACGACTGATGAGCGCCACACCCCATCGTCGCCTTTGACTAGACTTAACCGTCCAGGGGTCCTTTACCTTTTACCTTTCCAGGAGAATGGACCAGCCTAAGGCATTTTGGTCAAGATACCCCCTGCCACTCCCGGTAAAAGTACAGAAGCCAATTGGACAGTCAGGTAATTCTCACTTCAGTTTTGGCAATAGGGCAGTGAGCTGTGAACAGCAGCTGGTTTAGGAAACTGGGGGCAGACTGTGCAGCACACACGGCTCCATCCTTCAGTACCTCATTGCTGCTCCTTGAGCCGCAGCATTTGCTGCCTTGAAGTAGCTGCCTCACATCATCTCATGACAGGGCTGGCCCTGGTCAGGTGCTCAGTTCCCTCCCTTGACTGCTTAACTTTAAGATGCTGTTCACTAACCCTCAGAACTTGCTTTGGCACTGTTGTGTTTTGTTTGTTTGCTTAAAAAACTGTATCTTCCTTCTACAGGTAGTATTCCCAGCCTGTCTGGGATCCTGTGAATAGTATAAGGTTGCTATGGCATCAGATTTGGCTTTATGACGAGGCAAAGCTCATTGAGAGTGAGGGCAAAAGATGCTGAAGGTATGAACGCTTTCTGCCCTGGGTTATTGTTTCGTTGTTTCTGTTACTATTTATTTGTGCTTTTATCTGGTGGTTTGCAGATTGGTGGTATACAGATCTAATAAATAAATAAGTCAGTCTGCAAGGAGGGAGTTCTGAAAGGGAGGCGTTCTTTCCTGAGGAGAGGGAACTGTTCCCGTTCGCTTTTGCTTCAGCCTAAGTTGTGACTGACCTGTTCCATTAATTTCAACAATATTTATGTAAGGTCAACTAATTTTGACTAGCTAAGCCCCGCTGAAATAGTGGGACTTACTTCTTAGTAGATAGGAGGAGGGGACTTCCTATTTTTTGTTTTTAAAGAAATCCTCACAAAATTGAGCTTCAGTTTGAAAAACTAAACATTATTGTGTGATGTTGACATAAAAATCCTTTATGGCATACAGCAGTCTTGGGAGCCATGCTGCTGTGTTACGTAAATGGGAGAAATGGGTTTTCTTTTAGGCTTTGCTATAGACCAGGTGTTGCCACCATCCTGTCCTCTAGCTGTTTCTGAACTTCCGCTCCTGACTATTGGCTATACTGGGAATGATGGGAGCTGTAGTCCATCATCTGGAGGTGAGGACTACAATGGCAGTGCCATTGGGGCAGGGCTTTTGGGTGAACGGCCAGGGCCACACTCAACAGATTGAGCAGGAGTGGTCCCCCACAAGTGCTGCATGGCTGGCTTGTTACATCTTGAAGCGAGTGAAGTACTACACACAATGAGACCATGAAGACCACTGTCTAAAATTACCTAAATGCACCACACTTACAAATTCTTAAGAGCTGGTGGCCAGAGGTGCAACAAGATTCATTTCCCCTTAATTAATGTTGACTCCTCTCTCCACTTTTTGCCTATAAATAGGAAAACACCCGTGTGCTTGTTTCAGCACACCTAGACTTCCTGCTAGACTCCAAAAAAAGCCCATTGGATTTGAAGGAACCTGAATTGTTTCAGAGCCAGCTGTGTTTGCTATTGGACTCTTGACGTTTCTGTTCTCAATCTGTCCGTTTGCAGAGATAGACAGGTTATTATAAAGACAACAAACATCTCCACAGTGCTTTCCTCCATAGGAAACAAACTCTTGCCAAAGTTGCCTTCAACTTCCCACTTCTCTGGCAAGCATCATAGAAACGTTTCAAACATGTTGATAATTGAGAAAGGCAATACTAACCTTTCACTGTTGCATTATGCAACAGGATTTGTGAAGTGGAAGCCTCATGGTTTGGACTACTGACTGCAACAAGCAAAAGGCCCCAATTCAGCTATATGTGTACCTGCAGCTCTGAATTAATGTTTCCCTGTATGAGAGATAGGAATGTCTGTGCTAAATTGCCAAAATTAATTGCATGTTCAGACCCAGAAACCTCCCCCCCCCAAAATAAATTCACACTTGACTCAAATCTTTGGTTTGGTTTTTGGCAGAATTTAGGCCACAACTTTATTGATTACAGAAAATGACTGCTTGCATAGGCTCTGGTTCGACTAGCTCCCTGCCATGCAGGTAGCGCTGACCCACGGCACCAGCATAGGACACCTGGATAAGCGGAAAGCTGGGAACGGGCCAACTCCACCACCCAGATGTCCCCCTGGACTCAGGCATGGGCACAACCTCCTCCCAGGGGTTGACCAAACCATCAAGTCCCTGGATTCCTTTAACAGAATACCCTTCACATAGGGATGGCAAGAGCGTTCTCCCATCCCTATCACCTGAACCAGAGCCTATCCGCAACCTTACAAGTTGTGACAATTTGCTACGTGGCAGGCAAAACCCAAATGGCAACAGCCAATCAGCTAAGTGGGGAAAATTCCTGCCGTGCCCCTGTCCCAACGACAGACGACAAACGAAGGCATAGCAAGGTCAAGTGCAACAAGCCCTAAAAGTAGGGAGAGGTGGGTGGGTGTTCCGAATGCATGTGCCGAAAGAGGACACTCTGGGTCACGTGCATCGAACCGTTTGGACTGCATCCCATTAGCCAGATTGTACCCAGCTTTGAGGGACCTACCAATCAGGTGTTGTGGCTTACCAAATGTTCCCACCCACAACACAGGGTGTCGGTTGTCCAGGTCTCACCACAATACGTGCCCTCTTTAAGGGAGGACATGATATCCAGTCTTTCTGTTGGCCAACTAGGGGCAAAACTGAATGCAGCTGTCATTTCTAGACATTTGGCTCGTCCTAGATGTGCATTGCTTCTATAGCAATCCCAGACTTGCCCTATGCTATATCTCAGACAAGGTAATGGCAGCTATTGATTATGGTGGACTGAATCCCTATGGTTAAGCTGGAGAAACTAGATGAATCCATTTACAACTGAGCCAAGAAGAGTAAGGACTCTCCAAAGGACTCTGGGAATGTCTCAAGTTAATGTGGAAAGATGCCATTGAAAGAAAGAGCGGTATTGAGGTTAGTGTTGGACTAGAACCTAGGAGACCAGGATTCAAATCTGCACCCGGTCATGAAGATCATGGGGTGACCTTGGGCTATTCACTATCTCTCAGCTTAACCTACCTCACAGGGTTGTGGAGACTGAACAAGGAGAGGGAGAACCATGTAGGCCATCTTGGAGCTCCTTGGAGGAAAAGGTGGGATTCGAAAATATATATAATTAAACAATTGGTGGATATCTTTTATCAATGATTGGTGCAAATTGCTTTAGCTTGTTGAATAGCTTCATTTGTACAGATCATAATCTGTAGATCTATTACTCAGCAATTAATTAATTAATTAATTAATTAATTAATTAATTACCAGCCCTTCACTGTATGGTCCCAGGGTGGGATACAGCATTAAAAAGCATATTTAAAACAATTCAAAGCAACTCACAACCATAAAAAGGAGGCAGGTGGGTCTTAGAAACATCAAGTTTTAACCTCAAGTGTTAAAAGTCAGAATAAAAAGCATTTTTTAGCATTCGCTAAAAACTGTATAATGAAGGCATCAGATGCACCTCTGTACTGATGTATTGTTCTTTTTCTTCTTTCTTTCTAAATAAAGTATCAAAAAATATATGGGGAAATTGCACCCTCACCCCTTTGGAATATCCCACTTGCTTGTTTAGCCAAAGGGTCTAATCCTTTCGGAATTTGCTAACTGTTCCATTCCGTGCCAGGAAGGTAAGCCAACTGTGCAATCCCCAGCCCTCAATCACTGCAATCTCAGTTATTCAGACACATCTCTCCTCTGACTGGTTCTATCTTTCTCTACATTCCACAAGTTAAAAAAAGAAAAAGGGCTTGCCTTCTTAAAAGCTTTGAGAGGTTGTCATGGCAGATCCATTAATTCCTTTTGGCATTGCGAAAGTAGGTTTCACAGCTTATTAAGTGTGGGAACACACGGCAGGCGACTTCAGAGTCCATTTGTCCCATATTGATAGGGCTATTAGTATTCTCCTGGGGCCACAAAGGACATCTGTGGACATCCGGCGATGCACATCCAATGGACTGTCAGATGCATTTCAGCACTGGTCCCTAACAGACACTTCCCAATTGTTAGTAAGCCTTATTAGTAGAATATCAACCACTGTTTGTCTAACAGCAACGGATGCGGTAGTATTTTCTATGAGACATTATCTCATCATAGCCAGTGTTGTGCACTTTGGACCCTCAAATAATAATAAAGGAATAAGAAGTAGGCATAAAGAAGCAAAAGCAACCAAGAGTCTTGCGTCACCTGAAAGATGAGCACATTTATTTACCATGGCACAGGACTTCATGGAATCATAAAACATAGGATGAGCTTGTTGGATCAGGCCAGTGATCTGTCCAGTTAAGCATTCTGTCCTCACAGTGACTGACCAGATGTCTGGGGGAAGCCTGCATGCTGGACCTCAGCACAACAGCACTTGCGATTCCCAGAAACTAGTCTTCAGAGGCACGATGCCTCTGACAGTGGAGAAAGGACACAGCCATTGTGATTAGAAGCTGTTGATAGCCTTGTCCTTCATGAATTAGTCCAGTTCTCTTCTAAAGACATCCAAGTTGGTAGCTATCACTGCATCCTGTGGGGGTGAGTTCTATAGCTGTCAACTTTTCTTGAGAGGAATCCTATTCGGAATAAGGGAATTTCCTTTTAAAAAAGGGAAACGTTGACAGCTGTGGTGAGTTCCATAGTTTAACTATGTACCGTACATACCCTCCAACATTTCTCCAATGAAAACAGGAACATCCTAAGGAAAAGCGGGACAGTCTAAGAGCAAATCAGAAACCGGGATGGCTTCTGTACATCTGGGACTGTCCCTGGGAAATAGGAACACTTGCAGAGTCTGACCGTGTAAGACTCGGTCTTTCTCGTCTTTCCTGCCAGAGATCAACATGACTACATCTCTGGAACGGCATGAAGAATTTCTCTACAGTGTGACCTGAAGAAGTAACATTTGTTTATTCCGGCTTGGATAATCATGGTGAGGGCCAAACATCTACGCACAAGACCTCCAGCAGCAGAGGCAGTATGACGCTGAATATTGGTTGCTGGGAAGCAATCGTGAGGAACAGGCCAAAGCTTGTGAGCTTCCCACAGGCATCTGGTCTAGATAGGCCATAGGTCTGATCTAGTTGGGCTCATCTTAGGTTACATCCTTAAGGTCCTTGACCATGCAGAATTGCAAGCAGAGGCCATAGCCTGGTGGCAAACACATGTTCACAGAGTTAGTGAACATGGCGCCTACCTGATGTTCCTGGAAAACAGCTCTCATCTGCTCCTGTCAGCATGGTCAGTGGTCAGGGATTCTGGGAGTGACTTGAGAGCACCATTTTGGATACCACTGGTATAAAAGTAATGACTAGATATGGCATACCCTCCAACACGATGTTGCCCAAATCTGGAACGCCATCTTCCAGGTCCAAAATCCTGCATGAGTCACGTGACCCGCATGAGATTGTGGTCTCAGAAAAAGTGCCTTTTCAGGCATGCCACACACACACACACACACACCCTCCAAGAATTGTGTTTGGGGGCACTGCATGAGATTGCAGATCCCCGACAAAGTTTTTTCAATGAGAGCTCTTGGTCCAAAATCACATGAGAGTAAGGCATCCAAAATGGCTGCCATACTCTGGCAAGGGAAAAATGGGATGTCCCAGTTTTCCCCAGGGCAGTTGATGGGGATGGATATGGCTAGAAGCAGTCCATCCTTCAAGCGATGAAAACTTGGATTTGGATCAGCTGTGCTAACTGTTCCTCACTTTCCTCAGTTTTTAGCCCATTTCTTTCCATAGAGAGATCCACCCAGAAGAAACTCCTGTTTCTTGTCACTTTTGAATCTTATTATTTATAATCACCCAGATGAGCAAATTTATATGTGTGTGTTGCTATAGGAATGGGGGGAGTTGGGGAAAGGAGGCAAAAACGAGTGTGTGCCCTTGCCAAGAAATGGTTAGCTGATGACACTGGAAGGTACGTACAACAAGAGAGCCAGATGCTTGCTTGTTCTTCCTACCTGATCAGCCCAGGGCATGTCTCATGTCTGCGGTGTCTTTCATTGTTTCCTTGAGAAACTTCAGTCAAAAGAACCCTTACCCCCGCCTCTTGCTTCCTGATACTTACTGTGTGTTTTAAAAGTCAACAAGACTTTAATTATACACCTGAGTCTAAGTCCATGCCAGCTTTGGGACGACTCTGAAACTCTTGGATTGTCCACCAAGCAGAGGAAGCATCCTTCATTTCCTTCCTTCTTGGTCTTCAACAAGAATTTCAAAGTCAGGAAACAACCCCCCCTCCCTTTCATGGTCCCTCCAGGCAAAGAGTATTCCAAGCAGTCTCTGATGATTTTGTTTTCCCCATCACTGTTGCCAGGAGAGATGAGAGAAGGCAGCTGAAAACAGCCTGAAAATGGCGTGCTTCTTTGGAAACCTGCCAAAGGAAAGAGGTTGTTTTCTGAATCCTGCTGGAACACTTACGGTGGGTCGACTGTTTCCACTGCTTCCGAGAGGTTGAATGCCTTGCGCATAGCTGTGGCAACCAGTCTGAGGGAGTGATTCTTCAGTTTGCATCCACGGCCTTCCATTCTTCACTCAAAATGCTTCTCTAGCTTCTTGGACAGGATGAGCCAGAAACACTGGGCTGCAAGACTCAGATGACATAGATGTAGGAGACATTTATTATTGCCGGGCCAAAGTCAAGGCGTCTTGACCATGTAATTCATTATAAGTGATGTATTCATGGGTCTTGGTACCGAGAATTATGGAGAAGTTCAGACGTCAAGCACGTTGTCACTTTAGCTCCACACACATGCTAGTGAAAGTGTCTGCTGTTATTAGAGTTGGGCGGATCTGTCCACTTTTATTTCTCTCCATTCCTCACTTTTCCAATCTTCAATTCATCACATTTCCACACCAGTTTGTGATTTTCTTTTAGAAGTCCCCTTGCAAAATATGCATTTCGGTGCATATTTTCCCCAATACACACATTTCTACAATCAATTCCCTCATGTATTTTTGCATGTTATTTTCACTAAGAGATGAATTTCTCCATGCTTCCCCCAAATACGTGCATTTTCCTATATTGAATTGCAGGATTCAGAGAAATGGGAATTTCGAGAGATGGCTGTGTTTCAATTCACATATTTTAATTGCATTAAAACCCTAACTGAACCACTCCAACTCTTAATTATTATCAAGACATGGGATGTGCTGAAGGCAAGATTCCTGTATTGCAGAGGCAAGGGTGCTGAGGAGACTTCTGTGTAGGAAACAGTAAAAATAAGGTCAAGAAGAATGGCAAGCTTCCTTTTCTATCTCCAAAAATAATGGAGAGAGCACAGGGGATTGGAAAAAAGAGTACTCCCCCAGGCGAGCCTCATGTTTATTCTGCTCATACAGGTCAAGATACCATCTTCCATATCCCATTTAGATTAATGGCAATGAACAACAGCAACAGGCTGTAGATAATGAAGGACTAGGAAGCGAATTTGCTTCCACTTTAATATTTTTTACCAGAGGCCCTAAATAAAGGAAAAGAAAAAGAAAATAAATTCAATTATTGCTGTACTTGTTCAACATCTGTTTTTACACATGCAGGACCCTTGTTTTCCGGTTAAAGGCTTCCTGAGTGAATCAAATTGCAGCAATATTTTAGCCTGAACACAGAAAAGCATTCGGTAGGTAAATGGAGAATCCTAGAATTGGAGAGTTGGGAGGGATCCCAAGGGGATCATCTAGTCCACCCCCTGCAATGCAGGAATCTCAATAATGAAATAAATAAATAAATAAAAAATTGTCCAGTAGCACCTCAGAGACCAACTAAGTTTGTTATTCAGCAACTTCTCTTTCAAGTCTATATAAGAGAAGTTGCTGAATTACAACTTATTACTAAACTGAAAACTATGGAGAGACCTGGTCTGAATAGCTGAATAGCTTTTTCCTGTAGGACTAATTGCAGTCGTTAACAGTCATCAACTGGTTTACCGCACCTATAATAATAATAATAATAATAATAATAATAATTTATTATTTATCCCCTGCCCATCTGGCTGGGTTTCCCCAGCCACTCTGGGCGGCTTCCAACAAAGTATTAAAATACAATAGTCGGTTAAACATTAAAAGCTTCCCTAAACAGGGCTGCCTTCAGATGTCTTCTAAAAGTTTGGTAGTTATTTTTCTCTTTGACATCTGGTGGGAGGGCGTTCCACAGGGTGGGTGCCACTACTGAGAAGGTCCTCTGCCTGGTTCCCTGTAACTTGGCTTCTCGCAGTGAGGGAACCGCCAGAAGACCCTCGGCGCTGGACCTCAGTGGCCGGGCAGAACAATGGAGGTGGAGACGCTCCTTCAGGTATACTGGACGAAGGCCGTTTAGGTCAGCACCAACACTTTGAATTGTGCTCGGAAACATACTGGGAGCCAGTGTAGGTCTTTCAAGACCGGTGTTATATGGTCTCAGCGGCCGCTCCCAGTCACCAGTCTAGCTGCCGCATTCTGGATTAGTTGTAGTTTCCGGGGCCAATCACCCATCCCCACCACCCTTCTGAGTAATACCCCTCCCCACCCTCTCACTATATATAAGGGTCTGGTGACTTTTGCTTCAGTGTATCTGAAGAAGTGTGCATGCACACGAAAGCTTATACCCAGAACAAACTTAGTTGGTCTCTAAGATGCTACTGGACAATTTCCCCCCGACTGCGTCAGACCAACCCGGCTAGCTACCTAAATAAGGAAATGAAGATGTTACTATGCATGTCGTTCCATCAACCATGAACCACACCAGTCTTTGGGATGAAGCCCCCCCCCTCCAATAGGAGAATGTCTTGGTTTTAAAACAACCACCATACCCTGCCAATGGGAAGATATGTAATGTCCCAAAATTGCTCCACCACAGTGGAAGAAGGGAAGGAAACCAAGCCTTATGAGGAATGGTTGAAGGAATTGGATATGTTTATAGCCTGGAGAAGAGGAGACAGGCAGTGATATGGCAGCCATCTTCAAATATCTGAAGGGATGTCACGTGGAAGATGGAGTAAGCTTTCCCCCCTGCTGCTCCAGAGGGTAGGACCTCAACCAATGGATTCTAATGACAAGAAAGGTGTTTCTGACAAAACATTAGGAGAAACTTTCTGATGGCAAGAGCTGTTTGACAGTGGAAAGGATTCCCTCAGAAGGTGGTGGACTCTCCTCCACTGGAGGTTATTAAGCAGAGGTTGGATGGCCATCTGTCTTGCTTTAGTTGAGATTCCTGAATTGCAAGGAGCTGGATTAGATAACTCCTTTGGTCCCTTACAACTCTAGTTCTATGATTCTATGACATTGTGGAAGCCATAGATTCTGAATACGTTAACTAAGCACTCTGTAACCCCAACACTGCCCAGTATGTGGGAAACAGGGCTTTCTTTCAGCTGGAACTCACCAGAACTCAACTCCTGCACCTCTCACATGGTCACCATGGCCATTCTAAGAGAGTGAGTTCATGATGAGTTCCGGCACCGATTTTCCTAGTGAAATCGCACTGGTGGGAACCGTTACATGACATGACCCAAACAGTCTCCTTTGAAATGTTCTGTATATATTTGGCAGCAAGCTTGCACGCAAGTAGCTGATGGGCCCTTGCCTGTCGAGAAATCGATGCATTATTTATCCTTCCGAATGCACCACCAAATATGGAAATTTTTGCCATCACTGATGATCTAATGAGTTTACTAAAAGCTCATCTCTAAGGGGCATTTGAGTGTTGTTGTTGTTGTGGAAATCCACAGTCATGATTAATAATTGGAACCAACTACTCTACGGGCCTTGCAAAAATGTACCGCCCACTTGCAGAGTACAGAAACAGTGGGCACCATGGAAATTCAGCGCTGGCAGAATCCAGGAGGAATCTGGTAGCAGTGGGATTAGTGTCCCTCCCACTCACTAGAAGGCTTCAATCTCAGTTTGATCTTCTTCCTGCTTTTCCCTGTGGGGAAACTGGCAAGACTAGCACAGAGAGAGCGCTAACTAGCAAGGGAGGCAGCCTACATTGAAGGGGAACTGACACAAGGTAGAAAGTGAAGGTTTCAGTAACATTTCTTTCCTGTTGCTCAGCCTGAATAATAAAATGATGGTGGATGATGG
This sequence comes from Podarcis tiliguerta, assembly GCF_965153285.1. Taxonomy (NCBI): domain Eukaryota; kingdom Metazoa; phylum Chordata; class Lepidosauria; order Squamata; family Lacertidae; genus Podarcis; species Podarcis tiliguerta. Next base: position 115,419,388 of record NC_139534.1, on the reverse strand, counting down.
CCTTATACAGCCCAGGGATGTCCAGCTTCAAAGAGACTGCGATCTACTCCCACTAAAAAAAAACCTGGCAGTAATCTACCCATTGTTCTTGAGCTTTTTGGGGGGGAGGGAGATCCAAGGTTGTTGATTTTTTTTTGGGGGGGGGGCGATCGATCAGGATCACATGATCAACCAGAACATCCCTGATATAGCCCATCTGGGTCTGTTTTATGTTCCTTTTCCTGCATCTGAATATTGTTGACCCAAGTGGAAAGCGTACATCAACTCCTTTCAGGTCTGTTCAGACACGTCCGATGGAAGGCCAGTCTTTCTCCAGGGCTTCCTTCACATCTCCTGAGACTGGGCAAGTGTGAGCTGTGGCAACTGGCCACATCTGTTGCTTTAAATGTGCATAGTTGAGTGCACATTGAGACTAATTTACTTATTTACTTATTATTTACTGCAACTGCTGATAAACTGCTTGATTGTGAGAGTTTCTAAACAGTGTATTAAAAGCTGGCTCCTGTGGTACTTCTTCATCAAGAAAAATCATAAGTATTGCAGGGGGTTGGGCTGGATGACCCTTGGGGTCCCTTCCAATTTGAATGTTCTGTGGTTCTATGATTCTAGACAGATCAGAACAGATCAGAATGTTCTGTGGTTCTATGATTCTAGACAGATCAACATCACACTGCTTTTAATTAATGACACAGAACTGGGTACTCGTGTGTGTGTGTGTGTGTGTGTGCTTTCACTTTTAAGAGCAGTGTAGGTTTTATGCTAAATATGGTGCAGGAAGGGAAATGCATAATGGGAGTGGAAGAAGCACTGCCTTTAGCACAACTAGAAAATTAAAAATGGAGTAAGAAAAAATAAGCAGATAGTTTCTCTGCATGGTACAGAATGGTACAATCAGGATCCATTTCAATCAGGTTTAAGGCCCACTTGTGAAATGCCTCCACTGTGGGGAGGCCCAACAAGGTGTGACCCCTCAAGATTTGGTATCTATCTATCATCTATCATCTATCATCTATCATCTATCATCTATCATCTATCATCCTATATCTATATCTATACCTATATCTATATCTATATCTATATCATCTGTCTATATCTATCATCTATCTATCTATCTATCTATCTATCTATCTATCTATCTATCATCTATCTATCATCATCATCATCATCATCATCATCATCATCTATATCTATCTATCTATCATCTATCTATCTATCTATCTATCATCTATCTATCTATCATCTATCTATCTATCTATCAATCATCTATCTATCTATCATCTATCTATCTATCATCTATCTATGTATCTATCTATATCTATATCTATCTATCTATCTATCTATCTATCATCTATCTATCTATCTATCTATCTATCATCTATCTATCTATCTATCTATCATCTATCTATCTATCTATCTAATCATCATCATCTGCTATCTTTCTACCATCCACCCATCCATCTCCTTCACTTCCTTTCCTGTGCAGGAAATTCTGTGGCCTTTTTGAAAACTTCTTTCAATGCCTCTCCTTGAATCACACATCCAGAGACCGGTTTTTTTTTGGGGGGGGATCATGCATGGCATCAGTGTGACTCACCAGGGCCAATTTGACTGCAGAACGAGGACTTCAGTTAGAAGGTACAAACCCAGCAGCCGTAGCTATCTCATCACTTGTGCCATCGATTCCTTTTAAAGATAAATGCACATTATTTTTTCATTTAGTTTGCAACCTGCCAACCATACAGGAAAGACTAGGAAACTATTCAGGCAGATCAGGACACATTAATTCAGAAATACAAGGGTATTTAGACATACAAGTTGGAAGGTCATGGAGTTGGGGACATTCTTGGCTTGAGGCAAGTTAGTTCTGTTTAATGGTTGAGGGGAAAGGGGAGTGGAGGCCCCATTCTTGTTCCTTGGCAAAAAAAAATACCTCAATCCCTTCCTATTTCATTTTCCTGTGAAACCTCACCACAACAGAAAGAGAGCCGTTTTCACAAGCCGAGATTCTCCCCTACTGTTCAACCCAGGAAAGAGAAATTCTTAATGAGGAATGGTTGTTAACAGGCCTGATTTTCCTCTCTGTTGGATCTATTTTACACTGGCATAGCTCAGATGAATTCCACCGAGCTGTGCAGCGTAATGGAGTGTGGAGTGTCTGGCCCGAAGCCCTTTAAACAAGCTTGGTGCCATTTCTTCCGCTTGTATCTAATAAAATTAGTAAGATTTAAATCTGTGTCGGGGGAAATTCCTCAAGCAAAGAACACTGTAAGATGTTCGTTGCTTGGTTCACGGTTGCACCCAATAAATAAATGTTGCCTTACTTGGGTCCTGCCAATATTTCTGAGCTACAGTGGAAAGGCAAGGCTGGCTTGGTTATCAAGTTATTAATGGTCAAACGATCATCTGGGTTTGCGACAGAGTGATGCAGGAGGCTGCCTAAGACGACAACACTTTATAAGGAAGAGAGCTCTTGTGCTCTGTTATCAGGCGGAAGGAATGCCGTGCTGCCTTGTTGCATCTGCTTTCATGGCTCAAAACCAGCATAAGAGAAAGAAAGACTGGGAATCAGAGAGATGTTTCACGTGTACCAGTTGTCCTTGGGAACTGATTTATCGGTATACAGTTTTGCACACAGCATTGCTTATAAATAGTACACGTGTCTGAAATCGGAGAACCTGTGGTTCTCCTGATGTTGATGGATTCCATCTCCTATCACCCCTGGTCATGGGACATGATGGCTGGGTCTCATAGGAATTGGCGTTCATCAACTTCTGGAAAGCCACAAGTTCCCCAGATCTGCTATATCAAGATAGTAATGTACAGGTAATATGCAAAAATTAATATCTCTGGGTGGGGATTTTCATGGAAAGCTTGGAGGACATGCCAGTCAGGAAGCTAAGTAAGAAGGGGAAGGGGAATGTTCCCCCAGGTAGGCCTGAGAAAGATGCCCTGACTGATACCCTAGAGAACCACTGCTGGCCATGTTGACAATACTGAGTGAGATGAACCAATGGTCTGAATTGGTATATGGCAGCTTCCTATGTTCCAAGAGCTCTTACTCGTATTGCCTCTCTTAAACAAGACTAGAATTGGTGCAGGAAACTCCCAACTCCACTCAGATGCAATTAGGTCCAATGGCATGTTGATGGTATCCATCTGTCTCAAGAGACAATAGAGTGCACCTCTCGGGGGAGAAGTCAAACTGCTGGGTTAGCAACACCGAAGTGAGCTCCCCAGGGCACAAGCCTGGGCACTGTGTATGGGGTTCCTGAGCTGCCCAAATGACAAGACCCCCCCCTCTCAGCCTCACTGATGCGGTCCCAAGGAAAGGGAGCAATATGTTTGGCACCAGCTTGGCTACAGGAGTTGCTGGAAGGGGGAATACAAGGCTCCCTTGAAAATTAACCAGCTTATTCAATGACAGCTGTCCATTACTCCCAGATAAATGGGTTTTATCTGGGAGAAACCCACAAATGCATCTCCCTCTTCCTGGCAGTGAAAAACATTACATGTAGACTAACCATTTGTTGCCCTTGCATGAAACTCAAAAGCAGCTGCCCAGGGCGGACAGCTAACTCTGCCAAATGGTAGGGCCGGCCCTGGGCTGCTTTGAGAAGAAGGGCAGGATGTAAATTTCATAAATAAACGAGAAACAATAGAAACCACCATACACTAGAGAGGATAAAGAAGCAAGAAGAAGAAGAAGAAGAGTTTGGATTTGATATCCCGCCTTTCACTCCCCTTCAGGAGTCTCAAAGCGGCTAACATTCTCCTTTCCCTTCCTCCCCCACAACAAACACTCTGTGAGGTGAGTGGGGCTGAGAGACTTCAGAAAAGTGTGACTAGCCCAAGGTCACCCAGCAGCTGCATGTGGAGGAGCGGAGACGCGAACCCGGTTCCCCAGATTAGGAGTCTACCGCTCTTAACCACTACACCACAATGGCTCTTGAGCACGCACTTGAAATATGAATCGAATATATTTTTGCAAAAATGGCCACCTTCATTTGCTCTGAAGAGCTAGAAAGTGAAAGGTTGAGGATTTCAAGGGAATTTAGGCCAAGCAATTAAGTTGCAATCCTTTCAGCCCTGAGAGGAATTTTTTTTATAAAAAAAAGACTCTTGGAAAATGACAAGTGGCATTTTAATTGTGTGGCAGCCAACAGGGTTGACATACTAATAGGTATTATTCTGAGGAGAATAAAGTGAAGCAGGAAAGTCAAGGGAATGTTGCCTGCAAAAGGGGCTGTTTAGACAGCTGTTAAATTCAGCTGCTAACATCTTCTCTGAGCTTTGCAGGTTTCAACCACATGGGGATTTTATGACACAGCTGACAGGTCTGAGGGAGTCCTGTTGGGCACACAGTCTAACTCTGAAGCTCACGGCACTTCATCTAAGCTCCTCTGTTCATAAAGGTATTGTAGTGGTTCTAGGGGTTGCTCGTGCATAAGCCGGTGCAAACACCTGGCTGGATTGACTGAGTGAACCTTTTCTGTCCGGACAGCGACTCACCCGTGGCTGTCTCAATCGCTGGCAGAATCCGTCAGAGGGCGTTTCTTAAACTTCTTCCAGCAAAGAAGCTCTTTGACGCCTAGTCTTCTCCTACTCTCTCTGCGCAAAAGCCTTCTGCGCAAGGAGGGTGTAGGCAGCGGAGGACCTCTACTCTCCCCGCTGGTCCCCGGCAAGGAGTCATGGGACCACCTCGCCGCTTCCCCCATCTGCCCCCCTTCTCCACTGGTGCTACGCTGATTCTCTTCCCCAGAAGATGGGCTGCCTCTCCAAATCCCGGGACGCTCTCCGGAACCCCTCTGGATTTTGCTCTCTCCCTCCGGCACTGAAGGCAGTTCCCTGACAGGTATGAAAGAAAATAAGGGTTCTGTGGGCACATGGGTGGCAGAGTATTTGCCTTGCATGCAAAAATCCCAGGTTCAGTCCATGACATCTTCAGTTAGGGTTGGGAGAGATGTCTGTCTGAATCCCTGGAGAACTGTGGCTACTCAGAGCTAAACAAATCAGTGGTCTGACTCAGTAGATCACAGCTTCCTGTCTAAGAACTTTTACAGTCTTGCTGAAACAAAAATAGAACAGACACAGGAAACTCCTGGTTCCACTCAGATGCACCCGAGTCCAGTGCCATCTAGTGACGGAACTATATAATGACACTATCCATCCAATCCCCATCAACAAAAAAAGAGAGACACATACCAAGAGGTGCCAGCTTGTGAGGGTGATTGGGGGATCTGACGTCACGCATGCGTGAAGTCACCTGTGACATCACACACATGCGACATCAGGATGTTGGGAGGAGTCGGGGGCAGAGACAAATGCAGTGGCCGCACGGCTTCAATGGACAGTGGCTCCTCCTCCTGCCACCAGTACTGATAAAGAGCTGCTTTGACCATCTTTCCCCACCTTGACAGGAGAGGAGGAAAAGGAGCTGACCACTGAAGCCATGCCATGTTTGGCTCTCCACTAAGCTTCCTCCAGCCCTGATTTTTTGGGACATTGCAGTGTCACGGTCCCCCCAAAAGGGCTCAGCCCCCATGAGTTGGCACCCTTGGACACACCTATTTCTTTGGGGCCCAGGTGAGCATCAGAATGTAAACACACAGTTAACGTAAATAAGGGGTAGGCAACCTTTTTGGCTCAGTGGGCCAGATCCTTATCAGGATCAGCCCTGCAGGGCACATTTGACAGGTGGGTAGTGCCGCCTACCTTTCTGTTTCCATGGCATCAGAATGATGTCACATGCAATGTGCCTTGAAGTCCTGCAACAGGTTTGTGGCTTTTTTTCATGTCCACTGTGATGGACAAGCGAAACTCCATCCAGACCAATTACTCCAAGTTGCACAATGAAACATAACTGACACACATTAGAATTCTTAAGTGACATAATCTAGCGGTATCATGGAAGACTAGGAAGGTGGGGGAAAGAGGTTTACAGTTTTTAAAATAGAATAATGCTGCAAATTGCAGACCATTGAATTTAAGACTGGGAAAATGAGGAAGGGAGAGTACTAAAAATGACAAATCCTGCCACCCTGAGCTTCCTGTTTTACCCCATCCTAATTAGTTGTTCTTCCCCTTTTATTCCCTCTGCCTGCTCTGGCTTCTACTGAATTATAAGCAAGAAATAAAAATCCCAGAACCACTTTTACTTGTCAAGCTGAGAGGCCCCGGTCATCCATTAAAAGCTGTCTTCTCAATGTCAAGAAGTGAAAGTTTTAGGTGTTCCAATGGTAATTATGTTCCTTGGCTCTAATGAATCAGAATGGCAACTTTGCAGCAAACTCTCCAAAATACTTTGCAGTGACGAGTGCTGTATTCACCAAAACATCCCTGTGGTAGGGTGCATCCTGTAGCTTGCATAAGTAAAGCATTAACACATTTCAAAAATAAGAGAGGAGAACATCAAACATCCATTAACAAGGAAATCTTGAAGATTCTAGCTTTTTATAAGTGCTGAGCATCACATTAAAATTCATGTGGCTGGGAGCGTAAAAGGAGGAAGGTGGAGTGCTATTGGACAATGTAATTGTCTGCAGAAATGCATATTGTAAAGGAGGCTAATGAGATCTCAAAGATTAAGCTAGTGGTGTCCCCAATTTTTGTGAGGTTCAATATTTGTGTTTGAGAAGCCCAACAATAATTAGGATGGTTAGTCCTCCTTTTCTTTTCTTTTTGCACTACGGTTCCCATAGTGCTCCTAGTTTTGGCAAAATGATTCCGTTACTATGATATCACTTGAGGAGGACATCATTTATTTAAAGGTGCGCAGTCAAAGGTATTCTCTTTTCTTCTTGCTGAGAGCTACGTTGGGCATAGTATTTGTTAGGGGTGTGCATCAGCTATGTGTGTAACCCTAATAACTAGGCAAATTGGGGCAGTTCTGGGCAAACTCTCATGTTCCTCAGCCGGGCCACTCCATTAACAAGGCATCTCAAATGGGGCGAGGGAGTCCCCAACTTTTCAAGTCACTCAGTTGCCTTGGTTTTTCCAAGAAGTCAAATGGTTGACTGATCTCATGTTTTCGGTTTAAGTGTTGGTTTTGTTACTGCTTAGAATTTGCTTATTGTACTGACATTTTTATCTATTACATGATATGGTTTTAGGATGTTGTTATATGCCACTCTGGGTACACTTAGTAGAAGAGTGGGATATCATTTTGGCTGATGCTGTTGTTGTCATGGTGCTGACCCGCAGAGCAGTGGGCTGAGTAGGTAAAGTTTCCTGAGTGTTAAGGCTCACCCACACTTACATTTTGCCTCACACTTTCTAGGCACAGGTCTGCGTTTTTCTGGTCTGTGTCTGAGTGCTCTATTTTTTGCCCCGCCACTTTCCCCAGGAAAACCCAATCTTTGGAGCAAACAGCAATTTAGTTTTGAGCAGTTTGCTGTTTGCTCTGGTTTAACTATAATGAGCAGGTTTTCATGAACCTAGAAAGCCCAAACCTGTGCTGAGAAATGCAGAGGAAAGGTAAGTGTGGACGATTCCTTAGATCAGGCACCCACAAACTCGGCCCTCCAGATGTTTTGGGACTACAACTCCCACCATCCCTAGCTAACAGGACCAGTGGTCAGGGATGATGGGAATTTAGTCCCAAAACATCTGGAGGGCCGAGTTTGGGGGTGCCTACCTTAGATGAACAACAATTTGTGGTTTGCAAAAGCAGAGCCGGCCAGCCCTGCCAAACAGCTCCCACCATTCGCTTGGATCCCATCAGTTAGCCTGCTGGCCTCGGTTACCTTGAGCAATGCTATCTCATTGCCACTGTTGAGGTAAGATAGGATTCTGCCAGGCTGGGTACATCCTGTACAAGGAATGTGTGTGTGTGCATGGCACCCTGTGCTTTGCAAAATGTACAGCAGAAATTTCAGGCTGCCCTTGGCCTGAAAGCGAGATGAGCGCCACAACCCCATAGTCACCTTTGACTGGACTTAACCGTCCAGGGGTCCTTTACCTTTTTTATCTTACAGTAGAAGTTATTATGGCTGAGAGCAAATTCAGGGAGACCACAATAAGCTGTTCATGGAGTCAGTCTGCAGGCGTAAAGGTCACTGCCTTCAAAGCAACATCCTTATGCAACATTTCTCTCCAGTGTCTACTGGCAGCACCTGAAACCAGAGGGATAAAACTCACCACAGGAGCACAGGAGTTTCAAGTGCACTTGAATCTTAAATGCGTTTGAAATGTTGAGAAAACGCTTCACTTCATTCTCTTTCAATCACCAGCAACTTGATACAAGTTCAGGTAAGTGGAACTGGTGTTCTCCAACTCAGACTCCTTGAGAAAAATGAGAAACGGAAACAGCGGTTTCCTTCTGTGCTTGACAAGGTGTTTCAGAACCAAGCATAAACAGTATATGGAAGTTTAGATCCCTGTTTCACACCACAAAGATCCTGATTCAAGCCCTAGAACAGTGGTCAGGAATTTGTGGCTATCCATATGTTGTGGGACTCCAACAACTATAATCCCTGATTATTGATCATGCTGGCTGGGAGCTGATGGGAGATGGACTCAAACGACATAAGAAAGGCCATAGGTTTGTCACTAACCAATATAATTGTTTAATGTATGTTGAAATGGGAATTACATAATGTGCTTGCATTACATACTGTGAAGCATGGCTGGAAGTTCCCATGAAGTTGAAGAAGAGCCTACCAGCTTAATCATTAATGGAGTTGTGTAACGGAACTGTATCTTTGTGGCTCTGTCACAAGGTCATTAGCTCACAGTCACATGAAAAAAATAGTATTTCAGGTCTAGGCGTATGCTAATCTAGTAGGCATCCATGTTTCGTGTGGTGTTCCTTTTGTTCTAAGCTACCAAAGAGAATGGATGTGCGATTCCCTGTCTCCAGCAACCAGCCTGAGGCTAATAGAGGCTGCAATGGAGAAGAGAGAGAGAGAGCTTTGATTTTTAGCACAGAATGCAACATATATTTAATGAAGTATGCCTTAAGCTGGGATCAGTACAGTGGTACCTCGGGTTAAGAACTTAATTCGTTCTGGAGGTCCGTTCTCAACCTGAAACTGTTCTTAACCTGAGGCACCACTTTAGATAATGGGGCCTCCCACTGCCACCGCACTATTTCTGTTCTCATCCTGAAGCAAAGTTCTTAACCCAAGGTACTATTTCTGGGTAACCTAAAGCGTCTGTAACCTGAAGCGTCTATAACCCAAGGTACCACTATATAAGAAATATGAAACTAACTGGTTGCAGTTTTTATTGTTTTAAGTTGTTTTGAAATTAAGTCCTGTGAGTAAAGCTTTTGAACCATATTTTTGGACTGGATAATTTTTATTTCAGCATGAGAGTCAGTATTTATTCACCCAGTAGCTTCCGCAAGTGCAATATTAATAATCTCAATACCTACTGCCCTCAAGCCGCTTGCTGACACCATTCTGTGCTGCTGAATGTGGGTCTGAACATGGAACTCAGCACCCCAAGGTCAGCCGGACTTCATAAGTGATCTTTGTCAAGGTAGGAATATACAGCACTTCCAAACTGCAGGCAAAGAAGAATCCACCAATCTGAAGCACTTCTTGCACACAATATGTTATGGCTGAACAACAACAAAAAAAGGCCTGACCTTTTAAAGATGGCAAGTCACTGATTGTTACTCCAGGGAAGTGGACTTTTTCTTCTTCTTACTCATTGGTTCCCAAGATACATACCTCTCTGGACGAAGAAGAAGCTGGTCCTCACATGTATTATTTTGTAGTGGGGGATAGAAGTTCTTGAAGGAATGTGAACAGACAGCTCTCTCCGGAGGCAAGCGCTGGAAAGGCCACTGCTGAGGTGAGCCCATAATGCACAGCGCCACTTTGAGAGGAAGCAGAACTAGAAATGGAATTTCCACGCTTTCTGCCATCATATATAGCAGCCTACACCATGCTGTCTGGGGCTGATGGGAGTTGTAGTTCAAAACCTTAGTGGGCATCAGGTTGGCGAAGGCTACTATATAATCTAACAGTGAACTCAGCTCTCCAAGTGTTGCACATTTATGCAACTAAGGCACTACTCACATACAAAAGGGAAGTGTCGACAGGACTGGAGAAAATCTACATTTTTGCAAAAATACAAACATTCTTTAGCGGGGGAAATGCTAAGAGGGTGATACACAAACTGTCCAATGGGAACTTAGCATCCTCAGGATGCCGACTGACTGTTGGGGAGGCATGGGGAAAAAAAGGTAGGGATTAAGATGGAGTACTCTGAAGAGGAGCCTTCCACATGGCAACATTTTGGTAATAAATAGAGACGAAGGCCAGAATTCTGCACCCTGATGAGCAACAGCTCAGAAGGTTGTGGCAGCCAGCCTTAGAACTGCATGCATGGATCTCTTATATAGCCAAGGTAAAAGGTAAAGGTACCCCTGCCCGTATGGGCCAGTCATGTCCGACTCTAGGGTTGTGCGCCCATCTCACTTAAGAGGCCGGGGGCCAGCGCTGTCCGCAGGCACTTCCGGGTCACGTGGCCAGCGTGACGAAGCTGCTCTGGCGAGCCAGCACCAGCGCAGCACACGGAAACGCTGTTTACCTTCCTGCTATAAAGCGGTACCTATTTATCTACTTGCACTTAGGGGTGCTTTCGAACTGCTAGGTGGGCAGGAGCTGGGACTGAAAGATGGGAGCTCACCCCTTATATAGCCAAAGCATACACTAAATAAACATACTCCCACTTTCTTTGAAACTTCTGGCAAAGGTTGTCTTTTGCAGAGAACCCTACATCCTGCAACAAGCACAGAAGCTAAAAAAAACAAAAGAAAAAAAAGGGAGGGGGTTTCCTCCTATTTGGAAATCCTAGAGTGATTCGTAGTTCTCTGGCTGCTATGCTGTTTGCAGGAAAAAAACAATTGCGTTAGGAGTTGGAGGAGCCCTCCGCTGACCTTAGTTACCATCCAGTAACTAATAGAAAATGATAACAGAACCAGTCATAAATTACAAATAGATGGAAAGTGAATGAAGGTCAAAAAGCCAGACACATCTTAAGCTTCCCAGAAGAGACATGTAAACATGCTGTCACAGCTTCATGAATACAATATTAATGGTTATTACAGCACAAAATAATGGGCCTTATGACTATGCACAGAATCACCAACCACTTTCATTAAATTCTTTTTATGATGCTTCCTGTCTCTACTTCCTCCTGATTAACCCAAACATAATCTAAAAACTAAAAATACAGTGGCACCTCGGGTTAAGAACTTAATTCGTTCTGGAGGTCCGTTCTTAACCTGAAACTGTTCTTAACCTGAAGACCACTTCAGCTAATGGGGCCTCCTGCTGCTGCTGCGCCGCTGCCACACGATTTCTGTTCTCATCCTGAAGCAAAGTTCTTAACCCGAGGTAATATTTCTGGGTTAGCAGAGTCTGTAACCTGAAGCGTATGTAACCTGAAGCGTATGTAACCTGAGGTACCACTGTAAGGGCAAGGACAGAATTGTATAATATAACAATACTGAAGCTATAATCAGTTATGACCCCATTGTTGTATGGATGCAGGAAACAGGAAGGCCAGTGAGCCAGAGGCGTAAGAGTGGTTTGAATGAACCTATATCAGAAGGGGGATGTGTGCCAGACGCACTGAGGGGAAGGCTAATGAGTCAAGGCCCACCCAGAATTGATCCCAAAGCTCCATGTTGGATTAGTCAACAGCAAAGTTCATGAATCAATAAGTGGTTACAAGGCTATACGTAATCTGCATTAAGGAAATGGATCAAAATTCTGCACCCAGAAGCTTGTGGCTTGCATATTGTGTGCTTAGTTTTTCATCATTCTTTGTTTCCTGAAATACAACTGTATGCATGAAATGTTCAGGGGGTGGGGGACACCGTGTGTGTGTGTGTGTGTGTGTGTGTGAGTGAGAGAGAGAGAGGTGTCTTCTGTGGCATCCCCCCCCCCCCGATTAAATTGCTTCCATGTATTTCCATACCCTTCAACATTTCTCCTTTGAAAATAGGCACATGACATTCCATAATGATATTTTTACTATTTATAACCCACACATCTTACTGGGTTGCCCCAGCCACTCTTGGCAGCTTCCAACATATATAAAAACATAATAAAACAGTAAACATTTAAAAAAACTTCCCCAGAGGGTTGCCATATTTTGAAGAGCAGAAAAGAGGACACATTTGCCGACTTCTACTTTTAACTATGGATCACTATGATGACTCTACCCATGAAAAAGAGGACGTGTCCTGGGAAAAGAGGACACATGGCAACAGGATTGCCTTCAGACGGTTCAGGTGTCGGATGACTTCATACCCTCCAACAGTATTCCAATGAAAATAGGGACATCCTAAGGAAAAGTGGGACATTCCAGCATCAAATCAGAAACCAGGGCACCTTCTCTAAATCAGGGATGTCTCTGGAAAATAGGGACACTTGGAGGGTCTGTATTTCCCCCATTCAAACAGTAAACACCAGTTGGAGATGGAGGGATTATTAACAGGAAAACAGTGTGAGGGAAATGGATAAAACGTCTCCTTCCTCCAAGATTAACAACAGTAACCATCACCACCATCATTTCAGTTTTTTAAAAAAGTAAGGCAGTCAAGTCATAGATCTTCTGCCTAATGTGTAGTCTGACCCTGAGCGAATTCCACTTACGAAATCCATGTGTCTGACTCCTCACGTAACATCTGGATGGGATGCAGTATTTGCCACATTCATGCAGTTATATTTTCATCTCATTTTTCAGCTGAACACTGTCTTTTTCCAAAGTGGCTCACATCAATTCTAAGGGCAGGAGAGAGAAGCCCTGCCCCCAGGCTCACACAATAAAAAGAAGAGAAGGGCAGTGGTGGGAAAAGTTAGAGGCGGGAGACCAGTTTGACAGCACCAGAACAATGTAGTGAGCTGTCAGCAGGCCTTTGTGTACATCCATTTAGGGCCAGGCTTATCTTCCCTTGATGGTGGTCTGGCATGAACAGAGCTGCTGCATCTGACCCAACAGACCCTTGTTCCTCTGGCTGGAAGCTGAGATGGGCTTCCCCGTACTTCTTCAGTTGCAGGACAACAGGCAGTTCAGTTGAAGCAGAGCATTCTATTCTCTCCATTGTGAAGTGGGGAAGCAAGCACCTTTGGTTGATGTGCGGGCCCAGGTTCTGTCTTCTTGTTGCTGTGAGGCAGGAGGTACAAACTCCCAGTGGTCCATGATCTCCTGACTACAGAGACCACAGTGTGCTCTGCAGCCAGAAGTGGCTTGAGGATGTGGCAGAGTTTCTCAGTTGCCTGTTTCCTGGTTGGTGGGTCACTGTTGCTTATCAGGAGTTAGAAGGGTGGTGCAGTGGGGAGATTGGCTTGGTGCAAACCCAATAGCAGGAGGACTGGGCAGACTCCACTGATACATTTGCACTGTGCCAACTTCCCCTTGCCCCTCTCCCATCTGGAAAACATCAGGGACCCACTGGGCAAACCAATTCTGGCTGCTGCCCCAGGGCAAATGAGAATTTGTGGAAAGGTGAGGGAAGAAGGAGGAGGAGGACTTGAGCGTGCAATCAGAGAATGTTTTAAACATGAACCTTTCAACACACACTATTGTTGCTGTTGTTGTTTAGTCGTGTCCAACTCTTCGTGACCCCATGGACTAGAGCGCACCAGGCACTCCTGTCTTCCACTGCCTCCTGCAACTTGGTCAAACTCATGCTGGTAGCTTCAAGAACACTGTCCAACCATCTCGTCCTCTGTCATCCCCTTCTCCTTGTGCCCTCCATCTTTCCCAACATCAGGGTCTTTTCCAGGGAGTCTTCTCTTCTCATGAGGTGGCCAAAGTATTGGAGCCTCAGCTTCAGGATCTGTCCTTCCAGTGAGCACTCAGGGCTGATTTCCTTAAGAATGGATACGTTTGATCTTGCAGTCCATGGGACTCTCAAGAGTCTCCTCCAGCACCATAATTCAAAAGCTTGAAGTATTAAGTATGGAGAAAATCTCTTTCCGCCGTTGTGGATTTACTTCTGTTTTGGTTCTATGGTTAATTATATTGACACTGTTTCAATATGTACATTTTCTCTTCCTGGGACCTTTGGGCAAAGGGCAGGTTCTAAATATTCTATATAAATCAATAAATCTTACTTTCTGAAAAAGCCATTCTCTTAGTAAAACAACAACAGCAGCAATAAAGTAAATTACTCTGCAGCAGACTCATGCATGTGGGTGGGACTTCCTCTAAACACATTCTTGAATTTCAACCTGCAGTTTGTACTCCATATATTGCTTGTCTTTTTGATTCCTTTCATTATGTTTGGCTAAGATGCAACATTTCTACAAATTGGAAATTCCCCCCTCTCTCTGTGTGTGTTGTCTAAGTGGCTGCATCAGAGACCTAAGCCAATGACTAATGCTGACGGAGAAGGAAAACTGGAAGCAAGTGATTTCCAAATATTTAGTACTGTATTATAAAATCCACCCACTGGTTGGCTCAAAACTCCATATGTGTGTTTACTTGGCAGACAATATATTTATTCAGGAAACTTTCTGTTCACCAGCTAGGAATAACAAGTTGTATATATTTTTATAATAATTTTTAAAAGTAGAGTTGCAATCTGCCTGTCAGGGCAGGAACCAGGAGCAAGTCAGCAACAACTCACACAGAGTCAGTGAAATAAACATGCTATTGGTGAAAACCCAACAGCAGGAGTATTCAAAGCTAGGGAGCCCAGGCCTAGTGAGCACAGCAACTCTTCCTGGTAGATCTATCACCTATGAGGCAGTTATGAGGACTGAAGGCCTTGCCAAAGCTCCCTAAATCTCCTCCTCCCCTGGTCCATTTCCAAGCAATCTGAGGCTCCTTCACCTTGTCTGCCTTTGCTCTGCTCTCTTCATACCTCTTTGGGATCTGGGAGACTGGGAGGTGGGGAGCAGGTTTCCACAGCCAGACTCATGGAGGAGTAGAGTACTGCTAGGGTCTCAGCCTGCATACCACATGGAGCTGGTAAACAGCTGCCCTGGACACAGAATTGACTTGCACCTCCATGGACAGCTGTGAGTACAAAATGACTCCCAGGCTGCACACTTGGTCCTTCAGGGGCACAGTTACCCCATTCAGACCAGAGAGTCCTTCACATCTGCCCGCCACCTGTTTCCCCAAAGCAGTACTTCTGTCTTGTCAGGATTCAACCTCAATCTGTTAGCTGCCATCCATCTTCCAGCCGCCTCCAGACACTCACATAGGACCTTCACTGCCTTCACTGGTTCTGATTTGAAAGAGAGGTAGAGCTGGGTATCATCCTCATACTGATGAACACCCAACCCAAACCCCCTGATGATCTCTCCCAGCGGCTTCATGTAGATGTTGAAAAGCATGGCGGACAGGACAGAACCCTGAGGCATCCCACAAGTGAGAGCCCAGGGGTCTGAACACTCACCCCCCCCCGCACTTTCTGAACATGGCCCAGGAGGAAGGAGCGGAACCACTGTATGACAGTGCCCCCAGCTCCCAGGATGTTATGGTTGATGGTGTCAAAAGCCACTGAGAGATCCAGCAGAACTAGGAAACAGCTCTCACCTTTGTCCCTAGCCTGCCGGAGATCATCGACCAGTGCGACCAAGGCAGTTTCAGTCCCATGATGAGGCCTGAATCCCGACTGGAAGGGATCCAAGTGGTCCGCTTCTTCCAGGCGTGCCTGGAGTTGTTCAGCAACCACTTGCTCAATCACCTTGCAAGCCGCGCATCACATATCATCCAGCAATCCAGCTTGAAGCTGGCTATAGTTGGGGCCTGGATGGGAGGAAGGAAGTGTATGAGGTGTGGGAGTTGAATGGGAGGTATTGTATTAGGTGAGTATCAGCTGACACCGGCTCCTCCCAGTCTGCTCCCTCTTCTGACCACTCATCAGTGTCTCACCACCAATCCCCTGGTTCTGAGCCTTCTTCTCCTGGGGATTCCCTTGGGGGCTCCCCAACTGGTGCCTCCCACCACTCCTCTGTTTCCAGCCAGTCCATGACAACAGGCTTACTTTCCTGTAAGTGCAGACCCTACAAGTGTCCCTATTTTCCAGGGACAGTCCCAGATTTACAGAAGCCGTCCTGGTTTCTGATTTGATCCCGGAATGTCCCACTTTTCCCAGAATGTCCCTATTTTCACTGGAGAAATATTGGAGGGTATGAAGTTATGCGACCCCTGAGCCAAGGAGATAAGTAACTAGGCAACCTTTAGAAGACACCTGAAAGCCGCCCTGTAGAGGGGGTGGGGTGGAATTTTTAATGTTTTATTATGTTTTTATATATGTTAGAAGCCGCCCAGTGTGGTTGGGGCAACCCAGTCAGATGGGTGGGGATATATATGATGATGATGATGAAATAGGATGCCCCTATTTTCATCGGAGAAATGTTGGAGGGTAAGTAAGAGCACACAGAATTGTGCTGCTAGTATGTGAAAGAAAACAAGAATTGATGACAAACTTGTTTATTACAGCTAGGATAGTAGCAGCTTTTCTCAGGCCACTGAGGAAAAAAATCAGTGAGTGAGATTTGGATGGTACAATCCATATGGTTAAAACTTGTGCATTCAATTTGATTCTGACAAGGGAGAGAAAGGCAACTTAATAAAGTTGGAACTCATTTGTTGACTGCTCCAGAAACAAAGAGCACAACTGGAATTAGTACACATACTGGACATCCTATTTATATACAAGAAACCTGAAGGACTCATTGGTTCTGCCAGTTGCTAAGCAACGTCTGCCCTTTGCAGACAGGGTTCTCTGGATGAAAGCAGAACTGTTAATTATCCTTGCACCTTGAGTGACCCCCGATATTACACCCACTAGCTGAATTAAAAACCCTAAGTAGAAATAATTAACCCTTAGCTTTGCTCTTATGATGCCCAAGAGATTTATACTGGAAGGCTGAAACACCCACCATCTCTCACCTAGTGATCTGAAGATCTCACTACCCTTTCTATGTTTGAACATATGGCTTCTTCTTCTTCTTCTTCTTCTTCTTCTTCTTCTTCTTCTTCTTCTTCTTCTTCTTCTTCTTCTTGTGGTGATGTACAATAAAAACAGCAAACAGTTAAAACCACAAAAAGCAGCAGATGCATTTAAAACAAAACTAAAAGAATACAAAACAGAGACTCATTGTAAAGTCTCATTTATTCAGCAAGACAAAAATGTCTGCAGTTGTTTCAGGAAAGTGCAGATAGTGGGCACTTGTTGCAGGAAGGCTCTTTTATAGGGGAAACCATACTAAAGTCCCAGCTCCAAGTTACTGCAGAGCAAACTTCTGAGATCTTTGGGACTCGCAGAAGAAGCTACTGGGAAATACTGGGTATATAAGCCACAAGGCAATCTCTCACATAACTGGCTCCTGAGCTGTGTAGGGTCTTATATGTTAGCACCAACACCTTGAACTCAGCCTGGTAGCAGAGTGGCAACCAGTGCAAATCCCACAAGCAAGGTGTTATATTGCCAGTGGTAGTTTGTCCCCACATGCCACCCAGCTGCTGTGTTCTGCACCAGCAGCAGAACTGGACTGGACTGACCTCATGGGCAGCCCCATGTAGAATGCATTGCAGTAGTCCAGCCATGAGGTTACCAATGCACACAGTCAGTTTTATTTAGGCATCTATTTGGACACTTGGAGGTTGAATGTGAGTTGAAAGAACTTTAAATGTATGGTGTGGATCTGCCCAAGCTCTGTCTTTTACTAAGCTATGGGATGCCAGAAGGGCCAACCCCAAGGATGTCCCTGAGCCCCACCTACATCTGGTGCCATATTTGAGAAGTTAGGCACATACTGTAGCTAAGGTCCTAGATTCAATCCCTGACATCCCGAGCTAAAATGAAAAAAGTGGCATGGTCTCTCTTGGGCAGTTGTGGACCCCCCCCCTTCCTTGGAGGTTTTTAATCAGGGGTTGGATGGCCATCCATCATGGATACTTTAGTTGAGATGCCTGCATTGCAGAGAATTGGACAAGATAAGCCTCAGGGTCCCTTCCAACTCTCCAGTTTTATGATTCTATGATTTAAATAGGTTGGGGTTGGTGAGGAAGACCCCTTGCTTTATATTCTAGCCATTTGGTTTTCGTCTACCTCGTATCAATCGCCACAACTTTGTAAGGTTTTGCGGTTAGGCATTGTTTGACCTTTTGATATGGGAAGAGAGGTGTGGCCATCACCTGCCCCTCCAAGCTTAAGGGTATTCCGTTAAAGGAATCCAGGGCTGTGGATCTTGTCCAAAGCCTGGGGCAGGGCTAGGGCCATGACATGACCCCGTCGGGAACACATGGGGGAGCTCAAGTTGGTCTGCATCAATGGGGGCTCCCCCTTCTGGTGGTTTATCCTTACCGGACTCCCTGCGTAACAGGTAGGAGTCAGATATAGTCGGGTCCATTCAATGCCTAAGCCAATACCGCTCACATTCTGTAATCAATAAAGTTGTGGCCAAAATTTGCCCAATAACATTAACCTAAGATTGGTGTCCTGTGTGTTTCATTTCAACGAGGGGGTGGTTGACATGCAACTAGCATGCCCCTGAAGAACAGTTGCTGGGAACTGCAGGTGAGGAGGGTGTTGTTGTGCTGTTTGTGAACTTCCCCTGGGTATCTGATTGTCTGCAGTGAGAACAGGATGCTAGACTAGATGGGCCTTTGGCCTGATCCAGCTGGGAACTCCTTACATCCTTGTAGTCTAACCTTGCATAAGGTGGTTTTCCATATTCACTGCTGGTGAACTCAACAATCCAGACACCAGAGACACTTGCAGGAAGGCAGAGGTCCCGCTAAACATGCCCACAAGTGCCCCATTTTCCTTCAAATTATTTACTGTGGTTCTTCAACACTCTGTGCTGGAAAATGCCAGCCAAACGACAGCACTCCCTGGGGTGGAGAGAGACAAATGAGGAGTGCACAAATGCACAGCTCCAGAAAGAATCCAGGGTCGAAAGTGTTTTCATATTGCTGAGCATTTGTTGCCAGCACAGGAGAATCACATCAAGATGCACATTTCACACCTTAGTATTATTTTTTTCTTTGTCCTTTAAGATAGTGAATCTCTGCTAAGTTGCTGTTGCTGCAAAGGGGGTGTCAGTGGTTCCAAGAAAAGAAGGTAAATTGGGGGTTTCAGGGCTTGGTGGTCACAGAGCTGATACATCCTAAAGGCATGTAAACTGAGACCAGAAACCAAGCTAAAGCTTGATAGAAATCCAACTGTAGGGCTATTTCTTAGCCTTTAACTATATATGCAAATCATTAGTAGGGATGGATGGATTTGTCATTTTGGCAAGTAAGCAGCATATTTTTATTTATTTATCTATTTATTTAATTACTATTTAAGCATTATAAATAATATTTAGACATCTTCTGTTCTAGTAAGCTACATATACATTTGGTTAAATAAAAATAAAAAATGTTTAAAAAATGTTTTGAACATATTTTTTCCCATGAGGTTTGCATTTCCATACACCTTTTCTAAACTATGTATTTTCTCCTCTTAAAATGCATTTTACAGTGGTGTCTTTTTCTGAGCCGAGAACTGCAACACAAAATTTGGATCAGATTAGATTGATTCAGTTTATATCTTATTTCATGGAAATGGGGGCTTGAAGCGATTAACAGGACACCATACATTTTAAAACAAATTTCCTTATACAGTAATGAAGAAAATATACTAAAAGTGTTCGCCCACAAAACCACCCGAAACATAAAATAACAATAAGCACAAACACCAAAAATCAATGACCAAAGGCCATACCATTACAGTAGAACTGTGCAAATACCCAGGAGAATAAAAATGTATTCATCTGCTGTTGGAAGGATGATGAAATTGGTGTGAAGTGAGCCTTTCTGGGAAGGGCATCATCCAGTTGGGGAGCCACCACAGAAGAGTCCTGTTCTTAGTATTAATTGCTTCTAATCGAGACACTAACCCTATCCTCAACTGCCATCCAGTATGCTCATTAATCCATGAGTGCTGAGCACATCAGTTCACACTAGAATTTGCAAAGGAGGAATTCCTCAAGTTTCTCCTCAGTAGAAAAAGAGGGAACTGGCACACTGTGGTACAGCTCAAAGTTTGGCTGGGGTGGTGAAGAAATCATATTAACTGAAAAATTGCTGGACTGTTGGACCGGTGTCTGGGGAAATTTATATGATGCTCTGCAATGTATAAAAGTGACCCATCTTACCAGGCGGATATTGGGGCTAAGGCCATGTATTATACCACTTTAAAAAGTATTACATCACTTTAAACAATCATGGCTTCCCCCAAAGAATCATGGGAGCTGCTGTTTGCAGAGCTACAATTTTTTAAATATACATTTTTATTAATTTTTTAACATATTAATTCCAACATTCATACAACATAACTTCTCATCCTATATAATATTTTTGGACTACCATCAACGCCTCTGATGATTTCCCATTATTTATCACATATTATGCATTTCTTAATTTCATATTGCCTTTAATATCCTTAACCAATAATTCTCCTCATTGTCTTTTTTGCAATATTTGAAATAGTTCACCTTACAAAACTTCTTGCAAACCTACTAGCGTAATCTGTTCATCACAATTACTTTTCAAATAGTCCATAAATTTACTCCAGTGTTCTGAGAATCTCTGGTCCCGCAGGTTTCGAATCCTGCCTGTTAGTTTATCTCATTCTGCATAGTCAATTTCATCCTCCATTCTTCTTTTGTCGGTAATTCTTCTTGCTTCCATTTTTGTGCCAATGATATTCTTGCTGCCAGCACTGCATACAAAAACAACTTACAATCCTTTCTGTTTATATCATCTCCTACAATGCCGTTTGCAGAGCTACAATTAACCATGATATAACAATCAACCCATCTTCCCAGGGAACTCTGGGAATGGTAACTTTGTGAGGGGACCTTTTGCATACACATCATTGCTACAGCACTGAGCTACGCTCCCTTCCATGGCTTAGAAAATTAAGGTATTTATTTCACCAATCCTTCATCAGTTAGTTTGAGGTGGTCCTTTTGGCTTCCCTCCCTGGGATCATCAATAAATCACCTTACCCTCCACTCAGTTAGCAGCACTTAACAAAATGAATCATAGCCAATGTTCCTTATAAGCTTCGCCTCCCAAATTCTTCATGTTTGCTTCTCAGTTCTGAGTCCTTTCCAATTTGGCACTTCAATCATAAACATTGTGGAGCAACGTGACTGTAGGGTTTGGAAGGGACGCTTTCACTAATGGACTCTCCACATCACCTTTTAAAAAGTCCTATTTTGAGCCAAGTTCCAACTTTGCTGTTGTGTTCAGCAGAGTTCTTCGGCTTGTAGCCCACTTTCCGGGCTCTCTGGAATTCTTGGCTTGATGTATCTTGAATCTGGTTGACTTGCATATAAACGCGTGTCTAGTAGACCACAAATGCTAGTGCAATAAGGCCTGGAACCAGCAAGTGGAATATCTGGGTGGATGTTATGGCTCCATAGCCTGCATATAGTCCAACATGTCAAAAACTGAGACGCCTATCTTCTGGGCACACTCCCATGTCAAGTGACCCACATTAGAGCACAGAGCCCCAAAACACATGCGTGAGAGCATGGCCCTCAAAAATGGTATGTCCTGGTTTCATCAGGACAGTTGAGAAGTATGGGTCTGCATGGCATCCCTCATGGCTGCTGCTAGGCTACCATCAAAGAGTGGCAACCCCCATTAGTGTGGTGTAGTGGTTAGGAGCAATGCACTCGTAATCTGGTGAATCAGGTTTGCTTCCACGCTCTTCAACATGCAGCTGCTGGGTGACCTTGGGCTAGTCACGCTTCTTTGAAGTCTCTCAGCCTCACTCACCTCACAGAGTGTTTGTTGTGGGGGAGGAAGGGAAAGGAGATTGTTAGCCGCTTTGAGATTCCTTTGGGTAGTGATAAAGCAGGATATCAAATCCAAACACTTCTTCTTCATCATCATAACTGATGTGGCTCAGTTGCCTGAAGACAGAAACTGGAGGGGAGGATGTCTGGGTTGGGTGTATGACTGTCCTTCTGAAGCCATTTTGTATTTTCTGGTTGTGTGTCCCCCCCCTTTCCTAGCATGCACAAAACATGATGCCACCATCCCTTCTACACTGATCCAGATCTTTTTGATTATGACTCCCATCATCTCCATTAGCGATGCTGGCTGGGTAGTGGTGGAAGTGGTAGTTTAAAATATCTGGAGGGCATCAGGTCGGGGAAGATTCATATATATATATGGTTGCTTTGCCTGGATGCAATGCTATGTATACACACCTGGAAGTAAGCGCCAAAGGAAACAAAGGGAATTACTTCCAAGTCAATGTTCCCAGGATTTCATGATATGATGAGGTCCTACTTGGCAGAAACAGGCTATAAGAAACTGCCACCTTATTCTGTTTATTCTTTATGGGCAAATTAGACTTGACATTGGATAAATAATACAAAACCAATTGTTATGTGAATCTTATGTTTTTCTCTTCCAAAAGCAAGTTGTAAATAATGGCATCATTACTGACCTGTGAAAGGACTTTTAATATTTAAAAGCAAACCGTTTACTCTTTGTCTCTAAAAGGCTTTTTTTTAAAAAAAGGTAGGAAGTTCTCTTTTCCAGCTGGGATGTTGGCCACGCTAACATCTACGATAAGAAAGCACAATGAATAGTTAAAAATAGAACTGTAACACAGTAACTATAGAAGCAACAAAGAATCTTGTTGAACCTTCAAAATTAACTAATGTACCAGCTGTTTTGTACTTCTCTAAATTCTGCAGTGCCAAGTAATATATACGAAAGTGCATGTATTAGCCTATCAATGCACAAACAAGTGAAAATAATGCACAAAATGCATAGCTTTGGGGGGGGGGGAATGCTTTGCAAAAATGTGTGTACAGTGGTATCTCGGGTTAAGAACTTAATTCGTTCTGGAGGTCCTTTCTTAACCTGAAACTGTTCTTAACCTGAAGCATCACTTTAGCTAATGGGGCCTCCTGCTGCCACTGCACCACCACTGCACGATTTCTGTTCTTTTTCTGAAGCAAAGTTCTTAACCTGAGGTAATATTTCTGGGTTAGCAGAGTCTGTAACCTGAAGCATATGTAATCTGAAGCGTATGTAACCCGAAGTACCACTGTATTGGGAGAACGCTGGTGAATTTCATGAAGACTTTTTGAAAATGAATAATTTGCAAACTGATGTGACAATGTGGAGAACTAAGTTTAAGATTTGTGGTGGGGGGTGTGGGGATCAACTAAAACTGACATATTTACTCACCTCTCCCTTTCTCTCTACCTCCCTCAGGTGAACTCCTGAACCCAGGAGTAAAACCTTGGAAACATATCATCCTTGCCTTGTGTTATCAAATCTAGGTCCAAATGTGGACGGGAGGGAGACGATACGTCCTCATTCCTTCAAACCAATTGCCTGTTTTCTGTTTGAGCCACACATTCTGAGCATGCCAAAACACACAGAATGCTGGGTACTAGTTAATTGGTGCAAGGAGGTCCTGCAACAAAAAATACTGCAGTGTGGATTGTTGTTTCATTATGGTGTTTCAGTATTGGTGGTTCAGTATTGGTGTTTCATAATGTTGATTATTTCACAATCCTCCCCCAAGGCATCTCAGCCTCCACTCCAATATGCTCAGGGATGATGGGAGTTGTAGTTCAGCAACATTTGGATGGCTACAGGTTCCCCAGCCCTGCCACAGGGCTCATTCTTTGCCAACATGCATCTGATCCAGCAGAGCTCTTCTTCTGTTCTTGAGCGATTGTACCTCCCTCCTCTGTTGAAAAGCAAGTGATTTACATGGGGCTCTGGTGACTGCCCATCTAGGCGCTGATGCCTCCAGCTACACCATTCACTGGTTCTTCTGTTTATATCGAGAATGTGGAAACAGCTGCAGCCTTGAACATTCCGCAAATGCGCATCTGTGGATGGATGTGCAAGCAGTGATGACTCGCTTGGCATAACTTTTGGTGCTCAAGGCACCCTTGTTTTTGGATTTCAACCAAGGAACTAATGAAATCCAACGGGCACTTCAACCCAGGATAAATCAAGTTCTCAGCTTGACAAACCCTTCTGTGCAAGCCCTTCCATCTGCTTTAAATATTATTATCATAATTACCATACTATATTTCAGAGGCAAAATGAAACAGTGCTTCAGTGTTGATAAGATTGGTTTTCAGATTGCCAATGTAAACATCCATTAATTAGATCCATATACTGTATAAATATATTTACCTCTTAGGTGGCATTGCAGGTTGTCCTTCCTGATTTGCCTCAGAAACAAGAAGTTCAAACATTTTCTATCAAATGCAAGATGGAAACATGTTTGCCAACAATGGCTACTGGCCAGGATGATTATATTCTGCCTCCACTATCAGAGGCAGTTACATTAGCAGTCACTGGGAATCACAAGTGAGGAGGGTAGGCCAGCTCAGTCAGTAAATCATGAGGCTCTTACTCTCAGGGTTGTGGTTTTGAGTCCCACATCATCATCATCATCATCATCATCATTTTATTATTTGTACCCCGCCCATCTGGCTGGGTTTCCCCAGCCACTCTGGGCAGCTTCCAACAGAGATTAAAAATACATTAAAACACCAATCATTAAAAACTTCCCTAAACATTGGGCAAAAAGATTCCTGCATTGCAGGGGGTTGGACTAGATGACCCTGGCGCTCCCTTCCAATTCTATGATTCTATGATCCATTGCTGGACTAGATGGGCCATTGGCCTGATTCAGAAGACTCTTCTTATGTTCTGATGAAGGATTTCATGTATAAAATACAAATATATTTGCCTAAAATCCATTGTGTCCTTCTGAAAGACCAAATATATTATTTGAATAATGGATTACAATTCTTCGTGCCTCCCAACAGAATTGTGTGGGAAAACTAGACTTCTCAATGAGTATTCGCTACTTCCTGAAGGAAGTTAACAGTTCCAAATATTTCACTACCAGGAAATTCTTACACCAAGAGCAATGCTTTAACAATTACCGAAGCATAGCAGGAAATTTCGTTGGGTGTTAATATTTAGTTGCCAGTTACAAATGTTTCCACTTGCTTGTAATTTTTCTAAGATTACTCTTCGGATGTAACTTGGCATTCATGCTTGCTTGCTGTAAAATAATCAAGGAAAAACAAACTGGGGATTGCCGCAGGATCCATTTTTAAAAATATGCTGGGATGGTGATGATGATGATGTGAGCAACCATTTCCTTTCCCAGAAAAGGGACGAAGGTACTTCAAACTGTCATAAAAAAATGACTCAAGGGTCACCACAAAGGAGCTGCACATTGAGGAAACTCTAGCTGAACGGAAGAACGAAAAGAAGATAAAGTGGTCATATAGACTTCAAAGCACTGGTGATACAACTGGGCCTGGGAAAGAGGCAAAAGGAACTCCTGTAAGCAACTAATCCTGCAGTTTTAAATGAACTTGCCTGGTTCAGACTTCCCAAACTCATTCAGAATGCAGCTATCCTTTACTTTTTACACGTTTACATTTTGTGATATTTTTTTCAGCTTGAAAATTTCATTAAAAATGAATGTAAACATAGGAGCATAGGAGGAACGCAGGAAACTGCCTTATACTAAATCAGAGCATTAGCCCATCTTGACCAGTATTGTCTCCACTGACTGGCAGCAGGTGATGGAGGGGGCACAAAATTCCACAGGATGATGTGGAAATGCGAGGAAATGGACTTATGAATGAACAAAGTGAAACTGACATGAATCATACGTAGACTGATCCACCCATTCTTAGGTGTCTTGCAGTCCCAGCAGCCAGCTTCTGGACTCTTTCCTTCAGCTGAAGAGTGTTGCACTTATTATTAATGCCCGGTGTGTTTCGACCAGATTGGACCTTCCACAAGGGCTTTTCTACAATAATAACAGAGGAAGAGTCTGATGGTACTTCAGCTGGTTTTGACCAGGGGCCTGGGGGCCGGATGCGGCCCAGTCGGCTTCTCAATCTAGCCAACGGATGGTCCAGGAATCAGTGTGTTTTTACATGACCAGAATGTGTCTTTTATTTAAAATGCATCTCTGGGTTATTTGTGGGGCCTGCCTGGTGTTTTTACATGAGTAGAATGTGTGCTTTTATGTGTGGTCCATCCCCCCCCCCCCCAGTTTATCACTAAGCACATAGTTCAATTCTATCATTCAGAGATTTTCCTTATTTTTATTGATGTGTTGCATATGCAAGTATAATCTTTGCAGAGAGATCCTGGGCAAAGGATCAAAGCCGATTAAACCAGGCATGAAATTTGAGCCTGAAACAATTGGATCTAGAAACTGGAAAGAGAACAAATCCCAACATGTCTCTCTCATGCCTCCCCAGACACATTGGTTTGCTCACAGAAAACCAAAGCCATGGATCGTGTGCCTCGAGGAAAACAACTTTAGGCAGAGTGCAGACATCTGCTCAAAATCGGCGGAGCATATTTCTTTAAGAAAAAATAATAATTTCAAAGCATGCGTTGAAGTTTGTTTGTTTTTAGTGTGCAATAGTTCCCCTGCACTTGTGAATTGTTATTTTTGTTAATGTGCATGTCAAAAGGACATGCCAAACAGCTGGATATGACATCGCTCAAAACCATTCTTTCGTAAAGCCTTATGCAAGAGCAGAGGAAGGGATCCACCAGATCAAGCCAACTAGTGCAAAATCCTGTTTGCTACAGTGACCAGCCGAATAATTCTGAAAAGCCCACAAGTAGGTCATGAAGACAAGTAGGTCATGAAGGCCACAGACCTTGAACGCTGCTTCTGAACATCATCATCATCATCATTATCCTGAACATGGAGGTTTTACTAAGCCAGATAGTACTTTCCATGAATTTGCCTGATCCCCATCTACTGGCTATCATCACATCTTACAGCAGTGAATTCCATAAGATAATCATGTCCTGTATGGGATCCATCTGCAGGTCAAGGGGCAATGTCTGCCCTGAATCTACTGCAAAAATAAAAATGGGGGGTTCATTTTAGTGCTATCTATCCGCTTTCTCCGCCCTGTACATAAATTTACAATTCCGTCCTTCTTTTGTTCTTTCTTAACTTTCTTAATGTTTTTATTTATACACTGCTTTCCCCCCTAACAGGACTCAAGGCAACTTACAAATTAAAAAAAAACAACATTAAAAAAACATGGTGCCCTCCAGATGCTGCCGAACTCCCATCAGCCCCACCCAGCAGGGCAAGGGCTAGGAATGATGGGAGATGTAGCTTAGCAACATCTAGAGGACACCGCATTCGCTATCTCTGCAGTAACCAGTAGCCTATCACAACCAACTGCGGAACCGTACAGGGTCGTTATATAATGCTGCTCTGTATTATCACCCTGTCTAAGCCTAGAGATCCTAAGTCATGGGTAGGCAAACTAAGGCCCAGGGGCTGGATCCGGCTGGATCCCAATCGCCTTCTAAATCCGGCCCACGGACAGTCCGGGAATCAGCATGTTTTTACATGAGTAGAATGTGTAAAATGTGTAAAATGCATCTCTGGGTTATTTGTGGGGCCTAGGACTTCATTCATGTTCCCCCAAAAATATAGTCTGGTCCCCCACAAATTCTGAGGGACAGTGGACCGGCCCCCTGCTGAAAAAGTTTGCTCACCCCTGTCCTAAGTCAACTGGTGTTCCAATTGTAGCTCTCCAAATGAATGTTACTTCTTGAAGCTGTCACCCCATTCTACAAAGTGAGCAGAAAGGAGGTCACTGATGATGATATGCAGGCAGACGGGTGGAGAGAAAAGGAGAAAGCTGAGCCCCTTCTTCCAATGTTGCTATAGCAACAGGTCCTATTAGTGTAATTTTTCAAAGAACAGTCTTGCGAATATTCACACCTCCTTGGTGTCCTACTTAACTCAGGTTTCCACTGCCCTGTTCCACCTGGAACTGGTTTCCTGCCCTTTTAAGGCATACTTTATCCACGGGATTTTGCAACTTGATCGGGCAAAAATGTCATTTAGAGAGGATGGGAATGTTCATTTCCCCATCTTGAGTTACACACACACACACACACACACACACACACACACAAATATTCTTAATGAACGTCATTTTTTTTCATGCCGGTTCACTGAGTCGGCACATGGTATTTTCTTCATTTCATGTCCCTCTGACCTCACTGTTAACAATTACACACCCGCTCACCATGAATATCTATTTGCAACTGATGATAACGCTGTGTGCTTCTGATGGAATGGACAATTCTCAAAAGCTTATGGCATAACAAACATCCTTAGCCTGTAAAATGCCACAAGATTCGTTGTTTAGATTTGATTTAGCAGCATTGCAAAGACTCGTTATGAATAATTCAAATTACCCTATCTATGAATCATCCATTGAAGATTGCACAGCAGTTCTGAAGCTGATTTCTTTTTTTATGTTGACTTAACGTTCAGCTCTAATGCCATTATAATCTAATATTCTCCTTGGTCCATATCGTC
The DNA here is from genome assembly GCF_965153285.1 of Podarcis tiliguerta. Classification (NCBI taxonomy): domain Eukaryota; kingdom Metazoa; phylum Chordata; class Lepidosauria; order Squamata; family Lacertidae; genus Podarcis; species Podarcis tiliguerta. The sequence goes on along the minus strand of NC_139534.1, from coordinate 115,391,016 downwards.
ATCCAACCTGACTTCCCAAATAATGTAATTCTATCGCCTGGAGAAATAATTAGAAATCACCGATAGAAGATAGATTTCCAGTGGAAGACTACATTTTTATGTTTTTGTAGCAAATCAACATTATTCCACATTAGATGTGTTTGCCATTCTGGGTTGTAAAATCAAGATAATTCACATCCTCTGGGTTTTTTCCACATCTAACCCACAGAAGACAGTGTTATTAAAATCCTGCCAATGTTTGCATCTGCTTACAGTGGTCTCCTAAATAAATGGTAAAATTTCCCCATTCTTTCTTAAAGTTTGTGTCCTCTTTATTTCTGAGCTTTCCAGTCAGTTTTACCATTTTGCCATAGTCCATCAGCTTGGTTTGCCATCCCTTCTTTCCATCTCTGGGCTAACAACATCCATGCAGCTGTTGCATACATAGAGAGTCTTTTCTGCTCCTTTGGGATATCGGTGCCTACAATTCCTAATAAAAAAAAGCTTCTGGTTGTTGTTTTCACAAAAGTTATTTTTAAACTTTTTTTTTCAATTCATTATATATCATTTCCCAGAAAGGTTTTATTACCTTACATTACCACCACATACGGGACGCGGGTGGCGCTGTGGGTTAAAGCCTCAGCGCCTAGGGCTTGCCGATTGAAAGGTCGGCGGTTCGAATCCCCGCGGCGGGGTGCGCTCCCGCTGTTCGGTCCCAGCGCCTGCCAACCTAGCAGTTCGAAAGCACTCTCGGGTGCAAGTAGATAAATAGGGACCGCTTACTAGCGGGAAGGTAAACGGCGTTTCCGTGTGCGGCTCTGGCTTGCGAGAGCAGCTTCGTCACGCTGGCCACGTGACCCAGAAGTGTCTTCGGACAGCGCTGGCCCCCGGCCTCTTTGAGTGAGATGGGCGCACAACCCTAGAGTCTGTCAAGACTGGCCCGTACGGGCAGGGGTACCTTTACCTTTACCTTACCACCACATATGATAAAAGGTACCTTCTTTTTCTTTACATTGATTTCAGTGGTCTACTCTGACCAGAACTTCCTTCTTTGCAAATGGATTTCCGGAACTGGTTGGTTAGCGGCTGCTCAGGGGTGATGAAATAAGAGCATGCAAAACTTTAGAAGGTGGCAGTGAACAGGCAGAGAGCCTCTTGTTGAGAGTGAGAAAATGAAGGGGATAATCGATAGCAGGCAAATGCTGCAGGGAATGTCCTGAAAGCAGTTGACAGTGCTCAGCAGTCTTGATGCAGTCTGCTTAAGCTCACTGAGCCATCTGCTGTTTACAAAATTCAGTAGCAATTACTGGGGAATTTATTATTGCTACAGCTCATTTGCAGAGCTTACACGATCCCATCCCTGGGTTTACACTGCCATGGGATTGTTTGGGACAGAACAGTGCCGATGTGTCTGGCCAGTGTTGTTAAATTGTTTTAAATTGGTGGGTTCTTTCTCTGTGCCATGCCAGAAAGGACATTTTTAGGGGCAAGATTGCAAATGACCTTGTTTGCTGTGTTGTATAAGCAACACTTGGTTTCGAGGGAATTAAATGAGTCCTTTGTGTGCATTCAGTTTTGGTTTTCCAACACAAATACTGCCTGAAAGGCAGCAAACTAGCCCTTGACCCAAGAGCATGTCCCCTAAATGTCTTTTGTGGGGGGAGTTGTCTTGGATTTAGGTAACCAGAATGTTTCAAAGACTTTCCCCAGATGACATCTCTCTCTAAAATGGGTGCAAGCGGTTGGGCTAGTTTTTGAATGTAAAGTTTGAAAAGGTGTATTATGTAACAAATGTACTTAATATAGCTAGTTCTCGTCCATGGGTGGGCAAACTGAGCCCCGGGGCCCGGATCCAGCCCAATCACCTTCTAAATCCAGCCCGCAGATGGTCCAGGAATCAGCGTGTTTTTACATGAGGAGAATGTGTCCTTTTAAATGCATCTCTGGATTATTTGTGGGGCATAGGAATTCGTTCATCCCCCCCCTCCAAAATATAGCCTGGTCCCCCACAAGGTCTGAGGGACAGTGGACCAGCCCCCTGCTGAAAATGTTTGCCGACTCCTGTTCTAGTCTGATTTCACAGTGCCCAAGAAAACATATTATTGAGCTCTCCTTTGAAAAGAAACTGGAAAAAGGAAGCAGAAAGTTGTAGGAGGCAGTATCCTGGAAGAGGGCATGGCGGAACAGGAGCATTTTACACTGCAACATGGTTTTTCTTTTTGTTTGCAGGTGCCAGTTGTTGCAATATATTTTGCATTTTTTTCCTCTCTCTCTCTCCTTTCATGGGAACTGATAAGGGGTCAAGTTAGTGTCTCAACTAGTTTAAACAGTGACCCCTGGTGGCAAAACTTGGTGTTAGCCTACCCATCCCAATGGGAAATGAAGGACAAAGAAGAGATCCAAGAACCGTCACCCCACCCCCAGCACCAAGATAAGTATAGTGGTACCTCAGGTTACATATGCTTCAGGTTACATACGCTTCAGGTTACAGACTCCGCTAACCCAGAAATAGTACCTCAGATTAAGAACTTTGCTTCAGGATGAGAACAGAAATTGTGAGGCAGCAGTGCAGCAGCAGCAGGAGGCCCCATTAGCTAAAGTGGTGCTTCAGGTTAAGAACAGTTTCAGGTTAAGAAAGGACCTCCGGAATGAATGAAGTACGTAACCAGAGGTACCCACTGTATCTCCAGCACCACCAGAGAAGACTGCTAAGCATACACAACAACAAACAAAGCAGGAACCAGAAAAGTTACACCAGACCAGTCTCAAGTCAATGTGATTTGGTCTCAAGACAATGTGATCCTGTGCTGAATTCAGTGCTGCACTCACCTTTAAAAGTTTACAAGTTGGAACAGAAGGCACCTGCTGAATCTTTATTGGAAGAAGATTCCCCAAGACTGGACCAATGGCATTAAAGGCTTGGCTTTAACAACAATAATAAATCATTTTATTATTTATACCCCGCCCATCTGGCTGGCTTGCCTCAGCCACTCTGGGTGGCTTCCAACAGATATAAAAACAAAATAAAACATCAACCATTTTTTTAAAAAACCCTCACCTATACAGGGCTGTTTTCAGGTGTCTTCTAAAAGCTGGGGTGGATCTACACGCAGGAAAAAACGCTACAATTCAGAAATTAAATTGTTATAACAAAAGAAAAAAATGCTATGTAAAATTGCATAGAAGTTTTCTGCTCTACAGCACCCTCTGGTGTTGCATGTTTATAATGTATTCAAAACACTGTTCTTTGACTAGAGTCCCTGTATTGTTCTTTATCTCCTGGACATCTGATGGGAGGTCGTTCCATGACAACTCAGGGGACAGCCAAAAAGGCTCCTGCAGATGATCTGAGGGATGTAGCTGGGATATAAGGGTTTAGGCAGTCCCTCAGACCTAAATTCACACAATGACTTTGAACCTTGATCAGTAGTAAACGGGTAGCCAGTGCCGATGTTTTAACAATGGTTGGGCTTTCCACAGAAAAGAAAAATCCAGATTAAATGGGGAAAGAATACAGGCCGGCATGTCGATGAAGACAACAGTAAGCAGATGCTGCAGAAAACCTTAACAGCACCAAATCCACAAGAAGTTGCCATGTGAACGCGCCCCAAGTCTGCCACCTTCAATTTAAATAAGCCACTCTTTCATCTCTCAAGAAATGTATCTCCCATGAGAGAACTCTACGCTGCTCCCTTAACTAGCACGAGTGCCTTTAGAAAAAGATGGACAGCTGGTTGAAATAAACAGCAAGTTGCAGCTGGCAATGAAACTTTAATTCTGTTTTGGTTCTGTCACCAGAATACAGAAGTGAAGAGCAGATGTTTGGTATACAGAACAAGAAGCAAATTAAACCTAACTTGACTTTTACCAACACAGTTAGGCTGGAATATGCTTGCGTCACCTTGACGTTGACCCCATCTGTGCTATAAATTCAAAGCAGTATGGCACCCACTTTAAATAGTCATGGCTACTCCCAAAAAGAATCCTGGGGAATTTAGTTTGTTAAGGGTACTGAGACTTGATAGGAAACCCCTGTTCCCCTCACAGAGATGCAATCCTCCAAGTTCCCAAGGAAGAGGGAATTGATTTGTTAAACTGAATACTCTAGTTCTGAGAGGGGAAACAGCCTCTCCTAAGAACACAGACTTCCCAGGATTCTCTGGGGGAAGCCATGATTGTTTAAAGTGATATGGTACTGCTATAAATGATTTAAACCAACAGCTTTATACCTCCACAACAGTGAGAAGTGCTCAAGGTGAAACTTTGAGAAGATCGTTGTACAAGTGTTTTGGAAGCTCTTATACCAGGAGATCAGTGAGATCTATGGTCAATCCAACTTTGGTGCTGCTTAATGTGTTCTTGGATAAGAAATCTAGATCTTGATCAAAAAGAGCTGTTGAATCACTTACTTTTGGCTTCATGAGCACCGAGAGCTTAGAATTGGAAGGTAACTGCAAAATGCAAATGTTGACCAGTGGTATCAAAATGTTTGGCGATGTACCCTCTTAGAGCAATTAATACAAAACAAAGGGCAAATAGGGGACAAAAGATAAAAGACCCTTTTGAGAAAATATGGAAACTGCTTACATCCTTGAGATCCTCTGGAATATGGATCTTTTGAGCCATCTCGAAACCCTGTAATAAAAAATATGGCAAAGAAAACCCTGTAAAGAAAATAGAAAGAAGAAAATATTAAGATCATCCGTATGTGTAGCTGCTTAGCTGTTTGTTTTATTTTAATTTGCATCTTCAAAAAGTTTAATAAAGCGTATCAAAAAAAAAAAAAAAGACGGTGGCCTTAAAAAATTAAACTGTTCAGCAGATGCCCACAGGTGAAACCTTACATACAAATGGCAAACAGGAAGCATAGAAACCAGGATGTTGGACTTGTTTTGGACTTTGTGTCTGACACAGCAATGACGTTCTTATATTCTCTGTAAAGGAGAAATTGAGGCCTTCAACTATAAGGCACCAGGTTGATAAAAACTGTCATATACAGATTTGCATTTCTGTATCTTTTCATTCTTAAAGGTTTGCCTCACTGATGAATCCATATAGAGGAAGTGCTAGCAGGGCTGTTTTCAGCTGAGCGTTACTGACAAGCAACACCTGGACATGAGCGTTTAACTTCACCCACATGTAAAACAGCGCAAGATGGAAGCCGTTCTAGCATTTATGTGGTTTGGCAAAGCCAAGTCGAGTCCTTCTGTGAGAATCCTTGGGACAGCCAAAGAAAATTGCTCTTGGGTAGTCACTTAGATTCTCATGTAATAGAGGAACAAAACGCTTTCAACCCAAACAACAGAATTTGAGTGTATTAATTAAATAACAGGGAGGAGAAACCCTGTTAGGTTAGGCAAAAACAGGTACAGAACACTGCATTTATTTATTTTGTGAAATTCGTACACTGCTTGATTGTAAAAACAAAACAAACCTCAAACTGGTTCACAAAACAGTAAAATCAAGAAAATTTCACATACAATGACATTATTATTTCTCTACCATTTATTAATTACATGAATCAGCTGCCCCATAATCAAGGTTCTTTGGACGATGAACTCTTGCAAAAGATTAAAATCCACAAATCTGGTAGAATACCTGTCAGGGGTTCAGGAGCAGAGTCACTGGAGAGGGAAGAAACAGAGAGCGAGGGGGAGGAGTCGGAAGGAAATGTCAGCGGCGACAGTAGTCCAAGGTCTCTGAGTCTCTCCAGTGACTCGGAGGATTCACAGAAAGGGGCCCCCATGGTCAGGGCAAGGGGAGTGCCCAGGGGGACACCTCGGGAAGAAGGGGACTCAGAGAGTAGCAGCTGGAAATCCGGACCAGCGTCCCCCCCAGAGTGCAGTAGGGGGGAGGAGTCCAAGGCATCGGGATCAGGGAGCGCGCAGGCAGAGGGAGAACGTGAGGCAGGAGTGGCCACACCCTCGTCAGGGAGCGAGGAAACGGTCATCCGGAAAGTAAAACGCGCGCGCGCGCCAAGTTCAAATGTACAGGAGGGCGGCAAGGTGGGCAGCCCGGGTAGGGAGCCAGGTCCTAAAGCCCGCCGAAGAGAGGGGGAGGAGTCAGAGGGGTCTAGCTCTGCGTCGGAAGAGTCCAGGAGGAATGAGACCCCGGGGGGTAGTAAGACCCAGAGGAAGAGAGAGAGAAGGAAGAGGTGGAGTAAGATTAGAGTCTTGAACTGGTGCACAGGGGGTGGAGATCCAGACAGAGCTTCGCCGGTCTAAAGTCCAGACGTAGGGCTGGGACGCTGAGACTTGTAAATGGAGACTATTCTTCAATAAAGACTTTGATACTGTACTATCGGCTAGCGTTGGTCCTTGGTGAGCTGGGACCCGGAGCCAGCCCTGACAGTAAGCTCTGTCTCTTAATTTTAAAGTTTTGGCACCAAGAACCTCGCCACGTGAGTCGGCGCAGCGAGGACAGAGGAGGGGTGCTTACAGAGCTCACAAAACTCAGGCAAGATGACGACGGAAGAGCAGATAAAAGCCCTGCAAGAAGCGGTGACACAACTCAGCACTGAGGTAATTGCATCCAGGAAGAGAGAGGAGGAGATGGTTACCTCCTGCCGGGATCTCCAGGCCAGGTTGGACGTGCTTTCCAAAGAGGGGCAAACGGGAGCCAAGGCAGAAGGCATAGGTTTGGGGAGAAGGGGAGGAAGCCTTGTATCGCATTTCGACGGGAGTTTGCAGCAGTACCCCAACTTCAGAGCAGACCTGCTGTTTGCGCTGGATTTACTTGACAAAGACTTTAGAGATGAGAGAGAGAGAGTGGGGTTTATCTTGTCCCATTTGCATGGGGAAGCCAAAACGTGGCTGCGGAATCTATGGAGGGACAATGATCCAGCGCTCCAAGATGCGAAGGCTTTTATTAAAGCAATGGACTCATGCTTTTTATCAAAGGTAGACGTCGATATTGCCAGGAGGGACATACATGGACTTAAACAAGGCAAAGCCAGCGTGCGGCAGTACCATACTCGATTTTTCGGACTTGTTCATGCCCTGGGGTGGGAAAAAGATTCCGCGCCAGTCAGAGACCTCTTTTGGGAGGGGTTGAATGCAGATGTAAAAGCGGAGATTGGAAGAGGGGAGAGACCAAGGAGCACCCAGCAGGTAGTCCAGAGGGCTCTGGAGATCGGGGTGCATCTGGAAGAACGTCCTTGCAACAGGGAAGAAGGGCGTTGGGGAAGGGCACCAGCCAGAGCACCTCCCTTCTTTCCCAGAGAAGCAGCGCGTGCGCACTCCACACCCTCGCAGGGAGGGGGAGAAGAGCCGATGGAGATAGGAGGTGCCAGGGCTCAGTCAGCTAACAGAGCCCTAACACCGGCAGCAGCCAAAACGAAGCCTCCTAGAGGGAACAGGAAGTGCTACATCTGCGACAGTGCTCAACACATGGCGAAAGAGTGTCCCCAGAGGCTCCACAAGCACACTGCAGCCTCCGCAACAGTCGCTGAAGCAGCTCAATTGAAAACGCAGCAACAGTTAAACGACGGAGTCTGGCTGGAGGAAGAGGCACTGGGGTCCAGTCAGACAAGTCAATGAAACAATCCCCAGCACTTTTGCAACCCACAGACCCCCTCCCACCCAAACCAGTGGTGCAGCTTACAGCATCTCTCCAACTGCCCAATGGACGCACTCTGGAGGTGCCGATCACCATTGACTCCGGCAGCAACGCTGACTTTATAGGACTGGAATTCATTCAGCAGCACAATATACCACTGCTACCAGCCACGCTGCCCCTGAACGTTGTCACGGTGGATGGCAGAGACTTGTTAGGGGGGCAGGTGGTGCAACAAACGCAACCAATGGTGATGCGGATTGGAAATCACCGAGAAGTCATCAGCTTTAATGTCACACACCTGTCGGACACGCCTGTAGTCCTCGGCATGAGTTGGCTGCACAGGCACAGCCCAGCATTGGCGTGGTACCAACGCCAACTGACCTTCGGCTCCTCCTATTGCGCGGAACATTGCATCCTTCCTAGCCCGGAAGAAGGAGGGGACGACCCGCAGCTACAATTAGGCACGCTGCAAGCAGTGCCTCGCAAGTATGCAGCGTTTTTGGAGGTTTTCTGCGAGAAGGAAGCGGACAAGCTGCCCCCCCACAGGCCCTATGACTGCAAGATTGACCTCCTGCCAGGAGCGACGCTGCCAGCCGGGAAACTGTATTCCATGTCTGAGGATGAGCTGCAGGAGCTCAAGGAGTTCATAGACCTCAACTTGAAGCGCGGTTTCATCCGGGAGTCGAAGGCAGCGGGGGGCAGTCCTGTATTCTTTGTGAAGAAGAGGGACACGCCCCAAAAAAGACTTGTGGTAGACTTCAGAATTTTAAATTCCAGAACCAAGCCCGCGGCCTTTCCCATGCCCAAGATAGATGACCTGCTGGCGACGGCGAGGAAAGGACGCGTTTTTACAAAGTTGGATCTGCGAGGGGCGTACAACCTGATTCGCATACGGGAAGGAGACGAGTGGAAGACTGCCATGTTCACGCCCCTGGGCACATATGAATACAGAGTTATGCCCTTCGGTTTACAAAATGGCGCCCACTGTTTTCAAGCTTTCATGCATCACGTCCTGGCGGGTCTCCTCTACAAGACATGCGTCTGCTTCTTGGACGACATCCTGATATTCTCAGAATCTGAGGAGGCCCACGAAGGTGACGTCAAGGAAGTTCTGCAGAGACTGCAGGAGCATCGGCTGTATGCCAAGCTGGAGAAGTGCCAGTTCGACAGGACGGAGGTGGATTTCCTGGGCTACAAGCTGTCGGACAAGGGGCTTGCCATGGACAGCGCCAAGGTTCGCGCAGTGTTGGACTGGAAGAGCCCGCGCAATCGGAAGGAGGTCCAGCGGTTTGTGGGGTTCGCCAACTTTTACCGCAAGTTCATCAAGGGGTTCGCGATGCAGACGGCGGCCATTACTGACACGCTCAGCTCTAAGAAGAAGAAGTTCATCTGGACGGAGCAAGCGGAGCAGTCCTTTCAGAACCTTAAGCGTCTCTTCTCGTCCGAAGGGCAGCTACTGCATGTGAATCCCAGCAAACCGATGAGGGTTGAAACAGACGCCTCAGACAGAGCCGTGGGCGCCGTACTGTTGCAGGAGGACCCGCATGGGGACTGGAGACCGTGTGCCTTCTACTCTAGGAAGCTCAGCAAGTCGGAGCAAAACTACACCATCTGGGACAGGGAGCTGCTGGCCATTCATGCAGCATTCAAGGCGTGGCGACACTTCCTCGTCGGGGCCAAGCACACCGTGCAGGTCCGCACGGATCATAAGAACCTGGAGTACTGGCGCACGGCAAGATTCCTAAACCAGCGGCACATCAGATGGGCGGAATTTTTCGCGGATTTCGACTTCAGGATAGAATACATCCCAGGCGACAACAACATCATGGCGGATGCACTGTCCAGGAAGCCGCAATACCTCGAAGAGGCGGCACCAGCAGCGGCCAAGCACATTTTCGCTCCGAAAGCGTGGGCGTGCGCTGCAGCAACCGTGGACTTGGAGGCGGTCCGTCGAGCACTGCAGAGGGACCCCTTTGCACAAGCCAAGATGGAGGAGGTGCACAAGGGCACGGTGAAGGACGACGAGTTCCAAGTACGAGACGGATTGCTCATCCGCAGAGGGGCCCTCTACGTACCGGGAGACGACCTCCGGGCGAAAGTACTGCAGCAGTTACACGACGCACCCACCGCCGGGCACTTTGGCAAGGAGAAGACGGCAGACCTCGTTGCCAGAGATTTTTGGTGGCCCAAGATGCGGGGGGAAGTCGCGGAGTACGTCTCGAGGTGCGACACCTGCCAAAGGGCCAAGTCAGTCCACAAACCTCCGGCGGGACTGCTCGAACCGCTGCAGACTCCGAGCGAACCGTGGGAGAGGGTGGCCCTGGACTTTGTCACGGATTTACCCAGCTCAAGGGGTAAAAAGGCAGTGCTAGTGGTGGTGGACATGTTCACTAAAATGGCCCACTTCATTCCGTGCGCGAAGGTCGCCACGGCAGAACAGACCGCCAAACTGTTCATAGACCACGTCTTCAGAGTGCATGGACTGCCACGGTCTATCTTGTCCGACAGGGGGCGCCAGTTCATTTCGAGCTTCTGGCAGAAGCTGATGGGTTTCCTGAACGTCAAGATCAACCTAGCGTCGGCGAGACACCCGCAGACCAATGGACAAGCGGAACGCGTCAACGCCGTCATGCAGCAGTACCTGAGATGCTACGCAAATCAACAGCCGACGACATGGGTGGACTACCTGCCGCTCGCTGAGTTCGCTTACAACAACACGAAGCACGTGTCCACAGGGGTGACGCCGTTCTTCGCCAACAACGGGCGGCATCCCAGAACCTTCCCGGGATTAGAGAGACTGGGGGAGGGAGAGCCACAGGCAGCGGAAGTCTTGGCGGCGGAATTGCAGGAAGTCCACGAGCAGCTTAGGAGGCAGTTAGAGCTGGCAAAGCACGCATACAAACTGCAGGCTGACAAGCACAGGAGGGTTGGTGAAGACATACAGGTGGGAGACTGGGTGTGGTTAGCGGCCCACGCAGTGCCGACCAGATCCTTAGCTAAGAAGAAACTCGGACATAAGCAGCTAGGACCTTACCTAGTTGAGGCACAGATCAATCCGGTGGCCTTCCGGTTGACACTTCCGGAAGGATCCAGAATGCACCCAGTATTCCATAGGTCGGTGCTCACGCCCTACAAAGCACCTCACCGATTTCAGGCGCAGGGCACGGCACCAGACCAGTATAAGGAGATCCCCCCAAGGAGGGAGTCGCCAAGAAGGGAACCCATCAACCAGGTCACAGAGATTTTGGACTCGAGATGGGGGGAAGAGGGAGTAGAATATTTTCTCGCAAGGGAAGGTACCCCGGCCAGCGCCAACTGTTGGGTGCCGGACTATGCCCTGGACGAGCCTCTCCTCAAAGAGGAGTTTCATGCCTTGTTCCCACACAGGCCCATGCCAGCCGAGTATTTCGACGACTGGCTTTTCACACCCACGCTTTCTACCAGCACGTTCCAGGGATTCACCTCGGACGAAGAACCACCATTAGACACACGTTCACCGGAGGGCTCGCCCTCGGGGTTTGCCTCAGACCGCTCGTTTTGGTGGGACAATCGAGGAGAGGAGAGGTGGCTGAGGGGCCCTTGGCAGGCAACGGACCCAGAGGGGAACGAGGGTGAGAGGGACATGGACGTGATGGGGGAGGACGTTGGGTTCGAGCATGGCGGCACGGAGATGGAAGCAGAGGAGAACGAGGTCGGCGAAGACATGGAGGACGAGCCGGATTTCTCTAACTGGATGCACGCCACGGGGGACGAACTGTATCCACCATTCACCCCCACAACGACGGAGCACCCAGCACCCCCGCCGGAGGAAGGGGAGGGGGGAAGGGGGGGCTTCGAGGGGGGGATGGATGTCAGGGGTTCAGGAGCAGAGTCACTGGAGAGGGAAGAAACAGAGAGCGAGGGGGAGGAGTCGGAAGGAAATGTCAGCGGCGACAGTAGTCCAAGGTCTCTGAGTCTCTCCAGTGACTCGGAGGATTCACAGAAAGGGGCCCCCATGGTCAGGGCAAGGGGAGTGCCCAGGGGGACACCTCGGGAAGAAGGGGACTCAGAGAGTAGCAGCTGGAAATCCGGACCAGCGTCCCCCCCAGAGTGCAGTAGGGGGGAGGAGTCCAAGGCATCGGGATCAGGGAGCGCGCAGGCAGAGGGAGAACGTGAGGCAGGAGTGGCCACACCCTCGTCAGGGAGCGAGGAAACGGTCATCCGGAAAGTAAAACGCGCGCGCGCGCCAAGTTCAAATGTACAGGAGGGCGGCAAGGTGGGCAGCCCGGGTAGGGAGCCAGGTCCTAAAGCCCGCCGAAGAGAGGGGGAGGAGTCAGAGGGGTCTAGCTCTGCGTCGGAAGAGTCCAGGAGGAATGAGACCCCGGGGGGTAGTAAGACCCAGAGGAAGAGAGAGAGAAGGAAGAGGTGGAGTAAGATTAGAGTCTTGAACTGGTGCACAGGGGGTGGAGATCCAGACAGAGCTTCGCCGGTCTAAAGTCCAGACGTAGGGCTGGGACGCTGAGACTTGTAAATGGAGACTATTCTTCAATAAAGACTTTGATACTGTACTATCGGCTAGCGTTGGTCCTTGGTGAGCTGGGACCCGGAGCCAGCCCTGACAATACCCATTATTAATATGAGTGTGGCTTGGGTGGAGGAAGGAAGTGTATATTGTAGGCTAGACACCTGGAGCTAAAATGCACTATATATAAAGGTAAAGGGACCCCTGACCATCAGGTCCAGGCGTGGCCAACTCTGGGGTTGCGGTGCTCATCTCACTTTATTGGCCGAGGGAGCCGGCATACAGCTTCCGGGTCATGTGGCCAGCATGACTAAGCTGCTTCTGGCGAACCAGAGCAGCCCACGGAAACGCCATTTACCTTCCCACTGGAGTGGTACCTATTTATCTACTTGCACTTTGACGTGCTTTCAAACTGCTAGGTGGGCAGGAGCAGGGACCAAGCAACAGGAGCTCACCCCGTAGCGGGGATTCAAACAGCCGACCTTTTGATCGGCAAGCCCTAGGCTCTGTGGTTTAACCCACAGGCCACCCGCATCCCTTGCACTATATATAGGAACCCTTTAACTGTGTCTGGGGTATCCTGTGTCAGGTCTGGAGATGCCATGCCTGCAATGGTCTCTCCACATATAGTGCTTCACTTTCCCCTGTAGACTGTCATTCAGTCCCATAAACCAGGGGCAGCCAATGTGCTTTCCAGATGCCGATGGACTACAACACCCATCCTACTAGACCATTGGCCATGTTGGTTTGGGGATGATGGGACACGGAGTCCAGCAACACCCAGAGAGCACCACGTTTGCTTTTCTGACTACAGACAAAAGTAGAGAGGTGCAGTAAGACACTCTTTTGGGGAGTGCCTAAATCTTCTCCTGGCACTAACCATTCAGAATTAAGCCTGGTCTTGTCCATGACATCTATTGATCACATTTCTGCTGGGAGTTCCCTGAAGGCAACTGTCCTCTTATTACATATGAAGATGTCTTATGTTGTGTCCATCTAGCTTTGTATGGTTTTCTTTGAATGCTTGGGAATGAATATGGGGCCTTAAGAACATAAGAAGTGCCTGTTGGGTCCGGCCAATGGCCGATCTATTCTCACGGTGGCCACCCAGGTGCCTACAAGGAATGGGCTTGACCACGAGACTGCAGAGGAAGGCACGTTTGGCACATCTTCACCATGATCAGCTGCCACCCGCAAACCTATGTCCCCACTGTGGAAGGATGTGAGGATCCAGAATTGGCCTCCACAGTCACTTATGGACACACTGTTAACACCATATTCATGGAAGACAATCTTACTTGGCTAAGAATGATCGAAGAAGAAGAAGAAGAAGAAGAAGAAGAAGAAGAAGAAGAAGAAGAAGAAGAAGAAATTGATGGGAGGGAACAACACACAGTGAAAATATATCCAATGAAGCACCCCAGACTTATTCTTTTGGCTGGCAATGTAAATTCTCAACCTCTTGCAACGTATTACGGTGAACTGAAGTTATTTCTTCCATGAAGATCTTAAGAGACATCATTTAATGTTTGCTGCAACAGAAACAGTTGAGCCCATAGACTTTCAGGGCAGTAATTCAACCAGGATTTCTCCAGAGCCCACAGCTGTGAATCAACCCTGTCATCAGGCGTCAGGGTTACAGCAGCAGCACATGGATTTAGGATAGTGAGTCAGAACAGAGCCTCAGGGCAAAATGCTTCCTGTCTAAACCACAGTAAGGATCCCTCAGCTGGGAGTACTGGCAACCTAAGAGTGCCGTGCATAGGATGTGCCTGTAATAGACAACTGACAGTTGCTGTGAAGGTAAAAAGGGAGAAGTCTAATGGCATCTGCAAAGCGTAACACATTGTAATGAGCTAGATCATGGCTTGTGACATAGACAGAGGACTCATTCACACTGGGGTTTTAAGGTGGGTTTGAAGCTGCTTGTGTTTGTTTCAGTTTTGTGGCATCCACACAATATATTCTTTATCCACATTGCAGCCTGCACTGCCTACCTCATCCCCCATTTGAATTTTCCTGATTTGCAAATAACCTGATAAGGGAAGAAAATCCAGTATAAAGTCACATTACCTAACTGCAGATGCATTGCATTTTTGTAAAATAAAAGAAAAAATGTAACTATAGGAAAAGAATCAAAATATCACCATTTGCAAACGTTGATAACTTTAATAGTTTTTTTTTTTAGAAAAGCACAAATATAACTGTACTTTAACAAAGGCATTTTCACCCTACCCAATTAATAATAATAATAATAATAATAATAATAATAATAATAATATCAATAATTACATGTATAGTGAGGCTCATAAACAACAAGGAGCACTGTAGTAGTGAAAAAGTAGTATACATTTGGTTTACTTAAACCAGTTCAAGACTTATACAAGATGTTATGCAAACCCCGGGTAAAACACAGAAGCATTCTCAATGTTTTGCCCTCTGTTCAGAAACCCCCGTTATCAAGAACATGTTTTATTACAAGAATAAGTTTCTGTAGAACAATTCATACAAGATAAAAATGGTACAACTGTTGACCTTTCCAAAGAAACCAAGTCATATAAAGAAAAAGAGTATCAGAGAGAGAGAGAGAGAGAGAGAGAGAGAGAGAGAGAGAGAGAATATAAAGATTCCATCACAAGACTCTGGACAGCAGGATCTAGCTCAGGTGAAGGGAACCTCTGATGATGTGGCTTCTCCTGAAGGATCACCTGACAGCAGCAGCATGGTGCTGAAATGATGAACTGGTAGCTGGATCTTGGAGAGACCATTTGAATTTCCCACAACACATTGAGAAGGGGTGTTGCTGGAAATAAAAAATGGCAGCTCCAATCCTCAAATTGCCTAGCCTGCATCAAATGCTGGGTGAAAAATGTTTAAAGGTAAAGGGGGCCAGGGCAGGTGTGAGTAGTAGGCCCTCCTAGAGTACTAGACAGCTCTCTCAGCAACCAACATGGTGGCACCATGGCAGTTGGCCACTCTCTAGGCTCAAAGCATCTCAGCTAATGTCATCCAGAAACTCTTCCACCTGCCTTAGTAGTACAGTTGTACCTTGGAAGTTGAACAGAATCCGTTCCGGAAGTCCGTTCGACTTCCAACATGTTCAGAAACCAAAGCACAGCTTTGGATTGGCTACAGAAACTCCTGCAGCCAATCAGAAGCTGTGGAAGCCCCGTTGGATGTTTGGGTTCCAAAGAATGTTCACAAACTGGAACATTCATTTCCGTGTTTTGATCGTTCAGGAGCCGATTTGTTCAGGAGCCAAGGCATTTGAGATCCAAGGTACAACTGTATTAGGGTGCTGCAGCCAGAGACATCATTGGCAGCACATGCTACAGTACAGATGACAGGATTCTTCTTTGTAGTTGAACACCTGTCACGTTAGACTACTTAAAAAAGCGGAAAGAACATGCTTTGCAAAACTGATGGCTTCTTTTGTGCAAACCTCACAAGCACCTTGACAGCTTTCAGCACATTGCAAAAGACTAGGGAGAGAGAAAGAACACACGCTCACCCAAAAAAGTTCTGCAAAATAGTGAAAAATAAATAGATTAACCACCCATTTACCATAGAACAATCCACATGAGAAATTTACATCAGAATTCTAATTTGTGTCCAGAATCCCAAGAGTGCATAACCTTATGTATGCTTTGGCCCTAATGGGGCTTTCAAGCTCTGAAGGAGCGTAACTGGAGTGCAAAAGAGACACCCAGTTATATTCCATACCAGACTTGTTTGAGGCTATCAAAACAACTGGCTCTACTTCTATATTGATGGCTTCAAAAACAGCCCAGTATTTTAGGTTGGTTAAAAATAGCAGAGCATTTGCGGATTTATAAAAGGGGCAAATTAATACTGGAAACTTCTCTGCATGAGCAGACTCAGGAGAGCTAAAGATCCCAAGCTTGCCATCCCCACTGTGTAGAGAGTCTCTCCACACCACTGGAGGTCACTTCAGGGAACACACTGAGAATTGTCCCCACCCAGAAATCAGGGAGACTTACACAGATCAGCACCTGATCATTTCTGCTCCAGCCAACCCTGATCTCAGCAAGATCAGGTCACCTGGCTGTGCAGGCGTCCCCATTCTGCAGACTCCCTACTCGTGGGCAGGCGCTCAAACCCTAACACACATTTTCTGCAGGAAAGGAATAGTGATGATGGCTAACAGCCCTGGTCTGCTGCTCTGTCAACACAGCAAAGCCTTACATGCAAGGAACAAGTGGGTAGGATTTTAAGTCACCAATGCATCCTAAGAACAATGGCCCACCTAGTCCAGAATTCTGTTCTCACAGTGGCCGGCCAGATGTTTATTGGAAGCCTGTAAGCAGGGCCTGAATGGAACAGCACAGTCCCCACTTGTGACTCCCAGGAACTGGCATTCAAAGGCATACTGCCTCCAACAGGGTAACACAGCCTTAGCCTCCATGAATTTGTCTAACCTGCTTTTGAAGGCACTCAAATTGATGGCCATCACGACTTCCTGTGCTGGTAAATCCCACAGTTTGGCTAAACACTCACTGACATAGTATTCAAAGTTCATGCACTTAAGATTAAAAGTTTATGCTCTCACTAATAAGAAGCTGCTAGAGTGCATGGTTTCATACATTTGTTCCTTATACAGCTGTGGCCATTCATCACAGCATTACAGTGGTACCTTGGTTCCCAAACTTAATCCATTCCTGAAGTCTGCATTCTAAAACCAAGGCGTGCTTTCCCATAGAAAGTACAGGGGTACCTCTGGATGCGAAAGGGATCCGTTCCGGAGCCCCGTTCGCATCCAGAGCAGAATGTAACCTGCGTCTGTGCATGCGCGGGTCACGACTCGTCACTTCTGTGCATGCGCATGGCGTCATTTTGAGCGTCTGCACAGGCGCGAGCGGCAAAACCCGGAAGTAATGTGTTACGTTACTTCCCAGTCGCCGCAGAGCGCAACCTGAAAACACTCAACCTACTTTAACCCGAGGTATGACTGTAATGCAAAACGGATTAATCTGTTCCAGATTTTTAAAAACAACCCCTAAAACAGCAACTTAACATGAATTTTATTATCTAATGAGACCATTGATCCATAAAATGAAAGCAATAATCAATGTAATGTACTATAAAATAAATAATACAGTATTGCAGATGATAAATTTAATTTTTTTTCTCCTTACGTGCACTCATGATAGTCATTGTTTGGATGGGGGGCTTTTATCCATTTCTTGCCGTCACACAATCAACCAGGAGCTGAACTGAATTCCACACAGTACCAAAAACAAGTCCCCAAAAACAAAGTCACAAGCCACAGTCACAAGTCAGTCCCATAAAACGAAGAACAAGTCACAGTCAAAAAAACGAAAAAGGCACACAAACAAAAATGCAAAAAAATAACAAAAACAAAAGCTCCAAATATCACCTCTGTGTTGTGTGGATGCTCAGGACTCAACCGCTGACAGACTCAACAGGAATCCTCTGATTAGCAGCGGGGGACTCAATTTACGAATGGAATACACTCAACAGGAAGCAGAACATGTTCAGCTTCCAAGGCAAAGCTCACAAATTGAAACACCTACTTCTGGGTTTGCAGTGTTCTACAGTCATACCTCGGGTTGAAGTAGGTTCAGGATAAGTATTTTCAGGTTGCGCGCTGCAGCAACCTGGAAGTAATGGAGCGCATTACTTCCAGGTTTCGCCGTTCGCGCATGCGCAGACGGTCAAAATGGCGTCACACGCATGCGCGGAAGCAGCGAATCGTGACCCGTGCACGCGCAGACATGGGTTGCGTTCACTTCTGGATGCGAATGGGGCTCTGGAACGGATCCCGTTTGCATCCAGAGGTACCACTGTATTTTCAAGTTGTTCATAAACTAAGCTGTTCTAAAACCAAGGTACCACTGTACTAGAAATGGGTAGCTCCTCATTATCTAAGCAAAAAGATGCGGATTCAAACTGTGAGA
This sequence comes from Podarcis tiliguerta, assembly GCF_965153285.1. Lineage (NCBI taxonomy): Eukaryota > Metazoa > Chordata > Lepidosauria > Squamata > Lacertidae > Podarcis > Podarcis tiliguerta. Next base: position 115,373,040 of record NC_139534.1, on the reverse strand, counting down.
ACTCTAAACGCAAAATTAATTTTTTCCAAAGGGTTTTTTTCCCCTTTTTTAAACTGAATTCATTTCACAGGCCCTCCACTTCTGTGATTACCTGCAGGACACTGGGCAAAATTACATTATCTGGGACATGATGTGAAAAACAGAACTGCTTTACACATTAATAACTCCCCTGCAGGAAAATGTGGAGAAGTTATTAAGATCTTGAATATCTCTCGGATACCACAGAGGAAGCATTCATAGGAGGGAAAAACACACAACAAATCATTGAACTAGGATGGTCAATTTCATTTGTCCCTTCCTAAGTCCATTAATTTCAACAATTCTCCTCTGAGTAGAATTTAGTCAGATATAACCCTTTGATAGCCTTATCCTCAATTTGTCTAATTGTAAAGCCATTCATGTTGATGGCCATCACTGCCTCTTGTGGGAAGCAATATCACAGAATATTAGTAGCAGTTTGGTCTTAAATCGGTAATTGAGTTATGTGAGACCATTACTAATAATATTAGCAAACCGTGAATATGGAAACTATGGGGTGGAGAGAACTACTTCTCTGCCTTGTTTTCTGAAAACAGTACACTCATGCAATGCAATTACATCTCTCGCTCTTTAAATAGACAGCCTGGTTCTTTTCTCCACAATTTGTTTTAGTCTGCTCTTTTTTTCCAAGGCCGAATGTTCTTTTAAAATTCGGTCTAGTCCGTCGGCAAACAAACACAAACACTGTTAATTGCACTTAGATTAAAACCCACAAATTAGCTCAAGCGAAGCATTGTTATCAGCAAATTCATCAAGCAGCACAGGGAGCCCACTGGGTAAAAATAAAATAAAATAAGTACAATTGTGTGTAACCATGGTGAAATGGCTTTCTCTCTTCTTGACGGTGCAAAGTTTGTTTTCGCTGCAAAAATGTGCCAGAGCTGCTGAAACGCCTATGAATATCTAATCAAATCTAATCATGAAGCTAGCAATAGGCTTGCAACAAAACAAAAAAAGCACTCAGGAGCGTGAAACTAAAGTCATTTAGTTTTCATTAGTGGTTTGGAATGGGAACTGACGGGGGAGGGGTGAACTGGGGAAATTTGGGTTTGAGCAGTAGACTCACAGAATTGTAGAGTTGGAAGGGATCCTGAGGGTCATCTTGTCCTATTTCCTGCAATGCAGGAATCTCAACACTCGGTCTCCCATCCAATTTGAAACCAGACCAGACCCTGCTTAGCTTTGCAAATGTGCTGCTTGAACAAATGATGACTGATGACTTGATGGAAAATAATGGTAAGGCAAGAAAAGATGTATTGCTAGTCAACTGTTTGAAAGGTAGGCCTGATGTATAAATGGGGGGGGGGGGGATGTTAGACAATGCCTATAAATATTCACTAGCCAGAATTGATATTTTCCTTCTACTGATACCTCTTCCATCATTTTTAGAGGCTTAACTGCATCCTCCATCTTTATCTCTGCAGTTATTTATGACAGAAGTTTCCCGGTCCAGTCCTATGAGCATTTTTCTCACCATGGGGCTTTCTCCCTGGAAGATATGTGCACAGGATTGCAGCCTCTGACTCTGCCTTCCGTGCAACAACCACAGTGCAATGATCTCGAGAATCAGGCCTTTGCTTATTAATAGCTTATTCTTCACAGCATTTCCAAATGCAATACAGGAAATGTTCACCAAGATTTCTACATCCACTTTTGGAAACACTGAAATATTCGACTGCAAAAAATAAACAAGAAACACAAAGTGCTGATAATAAATAAAAACACAAAGTGCACTTTCATAGCATTTGTCATGATTATCTTTTTATATGACATGCTAACTGAAACCATGTTGCTAATGCAGGGAGAACGCTCATTAACCTGCTTATAACAACAGCCACTCAAGTGTGCAGAACCAGAAAGTTGGCCAGAAAAATAATACAGACGCTCTTGAGGAATAATCACATAAGGTCTGAAATGTGGGGTGAGCTTTGGGAATGGTAAGAGGTAGAAGACATATAAGAAGTACAAACAATGGCTTGGAACTGGGGTAGAGAACCTTTGGCCAGGAGTGTCGTGACCAATTTAGAAGTGCAGGTCCCTTCCTGCTAGTCCTAGCCATGCCCCCCCCCATAGCTATATCCCTTCTACAATTATATAACCTTCTAAAATATTAACTTTGTAGAACTACCATTTTCTATGCATGTCCACAGGCAAATGATTTGGAGTGTTCCACTATCTTCTTTCAGGGTGACTTGAGTTGTGTGTTTTTTCTCTCCATGTGTGTTTTTTCTCTTCACAACATTCTCCTGAAACTGAAGCACCTTGTGTTCTTGGTGTCCCTACATGCTTAGCTTGAGAGCATACAGAGGCTACAAAAGCTCCCCTTTCACGCTGACTGGGTGACTCTAGGACACTGGAGACAGGGACCCTACAAGAGGAATGGTAACAGATTGGTGACATCTCCATTTGCCAATACACCACTCCCTTTAGACCTCTATGTGTTGCAGTAGTGCTGCTGATAACCAGCCATCACTGTCTTATTTCTCTTTGACTGTGTCTGAAAACCAAGCAGGTGGTGGCAATGATGACTCAGAGGAGAAGTAGCAGGTGGCAACCACGGCAGTGAGTGTAGAGCAGTGAGTGGACAACTGGAGCCCTCCATATGGTGCTGGAATACAACTCCCATCATCCCTGTCTATTGCCCATGCTGGCTGGGTCTGCTGGAAACTGGAGCCACAATAATAGGTTCTCTATCCCTGGCTTAGAACAACAGCAAAAAAAAAAAAAAAGAAAAAAAAAGAAAAAAAAGGCCTTCTCCTAATTCCCTTTGACATGAGTTTTTATACAAATATCTCTATGGACCTGGTGAAAGAGTGGCATTGGTTTCTGAGCCACAGACACACAATAACATCTCATTCTGTTCTAGACCACCACAGACTTTGGTCAATGCAGCTGGGTTAGAAGAAGACATCAGAATCTCTCTCTGTGCATGAGAGTGTGGCTTTGGGGCTGTCACCATTATGTTTCCCCATGTAACCAAGAATATCTATCAATATTGTTGCAAGCCTCTATTTCATTATCAGATCCTAAACTTCCACCATGTTATCCTTCCAGACCCAGGGTTTTCAGATTTATGCAACTGGATTGTACAACTTTCTAGACACCTGAGTCATTTTCTTTCTCCGGCAGGATGAACTGCTAGGAAAGTAACCATATGTACAAAACCAATTGTAATATTTCAATGTGCCTTTGTAATGGACAACGAAAAAGGGGTACTCTCCACATGCATACCTTCCTGCCATTTTAAAATAAAAATTCAAACCACTTCTGCATGTCTACTTGTCCAGTGCCTATGGAGGGCAAGGAAAGATATTGCTGCAGAACTTGAGGAGGAAGGTATTCACGTACAAAGCTCCAATTCAGGAGTAATTAGATACTTAAAACCATAGAGAAATGAGATAAGCAACAAATTCACTAGCCAGCAAGGATCAGAGCCCTTGGTGAGCAAACCTGCCTTTTCTTTTGTGTGCGTTGCAGTTTGCATTATGGGGAAAGGCCGTAGCTCAGTCATGAAGCCTCTGCTTTGAATTCAGGTCTCAGGATCAATCCCTGGCATCTCCAGGTAGGAGACAGGGAAAAGTCCCTCTATCTGAAATCCTGGAGATCTGCTGTGTCAGTAAGACAATAGCGAGCTAGATGGACCAATGATCTGACAAAGTATAAATTCACTGGCTTTTCATGTTAAACTTTACATTTAATTGATTATGCTGTTAATGAGATGCTTCCTCCCCACATCACTTACAAAGGACTTCAAGGGTGGCTCCCCCCCCCCCCATTTATCTTTTGGTCACCTATTGGTTAAGCTTGTTCTTAGCTAACAAGGGTCTACCTACAAATATTTAAAAAGATTTACATTTGTATATAGGCATGTGCGCATATATATATCCACATACATACACACACTCTGCGCTGATGAAACAGCAACTGTCCACCTCCCCGAGCTGTTGTCCTTTCTTCTCAGAACGTGAAGGCATACACAACTCCAACAACAACTATGTTTCCAATTGTGGCTATAATTGCAATCCATAACAAAATGGCGTCGTTTGAAGAACGGGAGGCGTCTTCAGGCTGGTTCGGCATCGAAGCAGCTGCGTGGACGTTGGCGGAGGAATTAAACAAGGAGTATTCCGTACTAAAGTCCTCGTTGGGTGAATCCATGAAGGCTCCTCCCATAACTGGAAGCTGTGGAAGAAGAATTTAGAACATTAGGGTCAAGAATTGGAGGACAAGGTCCATAAATAGATACTTGTTTGCTGTCCTCCAGGTGCTGTTGGACTACAACTTCCATCATCTGCTGTTTGTGGTGGAGTCCAGCAATATCTGGTGATATAATGGTGAGGATTGGAAAAATATACTTTTAAGAGAGGTGCAAGACATGTTTTCATGGAAAATAAATGCTATGGGTGTTTCTGTTTTGCAGTGACTTTACACTAGCATTTCTTGTAGGAGGGTAAGAAAACTGCATGTGCTTCTGGTTCTGTGCCTTAAAGCGAACACTTTAAAACTTGAAGACCACAGTGCAGAGTTTAGCAGGGCCTGCCTCTTTATGGACTGTGTCACATGGTGTTCCAAAAGGACTCCTAACATGCAGATGATGGGTTTCAAATGTGTTATAGTAGAGGGGCATGAAGTGAGGCATACCTTCCAAGAGCCCTGGGGAAAAACGGGGCATCCCATTTTTTCACACGAGATCTTGGTGGCCATTTTGGGTGCTGCGGTCTCATGTGCTTTTCCCCGAAAAAGTGTTTCCTTTGTGGTGAAAGTGAAGCATGGGTCACATAACTTGCTATGAGCACATCCCGGAAACTGCACTTCCCAGTTTTGTGTCAGAAAAAATTGGACAGTATGGTGAGGTAACAGTAGTTAGTGGAAGGAAGTGAAGGAGAGAGGGCTAGCAAGTGGCTAATTTAGCCCATTAGTCCTGGTTTCTGAAGGCCTGATGTTCCAGGCTGGTGATTCTATCCTCAGTAAAGGATAGACCTACTCTGTATGACATCAGTTCAAGAGTCATTCTTCCAGAAAGACCATTTCAGTAAACAGGCCTTGTCCAAGATAAATATTTGTTATGGGATTTCAAGCTTCTAACATAGTATCTTACACAGTTTATTGGTGGGAGGGGGAAACACCCAGATGGAAAATGTATTCAAGTGGACACACATTTCAGCATGTCCAAGTGCCTTCTTGATCCCAGGAAAGAAACCAGTACTTTAGGGGGTGGGAATTAAGAGTCTTTTCCTTCAGATGAATTTAAATTCTAATTCAGAGCTTTTCTGGAGCCCGGGACAAATTCTGCCATGAAAGCTAACAGCTGGGCTTGAAGTTCCTATGACAGGCAGCCTCTGCCATCACCATTCCCCACAAATTCTGCAGTCAATTAAGACAAAGTTAACCATCTGATATGACAAGACCCATCATTTAAGAGAATTTTAAGAAACTTTAAGAGATTGTGCAGGGGTGCCCTCATGTCCTATTTTAAAGAGACGAGTCTTCAACTTGAAGGGCTGCTAAGCCATAAAACTCACTGAGTTAACAGAATCTACCTCAGAGAGGATTGCTGCATGGATAAAATGAGAACAGTACCCTCCATCTTTGCCACCCTGAACTGTTTGAAGAAGGATGGGATACCACATTGCTTGGCACCTCAGTACCCAAGGGAATGTCACCTCCCATATGATGATACCCTTGGCAATGGAGGCCCTCATCCGAGTGTCTTCTCCATCAGAAGTTGGGGGTGGCTTTGAGAAAGAGAACTTTTCTCGGTGGTGTTCTGTAAGCTTGAGAATACCAGTTACTGGAAACCAAAGAGTCAGGAGGAGTGCTGCTGTGCTCAGGTGCTACTTGAAGACTTCACATATGCATCTGGTTGACCACTGTGATAGCAGGATGCTTGACTAGATGAGCCACTGGCCCTAATCCAGTAGGCTCGTCTTACATTCATTCTTGCTGGGCAGTGCCCTGGTTATGAAATGCTCACCCAAGGGAAACTGGCTTGGGAGTACCTATATTGTTGTCGTTTAGGCATCAAGCGAAGCCTTTTCTATTCTCCCAGCTTTCATGGTAGTGTTAACTTCTGTATTTTGTTAGTCATGTTAGTACATTCTCAGCTCGAGATTTTATTTTGTTTTCTTAGTGTGGTTTTGTAATACGCGGCTGTATGTTCACTTGGATGTTATGTCTTACTGTGGACTTCTGCTGCATATTGTGTTTTTAAACCCAAAATGTCACACCTAAAGAATTTTAATAGGGATGGGATTCATCACAGCATGAAGATGACTACAATGGAAAGTCCCTCCCTCTTATTCTTCCTTGTGCACCCCCTAAATCTGTTCTAGGGGTCACCCCAATTCTCTGGAGCAGATTCAGGACACACAGAAACTGAGGGATGGGGACCAAGTCCCACTGCAATAAATGTTCCACTTGCACGGTTATTTAGTTGAACACTGCCCTAGGTGTCTAATACCAGTACAGTGGTACCTCTGGTTAGGAACTTAATTCGTTTTGGAGGTCCGTTCTTAACCTGAAACTGTTCTTAACCTGAGGTACCACTTTGACGAATGGGGCCTCCCGCTGCCGCATGATTTCTGTTCTCATCCTGAGGTAAAGTTCTTAGCCCGAGGTACTACTTCCGGGTTAGCGGAGTCTGTAACACGAAGTGTTTGTAACCTGAGGTGTTTGTAACCTGAGGTACCACTGTATACTTAAAAATCTTCTGTAGAACTGTGTGATTTGAAGAAGCGAGCACAAAAGGAAAATGAGAGAAGAGAAGCAGATATTTTCAAATGAGCAACTGGGAAAACCCAGAGTTCTCTTCCTTTGGGCGAAGCTGGGGGAATTACTCTTCTTAATTGTCCATGTGAATCATTGTTACAGAAAGCTCTCAAAGTCTAGTGGTTTGAGAGCCTTTATCAGTGAAGAAAGACACATCAGAGCTGGCCCTAAGCTCAGATAGCCAAATAGCTAAGGGGACCGATTGGGTTTCTAACATGTCTCTACTAGGCAAGCTTTGAAGAAGATTATTCTTATAATTGGGCAATGTGCTATTTGTAGCAAAGCCCCACAATACATCATCTTTCCATTTAAATTGTACCCTCGGTGCCTTACTTTCCCCAGGGTTGGCAGAAAATCTTAAGAGATCAGTGTCAAGCCCTTTACAAGACATTTAGGAAAAGAGCTTGAAAAGGGGTGTTTTAGACTATGTTTTCTGTATTCACAAAAAAGCTCAGGAAACAAATGAAATGATGCTTGTGGAAATTGATTTTGTTTGGCACAAACATATACTAGCTGCAGGAAAACTGAACGATGTGGTTTAAAGCAATCTTTAGGTTTCCGATCGCAGTATCCAACAGAGGGCTCTGCCAGATTGTCTTGTTTATTGAGCATTCATCTTGTTTGGATGGTGGTTTTAGGATGTCGCCCAACACTGCCATTATCCAATGCATTTTCCTGTCACTTTCCTTGCCACAAAAACCCCACTTCTTTTGGAAGTGGCTTTGTTGCGCAAGACCATCAACTCCACTTTGTATGAATGAATTACAGTGTGATGGTCTAGAAGCAGCCGGACTCAACAGGAAAATCTCTCATTAATGTCTTTCAGTAAGAGGGGAACCAAAGCATGGGGGTGGGGGGTACCACAGCTCAGAAGTAGAGCTCTGGCTTTGCATTCAGAAGGTCACAGGTTCAATCCCCCGGATCTCCAGTTTAAAACTGGGTCAGTTGGCAGGCAATGTGAAAGACCTCTGCTTCAGGTAGTGGACAGTCACTGCAACTCAAAGTTACCAATACGGGGCTATATGGAAAATAGTCGGACCTGCTTTATAAGGCAGTTCCCTACATTTCCATCTTTCTACTCACCATCTTGTACATTTCAAGAATATCTCAAGGTCATGCAAGTATTTGTGAACTCTGGGGGAAGATTAAGTACCTCGTATGTTTAAAAGGATGCTAGAATCCATTCCAACTGATCTTGGCCCAGGACTAAGTTGTACAAACAGACCACATCTGTTTTCAGCAACATATTATTGGGAAATAAAAAGGAAAGACTAAAAAAGGGAAGAAACTCTAAAAATTCAGATTGCTAACAACCCAGACCTTTTTTGGGGGGGTGGGGTCAGTTCCAGGTCTCTCCACCCAACATCTTTTAATTAAGAAATTCAAAATAAACATGGATCAAAGTGGAAAAGGTTCTCAGATGATGCTCCCTGAATCGAACTTGAACACTGGTGGTTTCCTATACCACAATGGAGGCCAGTAGTTCAGTTGAGGGGGCACTGGGCCTGACATACAGTTCTCTGTCCTCCAAGACCCTGCCCCCTGCAACTGCTGCCTGAGGCAGCCGCTTTATTCTGCCCAATGGGAGGGCCGGCCCTGCAAAGGATTGTTGTTTTAGGGGCCAGGAGAAGATGGGTTTCTTGCAGGACATTAATACTTTGCACAAGAGATGTAAAGGAAAAGAAGGTTTAAGGTATGGCAGCCTGCCCATATTAAGGAAAGGAAGGCTTCTTGAGGGAAGAATAAATTCTTTCTAACGAAGCACTTATTGCTATGGAAGCAATTATTGAATTCAGAAAGCACATGGTTGCACATGTGCCATGTATTCCGACCTTGGGCTCTTCGCGCCATTGTTTAAATGAGAGAGGCCCAACATCATAAATACTTATCATTAGTATGCAATAATGAAAAAAATGTATGCTGTGATCCCCCCCCCCGCAAAGCTAGCACATTTGACACCTATGTAACTAATAATTCTTGCATGAAATAATGTAGATTTTCCTCAGACAATCGAGATTCAGAATGAGTGTGCAGTTCCCATTGGTTCCATATTCTGCTAAGAAATAAAAAATTTATATTGCCCCTCCTGGCCCCCTTTGCCTCAGCAACCTTCACATTTATGCCTTGAAATGTATATGTTAAAGTATTAATGTGAAAGTGAGCTTGCTCACAAAGGAAATCTCTTTGCTATGGATAAAAATCAGTGTTAAAAGTCAAGTACAAAAATGTTTTATTTAGTAAATATAAAAATAAGTGCCACAAATAGCAGGATGCTGTCAATAAATTCAGCCTGATACAAGTCCACACCTTATATAGCTTGCCATTCAAAATATAAGAAAGAGAGAGAAAACTGAAAGAGAAATATAATAATGAAATTATATAAAGTGAAACAAACAAGACTACCAACACACTAAGTAGGTTCAAGTTTGAATTTTAATTCATCATAAAATAAATATCTATCTGCACCAATTTCCCCTTTTGCTCATAGTCTTTGTTCTAAATAATCTAAAAATAAAATAAAATAAAATAAAATGTTGAAAGAGTTGTGGAGGATATGTCCTTTATTAATAGTAATAATAAGTTAGTTACATTTGTAAATGCTGTGGTAAAATTGTTATAGTTTGCAAAAAAACCGCAAGAACCAGAAAGTTTAAAATACAGTAATAAAATTTCCAACTAGAAAACCCCCACATTATGATGAATGGAGAGCATCATAAGGCTGTATATTATCATTGTACTTGCTATTCCAGTATATCAAAAAAATAAAATTTCTCCATATACTGAAAAGCAATACCAAGCAGCTTTTGCCCTTCTGTTCTATGGGAGGTTTCTGCCATCCCTGAGCTCCCCAAATATATTTGTTTGGTTAATTCTGCTTGTATTCTCCTATAATGAGTTCCCTCATTCATTTTTGCCATATTCCAAATCTTCTCGACCCACGCAAAGGTAGTGAGAGGAAAAAAGCTCCCCCCCCCCCAATTCTTAGCAATTATTATTTTTGCTGCAGTAATCAAACTGATTACCACCCCTTGATCGCTGTCTATGATAACACCTTTTAAGTATCCAAGCAGAAATATATTGGGAACACATATCCAAATGGAGCCTAACATTTCTGAAATTATTTCAGAAACCGAATTCCTAAAAAAAAAGAAGGGACAATTCCAGAAAATGTGGATGTAATCTGTTAGCAGATTAAAAACCAGTGCTGCATGATATATATTTTTTCAGACAACAGTGGCCCCTCCCTCACTGCATGCTGCAGTGCAAATATTTTTAATATTCCTTGGGGGGGGGGGCAGTTTGTGCTACTATATAAGGAGCTGCTGTTCATGAATGTGTTGTAAGCTGCATTGCTTGCGTACAGTCTCTTGCATGTGTTTAAAGGGGCTTCCTGGATCAGGGCCAATAAAGAAGGAGCCTTGTTCCGTAACGAATGTAATATCAAACCTAAAACCAGGGGGAGGGGGAATCTACAGCAACATACACCAACACATATGTAGTGGTTCTAGGGATTGCTTGTGCGTAAATTGCCTTTACTCGTGGCTGTCTTGCATGGTTGAACCCTTTCTGACAGAGCAGCCTCTATCTCATGGCTGCCTCAGTCGCTGGCAGAATCTGTCAGTGGGCGTTTCTTAAACCACTTCCAACATAAAAGCTGCTTGACGCCCAGTCTCCTCCCGCGTTGCCTGCGCGAAAGCTTTTTGCGCGCTGTGGGTGTGGGCAGCGGAGCACTTGTCCCCTCTCCGCTTGTCTCCTGCGAAGAGTCCTGGAGCCAACTCTCCGCTTCCTCTATCTCCCCTTCTCCACTGGTGTTACGCTGATTTCCTTCCCCAGCGTATGGGCTATCCCTCCTCCTACTAGGGCCCTCTCCACCATCGTCTGAGAGCCCTCTCACCTCCTCCTGCTCCGATGGCAGTTCCCTGACAACATATGTACCTCCTCCACCCGCCCCAGCCACCCTTTCAGAACCTAGGAAGTTGCTTTACAATAAATCAGGTCGATTTGTCCATCTAAGTCAGTACTGCCCACATTCCCTGGTATCACACCCTTACATATCTACCCTGATCAGCTGTGATTCCTGCAATGTAGGGGGCAGAGCCAACACAAGACATTTCGGCACCTGAGGCAGACCCCAAAGCAGAACCCCACTCCTTGCCTGGGAAGAAGGAGTGAGGGGAAAAATCTACATCAGGAACAAGAGAGGATGAAAGATTGACATCGGGACCTTCTGCCCCCGTGGATTCTACCGCCTGAGGCGGTTGCATCCAGGACAGAGTGCCGGCTAAGCTCTGCTTAAAAACCTCCAAGGAAGGAGAGTCCACAACCTCCCAAGGGAGTCCATTCCACGGTCAAACAGCTCTTCCTGTCAGGAAGTTCTATCTGGTTTTTAGCTGGAATCTCCTTTTTTTGTAACTTGAAGCCATTGGTTTGAGTCCTATCCTCCAGAACAGGAGAAAACAAGCTCGCCCCATCTTCCATGTGACAGCCCTTGAGATATTTGAAGATGGCTATCATATCATCTCTCAGTCTCCTCTTATCCAAGCCAAGCATACCCTGTTCCCTCAATCATTCCCCAGAAGGCTTGGTTTCCAGACCCTTGATCATCTTGGTCGTCCTCCTCTGCACACGTTCCACCTTGTCAATCAATTAAATTTACTGTACAAAGGAATCAGCAGTGATTCTACTTAGACACAGAACATTTGTTTGGACAACATGCTACGTAATGGTGAAGAGTACCCAGCTATCTAATTGGGGGAGAGGATCTGCAAAACAGAGTTTTGCCTCTCCACACCCTGCCTCTGGACTCCAGAAGGATATTTTCACATGGTCCCTTCCAAGACACCCTTAAGGCTTCATCCCTGGAGCAATTCTGGTCTATCTTTATTTAGCAGTCCAAACGCATAACAAGAGTAATACAGACAGGTTGATGGCAAACTCAGTTTGCACGCTTCCATCCATGACCTTGCATTGCTGGTTAATTGTCGAATTAAATCAAAATAACAAAAAGCAGACCTTGGAAAAAACAATGGAATATCCATTTTTGAAATATACAAAATTAATTACCTCACATTGCTCTTGTAATTACCTGCCATATCATTGTGAAATGAATACGGGATGAGAGCAGAATGCTAAATAAAAACACACACATTATTTAAAAGTACTTTGCAGAAGGTAAATATATTCCTGTGTCCCTCTTCACTTTATATATCCGAGAAGCCTTAAAAACTATGAAATGGAGGTGGGCATTTTCTTTTTTTCCATTTTGTTTATCTTAAACAGAAAGCAAAAAAAAACACACCTCCTTTGAGAGTCCTGCTGTCATGGACAATTCACATTCTAGTATTGCCACTGGGCTTACAGTTTGATGTGGGCAGTGACCTGTCTCTAAATAGGTATATTTACAATTGCATCCCCAAGGTGGCTGACTGTCAGGTGTTGAGAATGAAGCATTTTCTGCCATTACCTGCAGCAATGACTCTACTCAGTTTAGTAAATACATCTCAACATGCCTCTATAGAATGGCATCCCCAGACAGAATGAACCAGCCCAAGGCTTGTATATCCCCCTAAGAATATCAACATGCCTTCTGCAGTGAAACTTGGCAAAGTGCCTTAATGTGAGATAACTGGATGCTCATTCAAGTTTTAGATGTTGGACTGTGATTTGAGATTTAACAGTACTATGAGGTTTATATCACTGCCGCAACACAATAAGCAGAAGAATGTACAGATGACATTAAAGATCCATTCAGTCAAACATCCTGTTTCCTATTTGGGGCTGATTCCTTCCAGGCTGTTGTCAGACCCACTAGCCAAGAACCACAGTGCTGCATAGAGATATAACCCTCATACATTCCTAATTATTCTTATTCTTATTTATTTATTTACACCCAATCTTTCCTCCTGACAGGGACTCAAGGTGGCTTACAGGTAAAATAGGAACAGCTAAAAACAAGGTGAGAAAAAATAATTAAAAACAATTAAACAGTAATATAATTAATATTGTATATAAATAATAGAGGTCTATTAAAAACATAATTACAATAAAAACAGCACGGCACCAGCCCTTGTTGTTGTAACAGTAATCTTAGCCTAACTGCTATAACCCTTTCTTTTATTTATGCCATTTCTCCAATCCCACTCATCCGGGTTATGAAATCTGGGAGGCGTGTCAACCATCATTTTAGACCCACCTCCCCACGAAAAATTAGGACCATGTCATTTAATTGGTATTTTCTTCGGATCAACAGAAAGTGCACCAACCTTAAACACTGGAAAGAAAACATGTGCCAGAAAAATCTGGGCAGGAGTCCCCCCAAAACTGCTTCCCCCCAAACTGACAACCCACATTTAGCATCACTTCTGAACTTACCTGTGTGACAGGTAAGGACTGTTTATCCTTCCCCTTCCCTTTCCCAGCCATTGATGCACTACATATCACAAACGTTCCTTTTGTCCTTAACAGGGAAAAGCTATGGCGTTCTGAATCGTTAACTTTAGAAAAGGGAAAAGTCTTTTCCTCCCTCTCTCATATTATAGGAACTAGAGGTCATCGAATGAAGCTGAATTTTGGAAGATTCAGGACAGGCTAAAGAAAGTATTTTTTCACATCCTGCAGAGGCCTATGAGACGGCAGGCCTGCAAGCATCAGGACATCAGTGCAACAGTGCTTTTCCTACTTGTGATTTCCAGCAACTGGCACTGCCTCAGACACATACCGTATTTTTCGCTCTATAACACACACCCGAACATAACACGCACGTAGTTTTTAGAGGAGGAAAATCCGTAGGCATGCCTCCCGTAGGCATTCCCTCCATAACACGCACAGACATTTCCCCTTACTTTCTAGGAAGAAAAAAGTGAGTGTTATGGTGCAAAAAATATGGTAATAGTCATAGCTAGGCCATCAACGGCTGCTAGCCATGTTTGCCATGTTTTTCCTCTTCTTTGGAAGGCAGTACACTTCTGAATACCAGTTTCTGGGAAGCACAAGTGGGAAGAGTGTTGCTGCACACAGACCCTGCTTGCCGGTTTTGCCACTGTGAGAACAGGATGCTGGACTAGGTGGGCCTGATGTTCTTAATCCCTTCCATTTTAGACCAAAAGCAGAAGCTGGTCACATGTGTTAATCCCTGCCTTCTGCTTCAGAAGCATAAGCATGATTTTTTTTATTAAGCAAAAGCCAGGGAACCAAGAAACCAAGCTGTGTCCTGTTACCATCACCACACATAAGCAAAGTACTCCTCTGGCGAGCACTGCATCCCGAAATCTTTGCAAATAAACTGATAAAGTGTTAAGCTCTGCTGTAAAGAAGAAGAATTAAAAGCCAGCTCTGAGATGTAATACAGGAACCATATGGGAAGATTTTCCCTTTAACCAGAGCCTCAGAGAAAAATCATAAGAGATCTGTTTAGTTTTGTAACATTTGCCTGGAAAGGAGGCTGAGTAAACTCGCCCTTGCACTGTTTATGTGTGTGCAATTAACATTTTGTGCGGCTAATGTAAATATTTCTTTTTAAAAACAAAAATGCATGGGGCACATTAAGTTTACATTGTTGGTTATTTTATTCACAGTGCTGAAAATTCAGCCTGAAAAATAACCAGCCCAACCTATGACTCAATCTGTGCCTTTCAGTAATCTTTTCTGAGAACATTTGCTATTAATCGAATTACTGCCGCTGTGCATTGGTGAGCCAATTAATTTTAGAGCCTCACAACATATGCATGTTTCTTCATGATCTCAGTTTTAAGAGAGAGAGAAAATGTGATTCCATGAGGTGCTATTCAAGTACCTTTTACTCTTGAATAGACCCGCTGAAACGAACAAATCTAACTTAAGCCATGTTCATTAATTTCAAAGGGCCTTCTCTGAGCAAGACTTAGGTGAATGCTACTCATGGCTTCCCAAAATGGCTGCCGTGCATTCTTCCTTGAAATAACTTGAAGCAGTAATTGATTCAAGGTATGCATTGACTCTTTGTGGTGACTGGGTAACAAGGTAAAACGGGGTGATTCCGCAGATGGGGTCTTCCCCTCACCTCATAAGTTGAAGCTTGATGCCGATAACACCTTTGAATTGGATCAGGGCCACACATAGCACCGTGTCTTGACTTTCTACTGAGAGATGAGCTCCATTAGGCCTTTCTCCTTGAATTGTTTCTATTCCAGCTGGTCATTTTAAAACTTTTGAGAACTAATACCTGACTTTCCTTGTTTACTTTTCCTCTCCATTTTCCCCTTTGTATGGTGTCTTTTATGGTGCAAGCCAGTGGGCAAAGGCTGTCTGATTTTTATTGATCTTATGCAAGGTTCTCCGAGAGCCGTATTGATGGATGAGCACATGTAAAATAAAATGCTTAAAACAGACAAACAAGCAGCTCTGACAGCCTGATTGGATGGGATATATCAATGGTTTGAGTACAGGCAAAAATAAATTTTTGACTGATACACAAGATTATTTATTACTTATGTATTGCATTTACCATATTTTTCGCTCTATAAGATGCACCAGACCATAAGACACACCTAGTTTTTGGAAGAGGAAAACAAGAAAAAATATATTCTGAATCCCAGAAGCCAGGACAGCTAGCGGGATTGCTGCGCAGCGATCCCGCTGGCTGTCCTGGCTTATGGGATAGCCGCGTCATCCTCTCCTGGGCAAGGGGAGCCTTCATCCCCTGCCCAGGAGAGGCTGCACACGGCTAAGGCTCCCCCAAGAGCCGCACTCCCTTTAAAGAGTGCGTGGAGTGTGTGTATGGCTCTTTAAAGGGAGTGCTGAGCAGAGCCTACCGCCTGCATTCGCTCCATAAGACGCACACACATTTCCCCTTAATTTTTAGGAGGGGAAAAGTGTGTCTTATAGAGCGAAAAATACGGTACATTCCACTTTTTTCTTCATTGAGCTCAAGGTGGTTCTCTCCCTCATTTGTTCCCCACAACAACCCTGTAAGCAGGTTAGGCTGAGAGGAAGTGACTGGACCAAGATCAGCCAGTGAGAGTATCATGTCTGAGTTGGGATTTGAACCCTAGTCTCCCAAGTCCTAGTTCAACGCTCTCACCACTACACTGCATCTGTAACCTCTTTTGACCTCTTTTTGCTGATGTAGTTCATTTTGCCAATACATAAAAGACCGCCCTTATGTGGGCAACTGATAAGTTTTCCTCCCCACAAGGCTGCCCCCTTGCCTCAGAGCTCCCGTTCTCCCAAACCATCGGTACGCAAACTAAGGCCCAGGGACCAGGTGCGGCCCAATCGCCTTCTAAATCCAGCCCACGGAAGGTCTGGGAATCAGCATGTTTTTACATGAGTAGAATGTGTGCTTTTATTTAAAATGCATCTCTGGGTTATTTGTGGGGCATAGGAATTTGTTCTCCCCCCCCCCAAAATATATATATATAGCCCGACCCCCCACAAGGTCTGAGGGACAGTGGGCTGGCCCCCAGCTGAAAAAGTTTGCTGACCCCTTCCCCAAACATTCGGTAGAGCTTAAATGATGCAACTTGGTTGGTTTAGGAGTCTTTCCTCGACCTCCATTGTTGACAGATGTCCCCTGAAGCCCAGCAGAGAGAGCACTTTCCCTACAGGCAATGAAAGATGTCTTTTATTCAAGGAGGCGTATGGTGACTATTGTAGCCAGGAGGCTGTTCTAAGAGAGCGGCTATTTTAACAATATTTATGCGCACAGTCTCAGTTGACTGCGGCTTCATGGAGAACCACACCCCACAGCTGCATGGAAGGATTTGGGGATTAGGGCCCCAAGAAATGGGAGTGGCTCTGTGAGCATGCAAGGGTTACAGAGATGCATCCTCAGATCACTTCCCTCATAAGAAACACTCTTGCACATTTGGGAAAATGAGAATGCTGCGGACAGCGACAGGCGAAACCCCCCCAAACTCTTCTGAAGCCTGCCTGACAGTTGCATACAAGCTTCAAGAGAAAAGAGCTATGTGGTTCGATGCAGAAAGGCTGTCTAATTAGCGCTGCGATTTGCATTTCAAATGCATCGGAGTAAAACGGCAACACAGGGCTTTCTCAAACAGATGCTCTCAGGCAGGCTGCTGTTCCACTGGGCTAATGACTGTCATACATAATTAGGTCACTGATTTCAGAGGGTTATGGGGTTTACCTTCCTAGCAGGAAAATGTTTACAGTGTATAATGAAAAAGGGTGGGGGAAATGTACTCGAAACCCAGTACCCTAATGAGCATAAACGATAGGTTTTTGGGTACAGTATTTCCATTGAGATAAAAACACCAATGCATGATAGAATGATTTAAGGAAGAGCATAAAGAGATTCAATTGCAGTAACCTAGAATGCTGGCCGCCAGTAAAGACAGAAGAAGTAGCCACTGATAGTGTTAGTCTCCATGAACTGGTATAATCCTCTTGAAGCCATCCAACTTGGTGGCCATCACAACCTCTACTGGGAGCAAATTCATAGATTAACTATGTGCTGTGTGACTATTGGGCTATGAATGACTACTTAGAGACACTATTGTAGGGTTGCCATATTTTGAAGAGCAAAAAAGAGGATGCTATGACGACTCTCGTTTAAATACCCCTACTATATGTAGGCTAGGGACGCGGGTGGCGCTGTGGGTTAAACCACAGAGTCTAGGACTTGCTGATCAGAAGGTCGGCGGTTTGAATCCCTGCAATGAGGTGAGCTCCCGTTGTTCAGTCCCTGCTCCTGCCAACCTAGCAGTTCGAAAGCGTGTCAAAGTGCAAGTAGATAAATAGGTACCACTCTGGTGGGAAGGTAAACGGCGTTTCCATGCACTGCTCTGGTTCGCCAGAAGCGGCTTAGTCATGCTGGCCACATGACCCAGAAGCTGTACGCCGGCTCCCTTGGCCAGTAAAGCGAGATGAGCGCCACAACCCCAGAGTCGGCCATGACTGGACCTAATGGTCAGGGGTCTCTTTACCTTTACCTTATATGTAGGCTGTAGAAGCTGTGGCCTACTGCTGAGGCGGGCAGGAGAAGAGAAGAGGAAAGCAAATCTTCAGCCACTAGTAATGTCTATGTCCCATCCAAAAATTATAGCCAGAGACATTTGGGCAAATTTTAAAAAATCCACCTGGACACAATATTTACCCCTGAAAAAGAGGACGTGTCCTGGAAAAAGAAGACACATGGCAACCCAACACTATCACTATGTTCTGCCTCTGCTGTGGGAGGTAGTACATCTCAGAACGCCAGTTGCTGAGAGCGCTGTTGTGCTCATGTCCTGCTTTCAGGCTTCTCATCACCTTCTGGTGGACCATTGTGAGAACAAGATGCTGGTCTTGCTGGGCCTTGGAAGGACTGTTGCTTGACCTAGAAGGCTCTTCCTATGGTCTTAGTACAAAGGTCAGCCCCTAGAAATTTTAGTTGCTGCATTCCCATTTCATCATTTGTCTAAAAGAGGATGGGAATCCGGGGGAAGGACTTTGCTAAACCTGAATAATAAATAATAATATAATAATATTTTTTTATTTATACCCCGCCCTTCCCGGTTTAAAAACCGGGCTCAGGGTGGCTAACAACAAATTTAAAACACTTAATTATAAAAGCAGCATAAAATACAGTATGAAAACATGAATAACAATAAAATTCAAAAATCAATTTAGGGGAAATAAGCATTAGATAATCCCCAGGGCTAGCTGGCTGAATTGGTCCTACTTGGGCCAGCGAGGAGGCCAGGGGAGAATTAGCTGTTGGGTCTCAGAGCGGGTGATCTTCATAAAAGGGGAGGGGGAGGGAAGGGAAGGGAAATAAAAGATCAGGCTGAATTCAAATTAAAGGCCAGGCGGAATAGCTCTGTCTTACAGGCCCGACGGAAGGAGGTTAAATCCTGAAGGGCCCTAGTCTCATGCGATAGAGCATTCCACCAGGTCGGAGCCATCACTGAAAAGGCCCTGGCCCTGGTGGAGGATAGTCTGACTTCTTTAGGGCCCGGGACCTCTAAACTATGGTTGAAGAGTTAACAGGAATGGTCTCTCCCTCAGGAGGCTGTGGACTCTCCTTGCTTGAAGGTTCTTAAGCAGAGGTTAATGGCCATTTGTCATGGATGCTTTAGCTGAGATTCCTACATTGCAGGGGGGTTGGACTCGAGAACACTTGAGGTCCCTCAACTCCACTATTCTATGATTCTAATTTCTATAGTTGCAACTTGAAGAACTGTCTTAGACTGCAGTCTTGTACCTTTTTGCTCACTCTGTCACCAATCACAATTAGAAGCACACACCCCTTCCCCCCCAAAAACCCAACTGCATTTAGTTTTTATTTAAAAAGGAAAGTCAAGAGATCAGTTGTGGATCTTGGGTAAACCTCCAGTTTGGCTCCCGGTGCACAGTTTAAGTGTGCAAAACTGCTAACATTTCGCTGCTCTCTGAACAAAGCCTTAGCATGCTCAGGAGAAGCTACTGATGTACTCGAATGAAAAGGAAAATGCTCAGATTAAGAAGCTTATCAAAAGAGTTACCCAGCCCAACAAGCTATTGATGGTGCTATCACTATTTCTCTTAAAGCACTACTGTGCTGTTATGGTTGAAAGAATGAGATCATTTAAGAGTAAATAGAATGGCTCGAAAGCAAGGAAGAGATGGTGGCAGATGAAAGAATCAGATGAAAGAAAAACAAAGAGCGATGCTCCCATATTTATAAGCTAAAAAAATATCTTCTTCCCTTGTTCATACAATGGCCTTTCCCACAAATGAAAAGTATGGGTAAATATACCAATGTATAGCTTTCAGCAAGGAAACAAAACTTGTTGCACTACATGAAAATGTACCTGCTTAGAACTCTAAGATGCATCTATGTGACCTGATTGGTTTTTCTCCAAGCTTCTATTGCCAGCACATCTGCTTTTGCTCCATTCCACGCTACAAAGCTTTTCATCTGAAGGAGTGGCTGCTGTGATCCATAGCTAACACAACAACTGCAAGATGGGTAGCTGCTTCCCCCACAAAAGCAAGGCCCTGTCGGTTCTATTTCCAAGCGGCCACCACATATGCTATTTTAACACAAGAACTTGGCTTGCATCCCAAGTTGCGTCCTCCAATTAAGACGCAGTCAGCAAACACCAGCACAGCACAGATACAACGGAGTGAATGATCTGAAGTGGTAAAAATATTAGTCTGTAGAATTCAAATAGCAACCTTTGAGACAAGCATTACAGAAGTCTTTATCGTTACGAATGGGTTGTGTTTGCTTCCTACATCAGCTTCCATTCACCGGAGAGGTAGGCCACATTCGCTGCACATTTAAAGCTACCACTTTTAACAGTCACGGTTCCCTCTCCCAAAAATTATGGGAGCTGTAGTTTGCTAATGGTGCTGCAAGTTGTTGTTTTGCTCACAGAGCTACAATTCTCAGTGTTTCCTGTCAAGAGGCATTGTTACCCCACTTTTAAAAACTTTTTAAATAGTGGGTATAACACAGGCCCTGGGAGATTGAGCAGATGAGACCAATAGTGGGTCCAACAGTCAGGAAGGCGGTTTCTGCATGTGCTGTAGAGGGAAGTGAGGAACAGAAGGAAAACTCTGACTCTCAAGTTTCTCCCCAGTCCAAGGTCTCCAAGGAAGGAGCTCACACATGCCAGGTATCTCTCACTCCCCATCAGCCAACCACCTGTACAGAGATCACACCAAGCGAAAATTAACAGAGATGCAATGGAGGTTTGTTTGTTTTTATTTTCAGGGTGCCCTGCTTTCACAAAGTGACTTATGAGACTCTAAAGCACACGACATTGCCGTTGCAAAGCTACCAGTCTGTATAGATAATGCTGGCCTAGACAAAACCTGCATGCGAAGATGGGCTCCGACAGATTAAGAGGACAAGACCAAACAGTCAAGAAGGCAGTTTTTGCACATGCTGTAGTGAGGGGCAGGTGGGGCTTGTCAACGTGGGAAAGTAGCCCATCTAGGAGAAGGAAAACTCTGATCCTATACCTCTGCTGCCTTGCAGGATATCTTTGAGAGAAGAAAAGGCTAAGCAGTAAACCCCACACAAATCTGGAGAGGAGGAGGAGGAGGAGGAGGAGGAGGAAGAAGAAGAAGAAGAAGAAGAAGAAGAAGAAGAGGAGGAGGAGTCTGGATTTGATATCCCGCTTTATCACTACCCGAAAGAGTCTCAAAGCGGCTAACATTCTCCTTTCCCTTCCTCCCCCACAACAAACACTCTGTGAGGTGAGTGGAGCTGAGAGACTTCAGAGAAATGTGACTAGCCCAAGGTCACCCAGCAGCTGCATGTGGAGGAGCGGAGACGTGAACCCAATTCACCAGATTGCGAGTCTACCGCTCTTAACTACACCACTTCGGTGCTGCTAATGCAGTGGTTCGACTTCACTCCTGGAGGTGCACTCCATGATGACAACAACAATGGTAACCCCCAGCAACCCCTGGCCATTAGCCATGCTTTCCGGGGCTGCGTGGAGCTTTGGTTCAGCAACTTCTAGAAGGCCAAATGTCCCCCACACTTGATAAAGAGCCATCACGCTGAGAGCCTAGCAGGCCCTTGGCTCAGTAATAAAGCATGAAAAGTTGTCTGCATGAAAAGCGTCTCACATTCAATCTGTTGCCTAAAACCCTGTAGAGAGGGGTCTAGCCAATACAGATAATACTGAGATAGATAGACCAATCATCAGACTAAGTTTATGGCATTTTTCTATGTTCCGCTGATATTCCTGGACAGAGACATTGTTAATGGGTTTTCCCAGAGGGTCTGAGCACCAAAACTTCTATGTTAGGCATCAGACCTCATGCCCCTTAGTCCTGCACTTAAATTTCAATATATCGATGAGCCACTGCGACAGAGCACCCATCCACCTGCCACCTTAATTTGCCCAGATGCACTCTATACAAATCTATGCAAATTTGTGCCATGGGCCTGTGAAACATCTCTTAAATCTGTTTTTAAGAGCAAACATCTTAAACCATACGGCAGGCTGCCCTTCCATTAGAAAGTTTGCAAAGATTTGTTGCAAGTATTTCCAATTCGTTATTAATTCTATCCTGAGCCTCTCTGTAAAAATATTCAAGGGTGCCTCAGTACTGTGTGGTCTCCCAAGAAAGTGTGTGTGTGTGTGTGTGTGCGCGCACTCACGCGCACACACATACATACATACATACACACACTTTGCTGCACACAGGGCATTCTGTGTGCAAGGCTGATGGTCTACAGAGGAAGGCAAGGTGTTTCGCAGCAAAAGTTTCTATTGGCCGATTCCTGTTTTTTCCATCTCTGAGCACACTTGCCAGGAAAGCATGCCATCTGCCTCACCTTCAGCACGAAATCTGTCATTAAAATGTCTGATTTCAGTCTCCTAGCCATCTGTCATTTCCATGGTATGTTCAAGCTAGCGGTGTGAAATTTAAGAGATGCAAAAATGGCAGCTCCCCCCCCCCACCTCATTGTTTTGGCAAAGGCCATTCCACTAATAGGTCATTTCACAGGTGCTAGCAATGCCTAAGACATCTGTTTCAGTTGCGTCCTCACATGCCCTTTCATTGCGTCTTACCATTATAGTGAACTGGGATTTAAACCGGGAGAGGAGGGCTAACTAAAAGCGATGGGGTAGAAGACTGCACAAAGTAAATGCAAAGCAGAACCATGTTACACAGAACAGCTCTGCGTGCTGAGCCATGTGGGTGAATCATGGCATCACAACTCTTAGATAATGGTTTGTGTTGCCATGATTGAAGTCTGCCCAAAACCATGTGCAGAGACATATTAAGTAGGTCTAAAAACTAAATCAGCCTTTGCCCATCTGGTGCTTTCCAGAGGTTGTGGGACTCCCAATTTCCCATCAGCCCCAGCCAGCATGACCTACGACCTGGGATGATAAGAGCTGAAGCCCAATCATCTCCAGAGGGCACCAGATTGTGGAAGACGGAATCAACAAACTCAATGAGAAAGAATGGACTTGTTCAGGCAGCTGAGCACTTCTTTGTCACTCAGTTCAGACGTAACAACAAACTATAGTTTGGCATTACACAGATGAGCTCTCTACCCCTGTGATTATTCAAGAGGCAAGTCTATTACACCAACATCCCGAGAAAAACAATTTATGCGATTGCAATTTGTTTCCTAAGAGAGGACAGCTTAGAAATGTTAGGAATTTAAATTTGATGTCACCCCTTTTTTAAGCATCGAGGGAGAGAAAGTAAGCAACTGATAAGTGTAAACTGTTTAATTATAATTTGCTGATGTTTAATTTTACTGTTTACTATTGGATTCTAATGGATTATTGAATGTTGCTTTATTAGATATAAGTTGTTTATTTTAAAGTTATTGTGACCTTTTACATAGGATCTGGTTGTTATTATTAATGTTTGGTGTCCATTATTATTATTATTATTATTGTTATTATGTGTGTTGGAAGTCATCCAGAGTGGCTGGGGCAGCCCAGCCCAGCCAGATGGGCATGACAACAACAACAACAACAACAACAACAACAACAACAACAACGCTTTCCATTCTATTATCCCAGGGCAAAATGCTTTGTATGTTTTGGAAATGTTATAACTAGGTTTGAGGAAGTCTACCTTTTAAGTTCCAAGGGAGCAGAACAGAGGAAAGGAGTTCCTCCACTCAGGTCACACCCGGCCCTGTTTCCCCATGCCACTTCCTGATTGGTTGGTTATGACCCCAACAAACAAGCTAGGTTGTGTCACACCTAGTGTGGGGTATTCTTTTTCTCCAGTCTCCATCACCCTGGCAAATTCCTAAAGAGGAGCTCCCTGTGCAAGCAGAAACCAAAGCTTACAAAATCTAGGAATTGTACCTGCTTTTTGGGGTGCTGGAGTGTTTCCTGATCTGTGCAACGGACATTGTCAACCCCAACAGCCTTACTAGGACATTAACTCATTTATTTTAATATCAGTTCAAGTATGGCTGCAACCTTATACTTCGGAATAAGCCCTATTAAATTCAGTGGGGCTTACTTCTCAGTAGACATGTATCGGATTGCTCCGTAAGCTCATTAGACTGCACTGTATTCATTTGCTTTGGCACTCACTGCTTTGTGGTTGCAAATCAAACTTGGACCCCAGACACTGACACTGCCCAACCTCCCCCAGTCCAATGTTGTGGATTTAAACTCCCATCAGCCTCAGCCAGCACAGATAATGATCCAAGATATCTGAAATGTAGGCTGCAGAAGGCTTGTATCAGTATTTCGGGTGGCACCTTGCATAATTTTGCAAGCAGGTCAGGCAATTCAGCTGTAATGTATTCTTCATTTTCTAGATTCAGAGCCTGCTGGGCATTAGGAAACTCAGAAAGAGAAATTCCAGTTATGACTAAAAATGTACAGCGCTGAATTTTCAGACACCACAAGGGATTTGGCCTCTTGCAGCCAGGACAGCCTTTCTTATCAACTTATGATTTCAAACACGCTTGTAGCCAATAAGGGATGTGAACAGAATTTTTAAAGCATTTTTCCAGCTCGCTGACTGCTGGAACCTTTAGGGCTTGTGAGTACAAAATTCACTCTCAAATGGGAATGAGTGGTAATTGGGCTAAGAGCAGAAACCACAAACAACCACAAACAAAACACAACTATCGAAAGATGAACAATTGAAGCAGGTATACATGTGTGTTCATTCATATAAACCTATGCACACTATCCACTTCTGAAAAATTCACTTGTACTTTGAAGACATGCAAAATCTGTTTAAACCTACAAATAGGGGTTAATCGGGATTTGAGAAACAGATTAACCTTTTTTGCTAAAAAGCCAACTGCAACCCTATGTGTATTACTCTTCTCAGAAATGCGTTGTGAATAGCAAGTGAGCACACACGAGAGAGAGAGAGAGAGAGAGAGAGAGAGAGAGAGAGAGAGAGAAATATCCAGGAGAAACTTAAAAATTACTTCTAATAAGTGTTGGAAATGTAGAGAAAAGGAGGGTACGTTCTATCATATGTGATGGGAATGTAAGGTTATTAAAAGCTTCTGGGAAATTATCTATAATGACTTTTGTTAAAAAACCAGAAGCTTTCTTATTAGGATAGAAACAGAACTACCTAAAGAACAGAAGAAAATATTTATGTATGCTACAATAGTTGCCTGAATACTGTTAGCCCAAAGATGAAGGGAAGACACCGACGAAAGAAGAATGGCAGATCAAGCTAATGGACTACGTCGAAAGGGCAAAATTAACGGCAAAGCTCAGAGACTACGATAACGTGAAATTTAACAAAGAGTGGGAATTGTTTATTGTTTATGTGCAAAAATACTGTAAACAAGCTGAAACATTGGCAGGATTTTAAGTAAATGCTTGCAACTAGTGGAAAATTAGATAAAATTAAGGGAAATAATAATGGAAAAGGTTTAAGAATGGATATGCAGAAGAAATTGGTTAATATCAGTAACCAGAAGAGGGTAACGAGGGAAGTCCAGAGATTTAAATAATCTCAGAGAAGGTTTGTGAAAAGGTATTTGTTTTTATTTGTGAAAATGTAACTGTGAAAACCTAATATAAATTTATTTACCAAAAACCCAAAAACAAACACTACTGCTGATCCTACCAATCTCATTTGGGATAGATTTATATTTATTTTATTTTTTCATTTATATCCCACCTTTCCTCCAGGAAGTTCAAGGTGGCATACAGTGCCCCCCCCCATTTTCTCCTCTAAACAATCCTGTGAAGAGCGTTAGGCTAAGAGAAAGTGACTGGCCCAAGGTCACCCAGTGAGCTTCACAACTGAGTAGGAATCTGAGTGACCAACACACCGACCACTACTCCATATATCTTGGACACAGGAAGCTTTCTTGTGATGAATGGCTTTCCAGGGTTTGAGGCAAGAGTCTTCCCCAGCCCTATCTGGAGATGCCAGGGACTGAACATGTGATCTACCACCAGGCTATGGCCCTTTCCCATTCTGCATCACTACATTATGATGATACAATTAAAGTTACTGCCAAAGCAACCACATTTTTGTTTTGAGCGTATGTAGGAGAAGACACAACTGATGCTATTTATCCAAGGCCTTCTGGCTGGACAGTGAATTACCTAAAAGGATACTTCCACCTTGGACAATCCTAATCTTGTCTCCAAAGCACAGGTTGGTTAGTGCTTTGCCACCAGCGATGCCCCACTTTTGTGCTACGGTGCATCACATTCACCGAGGACCTAGCAGATTTGACAGCTGGAGGTTTTGATGGATCAACCGAGTGTCGAAGGATTAACATTCCACACTCCTTGAAGGGATTTCGTGCCACGAAGCATTTCACGTGGAAGTGCTGCCTGCGCTAACACATTTGGTCACTGCTGAACTTCCTGGCGACATTGTTCTAATTTTCCACATCGCCGCATTTCACTTCAAGGATCTAAATGGGGGTTGTCAAATGAGACCGTTACACATGACATCCTAACAAGAGCCAGGTAGAATAATATTCCCACTTTAGACCAAATGCTTGGCTTGCAAAATTATGATTGGGATGAGATCCCCCCCCCCTTTAACCCAATCATTGAAACTAATCAATTGTCAAGAACTGAACCCTGCTGGATATAGAGAAAAGAAACCTTAGCATGCCACAGTAGGCATGCTTGTTTAGAAAGTTTAGCTCTTTGCAATGGGGTCGGGACTACAAAATGATGATCACCCCTTCAGTTACATCAGGGGATGTGAATGATGTGTGCATGCTTTTTCAATTTGGCAGACTGCAAAATGGCACAGACTTCTCTGCCAAAGAGGTGGACAGGGCTTTTTACGCCCCCCCCCCCAAAAAAAGAAAAGCAGGGGTCCATTAAGAAGACATAACACTGCCTGCTTGCACTGCCATAGATAATGATGTTTAAGCAAGCAGGCCAATGTCCAATGGAGCAATTAGGCAATTTTAGATACTGGACACAATGGTCTTATGGGAGCCCCTACAGGCATGATTCAGCCAAAGCATTCTAAAGCCCCACTGGGGAAGTTAGGGCTATGCAGAGGCTTCCCATCTCAAAATGTCTGTATGGCAGCCAGAATGGAGTCTTCTGCTGTGTTATAGAAATCTGTGCTGTCCTACAGTGGTGCAATTAGGTAGTTTTATAGATTCTGGACCAAGGATTGGCAAATCTGTCAATTTTTAAATCCAGTTCTCCAC
Source organism: Podarcis tiliguerta (assembly GCF_965153285.1). Classification (NCBI taxonomy): domain Eukaryota; kingdom Metazoa; phylum Chordata; class Lepidosauria; order Squamata; family Lacertidae; genus Podarcis; species Podarcis tiliguerta. The sequence continues at coordinate 115,346,153 of NC_139534.1, read as the reverse complement.
ATTTCCACCTCACTTTGCATTTTTTAAAAAAAGTTTTAATGAGAGTATTAATGAGAATTCATCAGCATTTTAGTGCAATTTTCTCCTGATATACACATGCAATTTTGCCTAACATGCACTTTTTCTTTTTGCAATACGCTTTCCCTTAATATCATGCATTTTTGCATGTTATTTTCACTAATATATACACCTTCACCCACACTTTACCCTAGTATCTGCATTTTTGTGCACATTATTTGGCTGGCAAAATGTGTGGCAAAATTCAGAGAAGTGCAAATTTCAAAGGAGGGCTGTTTCGGTTTGTGCATTGTTTCGGAAAGAGCGAATTACGTAGGTTCACCATTTAATGCAATTTGGATCAAACTACTCGTCTGTCACCACCAATGTGGGAAAAACATTCCCAGAAAATCTCCCAGGGTGTTTTCTCAAGGGGATGTGGATGTTTATTGCCTCCTCCTCTGCTTTGTGCCCGCATCTACCCGCATCTGCCCACTGGCTGTGCTCCACAAAGGCCAGATCTGCCACCCCTACCAGCTACCCCTACCAGCTACCCTGAGCCATGCAGCCTTGATCACAGCTTGGATTCTAAGAAGAATCATATTTTCAGTTCTTCTTGCAGCCCCAAGCCTTGAGGTTCAGGTAGGCATATGCAGTAGGTGGCAAACGATTTCTCACTGCCTTGTGATATTTAGTTGGTCCTAATAAAAGACATTGCACTACAGTTATTTCTAGATTCCACCCCACCTTCCAAGGGGCCAGCATGCAAGACTGTAGCTGCACCCCTCTCCCCTCCCCACCAGGCTACTGTATTTTTCTGTGTATAAGACACCCCCATGTATAAGACGACCCCAATTTTTTTAACCCAAAATTAAGAAAACGCACCATGCACTATCCATTTATAAAACGACCCCTTATTTTAAACTTTAAAAATTTAGGAAAAAATATAGTCTTATACATGGAAAAATACGGTACATATAGGAGAGAATTAATGCAACTGAAAGCCACAGACACATTCCTGTTAAGAATTAAAGAACTAAAACAATTTAGTGGGGGTGACTGTCCGGTCATCTCTTGCACGAAACAACAACATAGTCATGCAGTATGTTCCAAAGACCATCGTTTCTAACACAGAGCAAGCTATGTGGATAGGCATCTGGCGAAGCCCATTGGAATGGCACTGACAAATCAGGTTTGCTGAATTGACTTTGCTTCCACCCTACCCATCGGAAGCCTGAGGTCCCCCAAATGAAACCAATTGCAAAATTGGGGCTTTGGGAGGCAGGTGAAACCGGTGCAAAATGGCACCCCAGAGCCAAGCGACGGGACCAATTACTTACTGTTTCCTGTTAGCCATATACAGTAGTACCTTGGGTTACATACGCTTCAGGTTACAGACTCTGCTAACCCAGAAACAGTACCTTGGGTTAAGAACTTTGCTTCAGGATGAGAACAGAAATCGTGCTCCGGCGGCGCGGCGGCAGCAGGAGGCCCCATTAGCTAAAATGGTGCTTCAGGTTAAGAACAGTTTCAGGTTAATAACGGACCTCCGGAACAAATTAAGTACTTCACCTGAGGTACCACTGTACTGACATAACATGCATTGCACAAATTCAAATCTACATCTTAAGGTACCTTCCATGAACTTCCTTATCTTAGGAACCAGGTCAACAGCTTCCCATGAGAGAAACCCAAATACTCACACTATGAAGGTTTGTTGCCAAGCATCAAAGAAGCTGTGTGTTTTTCATCTCTGAGAAGTCGATGTCTGTGTGCCACATCTAGGCAGGTATTCATGCATTTTTAACATGTGGCGTCTCCACCAGGTTCTCTTTCCCCCAACCCCTGGAAAAAATATAACCTCTTTCTCTTTTTAAAGCTCGTTTCCTTGGATTTGTTCCAGAAAAGAATACATTGCCAAACGGGAATGGTACATTCATTACTGTCATGGATACTTATACACAGGCCACGAGCGAAACTTGGAAGGCCTACATGTGCAAGCAGATAACAGACGGGATTCATTGTTTACTCCTCTGTTTCTAAGATCCAGAAACACAAAAGGACCATGCAATCAGCATGAGCTCCACTAACAGGAGCTCAGTAATTCTGCCTTGTTCCCCCTTCAGTAACATTTGAAGAGCACAGATCTTCAGATGCTGTGCCTCAGAAAAAGACAGAGAAAGATAGAGAGCTTAAATTGCCTCCAGCTACCAACTTTCCCTTGCAAAGCTCGTTCAGAAATGATCATTCCTAGCTCCCGAGAGTCAACAATAAGGCTCAATACACCTAGCCACCATTCCATGCCTACTGACAATGTGTTCTTTTCTTTTTTTAAAATTTACCATTACATATATATCCCACCTTTTCTCGAAAGAACTCCAGGTGGTGTCCATATTTCTTCCCCCTTCCATTTTTATCCTCACAACAGCCCTGTGAAGTAGGCTAGGCCAAGCAAGAGTCACTGGCTCAAGGGCACCCAGTGAGCTTCACGGCCGAGTGGGGATTGGAACCCTGGTCTCCCAGGTCCTAGTCTGACACTCTAACCACTATACCACCCTGGCTCTCTGCAACACACAAGTTCCTGTAGAAAGAGACACTCAAAGGCATGAAGTGGGAAAACTCTTGGCCTAGAGTAAGGGAATGCTGAAGGGATAGCTCAGTTATAGAATCAAAGAATCATAGAGTTGGAAGAGACCACAAGGGCCATCGAGTCCAACCCCCTGCCAAGCAGGAAACACCATCAGAGCACTCCTGACATATGGTTGTCAAGCCTCTGCTTAAAGACCTCCAAAGAAGGAGACTCCACCACACTCCTTGGCAGCAAATTCCACTGTCGAACAGCTCTTACTGTCAGGAAGTTCTTCCTAATGTTTAGGTGGAATCTTCTTTCTTGTAGTTTGGATCCATTGCTCCGTGTCCGCTTCTCTGGAGCAGCAGAAAACAACCTTCCTCCCTCCTCTATGTGACATCCTTTTATATATTTGAACATGGCTATCATATCACCCCTTAACCTCCTCTTCTCCAGGCTAAACATGCCCAGCTCCCTTAGCCATTCCTCATAAGGCATCGTTTCCAGGCCTTTGACCATTTTGGTTGCCCTCCTCTGGACATGTTCCAGTTTGTCAGTGTCCTTCTTGAACTGTGGTGCCCAGAATTGGACACAGTACTCCAGGTGAGGTCAGCAGAGCATGAGAGTCCTAATCTCAGGATCTTGTGTTTGAGCCCCACGCTGGGCAAAAAGATTCCTGCATTGTAGGGATTTGGACGATGACCCTTGTGGTCTCTTCCTGTGGGATGTATCTTCACTGAAGCAGTCAAAGAAAACATTTTCCTGTTGCCTGGAGTGGACACACAGGGGAATGTAGTTCCAGACAGGGAGGACTTCCTAACATACCTGTTCTGGAGCCTCCTCCCTCTGTGTGTGACCAGGTAGATGGGCGTGACCCTAGCAGACCCTGTAAAAGGACAAGCCATGCAGCCATCTCCCATTCTTCCATTTTCTCCTTTCAGACTCCTTTCCTGGTTCTTAGCCAGCACATGGCTCATCCTTACAGAGGATGGAAGTCATAAGGCCTAGCTCAGACTTCTTTTCTCTACAATGTAGCTGTAACCACAAGATAAAGCCTGACTTCAGATTACTGCTGTAAACTGAAGGTAAGTAAACTTTACTCTTCCTTTTAAAGAAGACTGTCGTGTTATTATCATTTTAAGAGGGAAATAAAGGGGAAACTTACCAGGACCAATCCAGACTGGATTGCTTAATTTAAATGATTGTAATGAATCCATCAACTTGCTTCCAGCAATCTGCAAGGGAATGTTCTCTGCTGCTTGCTCACTAGCGCGAGTGAGGAGGGATAATATTTAATCAATATATCCTCTCCTACATTCCTCAACATTCCCACACTTCCAACACTACAACTCTATGGTTCTGTGATTATGGAAGCAAAACAGCTCCCTGGAAATAGGAAATTATTCCAGTGGCTCCCCTTCCCATTCTCTCACCAAGCAACAAAGCCACAAGACAAGAATAGCTAGGAAACAAACTAAACTTTAGAGAAGCATGACATGGTTTGTTTGATCAACTGTGGGGAAATTCATGGTTAACTCAAAGTTTGTTAACCAAACTATGGCTTAGTGTTACGTGTATACCAGGACAGGGGTTGTAATGGAATTGAGAAATCTATAGGAGGAACACTTCACGCTGCAACCTTTCGTTGCAGGTCCCACCTGTGTTCCTGCAAAAGCAATTCAAGGAGATGGTAGACCTTATGAGAGCAAGCTATATTGACCTCTGCTTCAGTTACATCAATTCAGTAGGCTTGTGAATTGTGAATGGGAAGCAAAATGCAAGCAACTCAGGACTCAGGCAAGTTCATTCTTGCCCCCCCAAAGTTGCAGTTTGCATCCTTCCCTCTATAGATTTTTTTAAAAAAATCAGAAATATAGGCCACCTGTCGGGCAAAAATTCCACACATTTTCATAAATATTGCAAGCAGTTCTTATAGTAGGAAACCATTTCATGTTTGTATCAGAGCAGTGCACATGAAGAACAAAGAGAGGGTATGATAAACATGCAATCCAATACATAAACGAAATACAGTGTAAGATACATAGGAACTGGTTTCCTCAATGTGAGAAGTGAGGTTACAGGAAACCAGGCAGCGGGCCTTCTCGGTAGTGGCACCCGCGCTGTGGAATGCCCTTCCATCAGATGTCAAGGAAATAAACAACTATCTGACTTTTAGAAGACATCTGAAGGCAGCCCTGTATAGGGAAGTTTTTAATAGTTGATGTTTTATTATGCTTTTGTTGGTAGCCTCCCAGAGTGGCTGGGGCAAAACCAGTCAGATGGGCAGTATAAAAATAATAAAATTATTATTCTTGCACTGTAGGAGGTTGGATTAGATGATCTTCGTGGTCCCTTCCAACTCTACAATTCTGCGATTCTAAGATGTCTTATATACAGTGGTACCTCAGGTTAAGAACTTAATTCGTTCTGGAGGTCCGTTCTTAACCTGAAACTGTTCTTAACCTGAGGTACCACTTTACCTAATGGGGCCTCCTGCTGCTGCCACTGCACGATTTCTGTTCTCATCCTGAAGCAAAGTTCTTAACCCGAGGTACTATTTCTGGGTTAGCGGAGTCTGTAACCTGAAGGGTCTGTAACCTGAAGCGTCTGTAACCCGAGGTACCACTTTACTAAGTCAGGTTTTAGGCAAGGTTCTCTCTCAGCCCTACCTACAAATGCCAAGGGGAGAACTTGGGACCTTCTGAATGCAAAGCTACTGAGCTATGGTGTAAAACAACCACGTTCTTTTGGCTCTCCCTAAAACCAAAATACATCATGCAAAATGTAACTGAGTAACTGGAGAGCCATTTCGCAACTGGTCTTCATCCCTTCCTGAGAGAAGAGGCAGGCATTTATGTCAGGCGGGGGGCGGGGAAGCCTGTCAGAATTACCAGCAGACAAATATTTCATCTCTCCTTAATGCAGCCTAATTCAATTTAACGTGAAATCACCTGACATAAGCTCGAAGCTTTGCAATAAGTATGAATGGGCCAGACAGCTAGATAGTAACCAGCAGGCAAGAATATATTGGCTGTGCTCCTAAAGCTACTGTTAAGATGCCATGTTTGAGAAAAAGGGAGAGAAAGCCTGCCAGTAATGATCAAGGACAACTGGAGGTGCTGTTTATTACTGAGATTTCTAACTTCAGCTGCCCTTATGGCAGAGAGAGAAAACTTTTCAAAACATACTCTGGGTACCTACTTATCCAGGAGGTGGGAACTTTGATTAAATCTACTTTGGTGAGTGGGGTTCCACCACCACAACCCACCTTTCCAAACAATGAGCACTCTAATATATACACCTACACACAGTCCGTTTCAATTTATGGGAACCACGCAAAAAGGCACCCAAGTTCTCATGCACCTCTTGTTCATTTCACTAGGACTGTGCAGGAGGATTTCTTGGTTGGTCACGCCCAAAGACTGCTTTTCTTCTTTCTTTCTTTTTTTACAAGAGAACAGTAGAATTACACCAGATCTATTGTCCTCAGTGTTCGAAACTCCCAATGTTCTAGGAGCATTTTGCGACAAGGAATTTCATTAGCGCGAGCGGTTTCTGAGCTCTGTGCCTAAGATTTCAGATTGAAAACTGCAGGGCGGAAGGAAAAGAGGACCTTTTTCTGCCTCCCCACGTCCAGCTACTCTCTGAAGACTGGAGAAGAGACCCTCTTAAGAATATTAGTGGGGTGGGCAGGGGAAGGACTAAACCATGTGAAAAATGAACATAATATTTTAGCTGCATTTCATTCATTTTCAGCTTTGTATTCTTGTTATTAAAAAAGTGTGCCGAGACATTCCGTTGTTGTGCCCATAACCTAGGTTTAAGGTGCCATTTAGCTCCTAGCTTTTATATCTCAGTTCCTAACACTGATTATCCTATGACCGACTTCACTGACACTATATGAGGTCAGTCAAGAAACCAGCTGGGGAGATAAGAATCAGCAGGAGCTTCCTCCTTTCAACTCTTCCATATAGGAAATTAAACTATAATCCTTCATTGAGGCTCTACTAAACCTTTTGCCATAAGGCAGGGGTGGGCAGACATCAAGCTTGAAGAATTGACTGTTTTTTTACCCTAGAATACTGAAGTCTGCCAGCTGGAGCCTAGTCCAGTCCAGTCCAGAATACATATCTATGATTCTGTGAAAATAGTGGTTTAGGAAAGGGGTGGATACACCCTTAGAATTAAGGAACAGAGCACCTGTGGTATGCATGTCTAGGAACTCAGTTCTCAGTATTCGCATATAAAACTGCGCTCGTCATTTTCCCTTAAGTCCTTGTCCCCCACTCATATCAGCAGCTAACTCTCTCCCTCTCTCTCTCTCTCTGTTATTGTTGTTGTTGTTGTTGTTTTTGTTGTTGCTGCTGCTGCTGCTGCTATTGTTAAACAACCATGTGTTGGAAATCCTTGGTTATCTATTGCAAGCCAGAAATCTAACAGTAGATCGAACTTTGCTAACCTGATACTTCCCTGATGTTTTGGACTACAAATCCCATCAGCCATAGTCAGCATGGCTGTGCTGGATGGGTAGGTCAAGACACAGAGGATGGAAAGATGGATGGATCAGGAACAGAGCAGCACAGTGGGGCTTATTTCTCAGTAGACAAGCACAGGTAAAGCTCCAGTCTTATATCTATATAATGGGGAGTAAATCCCATTGAACTTAGTGGGGCTTACTCTGAGTAAACATAGAGGATAGTGCTGTTACATTATATATACATGGAAGTATGGGAGGGGGGTTGAAAATTATTCCTACCCATCTGCTCTATCCCCACAGGGAAGTGTACTTCCTCATGCTACACACCACCAAATCTAATTATCCCACAGTTAACAGGTTTCCAAGCATACTGAATTTTGCATACACCCTGGGACCTTAGGGTGACAGACGGGTAATACATTATTATTATTAGAAATGCAAATTATTAAGTGGGACAGAAACGTCTTAAGCAAATGAAAGAAATCAGTGCAGTTGGGAGAATTCTATTATTTGCTGCTGCAAGGCAGACGCAGCCCTTCATCTCCTTCAGGGGGAAATCGGCTTGTTGCATTCGAAATAAAGGGGAAAACAAAAATCTTGCACAAACCTCTTTATCCCTCCACCCCCAAGTTCTTCTCGAGGTTATGTCACTAAAACCTCTTGTTACTGGAAAGTAACAAAGGGCGAGAGGGAGAGGGAGAGAGAGGCTTCCCCACTCCCCTCTTCCTGTTCCTCGCCTAAAAATAGAAAAGGAGGGGGGGGGTCAGTGCATCTCAAAGCATCCACCCAGAAACCTGTGCAACCGCAACCAGCGAGGGGCGGCTTCGAGGTCGCCCCTCTGTCCAAAGCCTCCTCCATTCATTTCCCTGTATTCATTCGACGGGACTTGTATCCCGCTTAGTCGCCCAGAACCTCAAAGCGATTCCGCTGGAATCCTAAGCGCTTTACGCAAAATCCCCTTTCATTCATCACGACGGCTACGGATGTCAGAGATGGATGACCCACGCATCTTGGGGGGGGGGGCGTCCCCTGTTGCAAACCACCCCCTCCCAATATTCGGGGGCGCGGAGAGGGGCGGTTCGAAGGCTCAGCGGACCCTCGACGGGGTGGGGTCTGGAGGCTGCCTCTCGCCATTTACCTGCGCGGCCATAAAGGAGAGATCCATGGTGCTGCTGGACCCCGAGGTGCTGCTGCTGCTGCTGCTGGCGCTGTTGTTGTTGGTGCTCCTCGCCGAGCTGGCGGTGAAGCTGGTGCTGAGGTTGCTGCTGCCCCCCGGCGTGGCTTCGTCTCTGGGGGGCTGGGGAGGGGCCTCCCCCAGCAGCAGCTTGGGGCGCGTTACCAGTTCCAGCTCCCTGGGGTGGCGGAGCCCACGCGGCTGCCTGGCTGTCCCCAGCTTCCTCGGAACATGGTCCGCCCCGATGCTGGCTGTGGCGGCGGCGGCGGCGCCAGCTGGAGTCTCCACAAGCAACTAGTCCGCGCGAGGAGCCGCCTTCGCTGCTGCCTGGCCACGCCCCCTTTCCCGGGCAGCTCAGTCGCAGCAGCAGCAGCAGACAAAGGGGGACAGGCTCTCCTCTCTCCGCCTCCTGCTCCCGCTTCTGCCTCGTGCAAAGGAAATTGCTAAGCCAGCCAACCACCTGAGTCCCCAGCTACTATGCCAAATGCACACACATTACGCACACGCAGATGGAGTGTGTGTGTGTTCCCCCTTGGCAGGTCTCCTGTGCCTTAAAAAAAATGACCGGATGATATGAGAGGCAGGCAGACGTTCAACAGGTCGCTTCTGTTTTCCCAGCCGTACAGCATCTCCGTTGTTCGTAAGCACTCATTAGATTTTCAAAAGGCTTTCTTTCTTTTTTACAAGGCGCCTCACCAAAGACTCCTGAGCAAACTGCGCAGTTATGGAATAAGAAATAGCTCCGTTGGTTAGAGCGTGGTGCTGATGGATGACAAGGTTGCAGGTTCGATCCCCGTATTCCTGCAATGGAATCCGGGTGGGTGGCCAGCTCCCAAGACACTGCGATCTACTCACAAAGTTAAAAACTGGCAGTAATCATAGAATCATAGAATCATAGAACTGTAGAGTTGGAAGGGACCCCCTTTTGGGGGGTTCAGGTCAAAGTTGTTGAGCTTTATTTGGGAGGAGGAAAACCTCGTTTTTTAGGGGTGCAGGCTTCTTTGGGGGAAACCGGTGATCTATCACAGATGTCCAGTGATCTACCGGTAGATCAAGATCTACCTGTTGGACATACCTGGATTAGATGATCCTCCAACTCCCTTCCAACTCTACAATCCTATGATTCAAGAGGAGAGGACTTCCTGTATCAGGACTTGGTTATGTACCAGGGAGCAGAGAGTAAGGATAAAGGAACAGTTCTCTGTAGATGTAGAAAGTGGAGTGTCCCCACCCCTCACCCCACAAGGATCAGGAGTGGCCCTGTACTAAATGGTTCAGGGTGGTGAAAACAAGGTAAAGGTAAAGGTAAAGGGACCCCTGACCATTAGGTCCAGTCGTGACTGACTCTGGGGTTGCGAGGGACCAACTCTCCCTCGCTTTACTGGCTGAGGGAGCCGGCGTACAGCTTCCGGGTCATGTGGCCAGCATGACTAAGCCGCTTCTGGTGAACCAGAGCAGCGCACGGAAATGCCGTTTACCTTCCCGCCGGAGGTACTTATCTACTTGCACTTTGACATGCTTTTGAACTGCTAGGTTGGCAGGAGCAGGGACTGAGCAATGGAAGCTCACCCCATTGTGGGGATTCAAACCGCTGACCTTCTGATCAGCAAGTCCTAGGCTCTGTGGTTTAACCCACAGCGCCACCCACGTCCCTGGAGAGCACCAAAAGGATGGCAGAGTGAATGGGTGGTAAATTGGCAAATGCAGTTCAGCGTAAAAGAAAAGTGTAAAGTTGTATATGTTGGGGTGAAACCGTAATTTATTGTATATGCTCAGTGGGTCTCCCTCTCCTATAACTCTAGAATGGGCATCCAATGAAGCTGGAGGAATCAGGATGGATAAAATATTTACTCACATGGCACATCGTTAAACTATGGAACTCACTGCTGCAGGAGGCAGTGATATGCCACCAACTTGGATGGCTTTAAAAGAGAATTAAAAGTGGGTGCACAGAGGATGGGAATTTCAACAGCTACTAGCCATTCTGACTACGCTCTGCCTCCATGGTTGAACACATTGGACTTCTGAAGACCGGCTTTTTATGAAAACCGTATTGTCTGTGGTTTGCTTCACAGCAGGAGGAATTCTATTACAACTACACAGAATCTCTAATTGCAGCTCAGAATGAGAAGAATTTTCACCAGGGAATTGGGACTTACACAAACTTGACAACGATTACATTAACCAAGCAGACCTACTTGTATGGACACCTCGGTGAAGATACGGAGGTTTGCATCTGAATTACAGCTAACCTGGACTCTTGTGATTGGCAGAGCAAGCCCTTCTCATCCCACTGGCAAATGTTGCTGTCCAGGAAGATGCAAGGCGGAATGCAATCACTAAGAGAACCCTAACTCTGGAATTTCCCCCTCCCTGCCCAGGAAAATATTGATGGCTACATCTTTGATAAGCTGCTTCTGCTTCTGCTGCCTAGTTAAAGCATATCTGTTCTCTCAGGCCAAGTCTGTGCTGCTGTCTTGTTAACGTTAACTGCTGCCTGCTGATCTTTGTTGTCCTCAGTTTCAATTGTCCTGGTTTTATTGTGTTTAATTGGAAGCTGTGAGGTGTGGACCACACTGTGGGGAGAAGCATTCTGTGCGCTTCATAAATAGGCAAAATTGTTGTTGTTTAGTCGTTTAGTCGTGTCCGACTCTTCGTGACTCCATGGACCAGAGCACGCCAGGCACTCCTGTCTTCCTCTGCCTCTCACAGTTTCGTCAAACTCATGTTCATAGCTTCGAGAACACTGTCCAACCATCTCGTCCTCTGTCGTCCTCTTCACCTTGTGCCCTCACTCTTTCCCAACATCAGGGTCTTTTCCAGGGAGTCTTCTCTTCTCAAGAGGTGGCCAAAGTATTGGAGCCTCAGCTTCACGATCTGTCCTTCCAGTGAGCACTCAGGGCTGATTTCCTTAAGAATGGATAGGTTTGATCTTCTTGCAGTCCAAAATAGGTAAAATGCCCTTTGAGAAAAATTGCACTAGTGAAAGTAACTTAGCTGACTCTCCCCAACATCACTTCTTCCAGATTTATGGCTTATTTATTACTCAGGACTGAGAACGTGGATATAGGGTTCACTTTATGGCATTTGAAGCAGCAAGGTAACTTGGAGTATGGGGCCATGGGCAAAAAGGACATTATGACTCATGAAGCATCTCTCATCTATATATGTGCCTGTGCACATGCACACTCTAATAAACCAAGCCTTTGGTTGATTTGATTGACATCCTATGCCTTTTTAAAATGTGGGTTGGGGGGTTATTAGGTTGTTGTTCTTATTTTGATTATGGATTTTGTGGTTTTATATTTTGATTTTATTCCGTAAACCGCCCTGAGACCTGCGGGTATAGGGCAGTATATAAATTCCAATAATAATAATAATAATAATAATGTCAAAACCAACCCTTACCACTTACCAGCACTCCACAGTACTGGTAGGTTTATTCATTGTCCGTAAAGTGCATTGCAACCATGAGACTTCAATATATGTACATTTGTATTAAGTTTTCACAAAGTTCCAGGCCATGTTGTTGTTTGTGTTACCATATGTGGGGACTCCTATTGTTTGTAGTTTTGTGGCCCTGGACCAGTGCACTGCCTCGTTGCTGCAGTGAGCTGGACGAGGGGGGAAATTCTGAAGCCCAGGAAGGGGGAGGGCTCTGTGAGTGAGTGGCTCTCATGCCTGAGAAATAGGTCAGTTGCCTGTCTGGATTTGGGTGCCCTATCTCGGAAGGAGTAGGTTCGTGATTTAGTAGTGCTCCTAGATACAGCTTTGTCACTAGAGGCTCAGGTGTTGTAGCAGTGCAGAAATCTTTTTCTCCACCCACTTTTTCCAGGCCGTGAATAATTTTATAAAACTTCAATCTTGTCCCTTGTGCTGCAAACTTTCTGTTATGTACTGAAGTTCTCACCCTGGGCCAGCAGAAGGATACTGTAGATAGTTTTCATTCAGGTCCACATATGCAAATAAGGAATTGAAAGTGACATTCAGTGATTGGATAGTTACAGAAAGTTGTTACCGTTGCGTTGTAGTGGAGCTCTATATAAGCAGGCTGGCTGAACCCTTCAGTTCTGTTCTGTTCTGGCCTGTGAATAAACAAGAGCTGTCTGAAGAATTGCTGTGTCGTCTGGTATGTTCACCCACAACTTAACACTTTCTTCTTCTAATTAATTATCCTAAATAAATAAACAAACAAATAAAATATCCCCATGCCTTAGAAGAGCCTTCATCAACCAGGTGACCTCTGGGCAGCTTAGATTACAACTCCCATCACCACCAGACAACAGGGGGCACCAGGTTGACAAAGGTTGACTTAGTTCCTTGGACAAATGATGCAATACGTAACTCGACATCACCTGGGAAGCCAAATGCAGGCTGCACTATCTTATACATGCTATCTTATACATGCTTACCGGGGAGTAACTGAACCTTCTCATAGACATCTATGCATCACTCACTCAAAGATAGACCATGGGTCATTAGAGTGCTTCGTGAAGATTTGCTTTAAAGCTGTTTACTTCAAAAGGGGGAGGACAGGGTTTTGTCGTCCCCCCTTCCCCGCTCACAGCACTGGAACATACGTCAATTAGTGAATCGTTGGGTTTGTCAGATTTCCTGCGGCATAGTAGGAAATCCTTTGTTGCACTGAATGTGTGCATAAGCTCTGCTTTTGCTTCATAAAGCAGATCTAACGAAATTTGACAATTGAGTCTGGCTTCCAAAGAGGATTTTTAAAAAAATGTGCTCGTATTTATGCGTGTTTGCATTTACTGTATGTCGTGTTCTAGTCTCCAAAGCAATTCAAAGTTCTCCTTTCTTAGACCTCTTTTAAACAATACAACCATTTGGAATGCAAGGATTAGCTTGCTGGATGGGACTCATGGCCCAGTTAGCAAAGTTCCCTGTTTTTAATCTCACAAGATGGAGAGAACCACCCACCCACAATTGTATTCTGCCTCTGGACTACAGAAGTTAAGGTCTGGCGACGGCGGCGGCGGCGGGGGGGGGAGGGGGTTACCCAGAAAACAGGGGAACCACCAGTCCTCAGTTTCCTCCCTCACACCTTCACATCCTCCATGTATTTGTCTAACTTCTTTTCAAGTCTCTTCTGCTAGTGCCTTAGTCCCCATCATAGCTAGGACCATTTTTGTCTGTATCACTCTTTCATATTTCAGTAGGGCAAAGGCAGAGGGCCTTCTCAGTAGTCACAACCACCCCATGGAATGCCCTTGCATCAGTTGTCAAGGAAATAAACAACTGTTAGACTTTTAGAAGACATCTGAAGGCAGCTCTGTTTAGGGAAGTTTTTAATGTTTGATGTTTTATCATGTTTTTAATATTCTGTTGGGAGCTGCCCAGAGTAGCTGGGGCAACCCAGTCAGATGGGCAGCATACAAATAATAAAATTATTATTATTATTATTATTATTATTATTATTATTATCCTGTCAATACTTGTTGGTGGAAAGGTAGGCTATACAGAGTGTGTCCTGGCCCTTGCTGCCAGAAGAACTCAAACCCAGGTTTCTATTTCTGCCAGTGTTTAATAAATGTATAGATCCGGGTGGTGTATATATATATATATATATATATATATATATATATATAGGCAAGACAAGGTTTAGAGGTGCAGCGGGTGAATCGCATGGCCAATTGCAAGCTGAGACATTGATCCAACAAACTCCACATCCCCCTGTTCCTTTTGAAGAGCAGGGCAGACACAAGACATAACATAGCAAATGGCAAGCATTCCTGCTCTGGGCAAGTAAATGAGTGCTTCTGCGAGTGGCCAGGGTCAGTGAGGTTTGTTCAGGCCACTGCTGGCATCTGCATGTCCTTCTCCACAGAGAGGCTTTTCTGTGTCCATCTTGCCTCAGTAGTGGCTCCTTTGTGACAGGAGTGACAGGAAGGAGTGGCAGCGGCAGTTGTGAGCGGACCCTCCAACATTTCTCTGATGAAAATGTTGTTGTTTAGTCATTTAGTCGTGTCTGACTCTTCGTGACCCCATGGACCAGAGCACACCAGGCACCCCTGTCCTCCACCACCTCCCGCAGCTTGGTCAAACTCATGCTGGTAGCCTCGAGAACACCATCCAACCATCTCGTCCTCTGTCGTCCCCTTCTCCTTGTGCCCTCCATCTTTCTAACATCAGGGTCTTTTCCAGGGAGTCTTCTCTTCTCATGAGGTGGCCAAAATATTGGAGCCTCAGCTTCAGGATCTGTCCTTCCAGTGAGCACTCAGGGCTGATTTCCTTAAGAATGGAATGGTTTGATCTTCTTGCCGTCCATGGGACTCTCAAGAATCTCCTCCAGCACCATAATTCAAAAGCATCAATTCTTCGGCAATCAGCCTTCTTTATGCTCCAGCTCTCACTTCCATACGTCACTACTGGGAAAACCATAGCTTTAACTATACGGGCCTTTGTTGGCAAGGTGATGTCTCTGCTTTTAAGGATGCTGTCTAGTTTTGTCATTGCTTTTCTCCCAAGAAGCAGGCGTCTTTTAATTTCGCGACTGCTGTCACCATCTGCAGTGATCATGGAGCCCAAGAAAGTAAAATCTCTCACTGCCTCCATTTCTTCCCCTTCTATTTGCCAGGAAGTGATGGGCCCAGTGGCCATGATCTTTGTTTTTTTGATGTTGAGCTTCAGACCATATTTTGCACTCTCCTCTTTCACCCTCATTAAAAGGTTCTTTAATTCCTCCTCACTTTCTGCCACCAAGGTTCTGTCATCTGCATATCAGAGGTTGTTGATATTTCTTCTGACAAGGAGAAGGGGACGACAGAGGATGAGATGGTTGGACAATGTTCTCGAAGCTACCAGCATGAGTTTGACCAAGCTGCAGGAGGCAGTGGAAGACAGGAGTACCTGGCGTGCTCTGGTCCATGGGGTCACGAAGAGTCAGACACGACTAAACGACTAAACAACAACAACGCCCAAGACCACCCCCCTGAAACATCATACATACATTACTGAAGGAGGTGGTCTACAACAGAAATCCTGCTTGCCAGGATACTTTATAATTGTCACTGATTGCTTTACCTGGGCAGCCTGGCCTTTCTTTTGTGATGGTTAATAGTTTAGTTCCTGAATCCAGGTCAGAAGCTCACCCTATTCATACACAAATACGTCCTTTAAACAGGATTTGTAAGCAAAGACGTGGGGGGGAGGGCTTTCCCATTTCCTTTCTCCTTGCAGAGAAATATTTGAGGTCAATTTGGGAGAGTCAGGATTGCTCTCCTGTACTATTTCAGACATGTGGTTTATACACATGTGTTCGTCTTGTACATTTATGAACATTTAATTTATATTTGAGACCTTAGGATTCTTTTAACAAAACGAATGGCCCCAGCTTTGCCATGTACATTAATTTCAGTGGGCCTATTCTCTGAGTAAAACCTAGCTGAATACCCATCACACTTAAAACAAAATAAATCTGTATCCTGAGTGGTAACCTTTGAATGCATGTACGGTGTTGTCAATTAAACACTGTCCCCACATGAACACCACCCCATTTTTATTGTGTTCTGTGCTTTGCACTAGTGAGCCCCATGGGATTCACCCAAGCGGAGCATCTGGAGGTTGGCTGCCTTTGGTGAGCCCCGTCCAAATGGATCTGAGGAGCCCTGCCTGGAGACAGAGTGCAGAACGTCTGCCAAACGCCCCCCCCCCACTCCACCCCCCTGTTGTTTCCTTACAACAGAAAGCAGACGAGAGATGCTGAATTTTTAATGCCAGAGCCTGATTGGATTGAATTGCCAGAAGAAAATGCACTTAAGGAACTCTTTACATTTTTCATTCATCCTTCAGCACCACTTAGGGAACTGAATAAATAATCGGTAATTTGATGGAATTCCCAGCCGCCCACCCGCATAATGTGACAGAAATGTGCCTGCACAGGTATTTTAGGGGAACAATGGGGGGAAAGGCACCAGAACATTGTTGCAGCATCTGTTGAGTGAAAATGCAGAGAGAAGAAGCTGGTGCTCTTTGCCCCTTCTCTTTTGTTCATCTGCTTTCAGTCCCACCTTTTCCATCGAAAGGGCCTTCCAGGGGGATTGCAAGATAAGAGAACAGTAAACACAAAATTTTTTTAAAAATCATATAAGAATAAAAAAGGAGAACACGGCAGAGATCTTGCCTCAAACAGCAAAAAAGGACCCCGGGAAGATGAAATACAGTGGTACCTTAGGTTACATATGCTTCAGGTTACATACGCTTCAGGTTATAGACTCCGCCAACCCAGAAATAGTACCGGTACCTCGGGTTAAGAATTTTGCTTCAGGATGAGAACAGAAATCGTGCTCTGGTGGCGCGGCGGCAGCAGCAGGAGGCCCCATTAGCTAAAGTGGTGCTTCAGGTTAAGAACAGTTTCAGGTTAAGAACAGACCTCCAGAACGAATTAAGTACTTAACCCGAGGTACCACTGTACGTATATTCCTGCTTAAAAGCCTAACAAAGGAAATTAGTATTTTCAGAATGGCAGAGCTCCTGTAAGGCAAGGTCCACCTGAATCTTGGTGGGGTAAGGAAAGTGCAGTAGGGTCCACTAGGCCAAAGGTTGGGAACCTCAGGCCTGGGGGCCAAATGCAGCCCTCCCCCCGGGTTCCCTGTCTGCCCTTGGGGCTCTGACTAGGCAACACTCCCTGTCCCAGTCCTCACCTCTCACTGGTCCTGCTCTGCAGCCCTTCAAAATATTTTTGGCTGGCTGTTATGTGTCCTTGAACTGCAATAGTGCCAGGGTGGAAGGGTGTGTGTATTTGTGCAAACCTCTACTGTACAGAAGTAAGAATCTCCGCGACGGGGTGAGCTCCTGTTCCTCGGTCCCTGCTGCTGCCCACCTAGCAGTTCAAAAGCACGTCAAAGTGCGAGTAGATCAATAGGTACCACTCCAGCGGGAAGGTAAACGACGTTTCCGTGCGCTGCTATGGTTTTGCCAGAAGTGGCTTAGTCATCTTGGCCACATGACCCGGAAAAACTGTCTGTGGGCAAACGCCGGCTCCCTCGGTCACTAAAAAGCCAGTGTGGTGTAGTGGTTAAGAGCAATTGACTCGTAATCTGGTGAACCGGGTTCGATTCCCCGCTCCTCCACATGCAGCTGCTGGGTGACCTTGGGTTAGTCACACTTCTGTGAAGTCTCTCAGCCTCAATCACCTCACAGAGTGTTATCAAATCCAAACTCTCTAAAGCGAGATGATCGCCGCAACCCCAGAGTCGTTTGAAACTGGACTTAACAGTCAGGGGTCCTTTACTTTTTTTTACAGAGGTAAGAAGCATATCTGTTCATAGCTGTTACCTTTTCCCTTTTCTTGCGAGGCATCCTATTCGGAATAAGGGAATTTCCCTCTAAAAAAGGGAAATGTTGATGGCTTTGTATCTGTTACCCCTCCATACTGGAATACAGAGCCCCACTGGGAATGCTTCACTCAGGCTGGAAAAGATTCTCCAGCCTTGACCTACAAGAAAGGCCCCGACTCATCTCGACATCTGGCCTTTGTAATGAACCAGTGGTCTCTCCCTCTTTCCTATAGCAAGCCTCTGAGCTAAAACTATGCATAGGCCTTCCCAGGCATCTGTAGGCACCACAATCTGAATCAGCGCAAGGCCTTGCCATGACTCAGCAAATTGTTGTCTAAAGGAATGCGCAGGACATACCAAAGACCATGGCCATTTGGAGCTATTTGATTGGACCATTGGAATTCCAGTGCCCACGTCTCCTGGCTCTTCTTGGGATTGGTCAAGAGCCCTGA
This sequence comes from Podarcis tiliguerta, assembly GCF_965153285.1. Lineage (NCBI taxonomy): Eukaryota > Metazoa > Chordata > Lepidosauria > Squamata > Lacertidae > Podarcis > Podarcis tiliguerta. The sequence continues at coordinate 115,328,188 of NC_139534.1, read as the reverse complement.
CTTTGCCCGTAGACACCCAGACCCTGCCTGTAAGCTCTTTTGAAATGCACACTGTTCTATTTTTGGCTCACATATAAAGGTTAGCTAGTTAACTCTTGTGTTTTGTTTTATTTTCCCCCCATTTCGGAATCGATTTTCTCATTTGTTCCTAAATAAATTAGCTTAATTGGAACCCTGGAGTTAATGAAACTCTTTGCGTAGCATGGCCCAGTTTTATGGCCTCACCTAGACCAGAGATAAGTAGAAGGTCAATGAGGATCTACAGATGGCTCTCTGGATGAATTACAGTAGATCAGCAAGGACTATTTCCCAATACAGCACCATCAAAAGGATATTTAATCCTTGTCCTGGGTCTGTGGCAATTTAGACTTAAGGATATGCACTGTAAACCATCATCCAGAACACTGGCATTTTTAGGACTCTGGATTATTATTTATTTATTGAATTTATATACCGCCCTATACCCGGAGGTCTCAGGGCAGTTCACAAAAAAGATCACAATAAATAAAATAAAAATAAAAACCCAATAATATCTCCCCCCAAAAGCCACATTTTAAAAGGGCATAGGATCTTGATCAGGTCAACCAAAGGCCTGGTTAAAAAGGAACATTTTTGCCTCATGCCTAAAGGTGTATAATGAAGGCGCCTGGCGAACTTCCTTGGGGAGAGCATTCCATAGATGGGGAGCCACTGCAGAGAAGGCCTGTTCTTGCATTTGCCACACTCCAGACCTCTCAAGGAGGAGGCACACGAAGAAGGGCCTCAGAAGATGATTTCAGGGTCCGGGTAGGTTGATATGGAAAGAGGCGGTCCATTAGTAGGTATTGCGTTCCTGAGCCTGGATCAGAGTTCATTGCTCCAGATGTTTTCTTGGAGAAGCTGATACCACCTTCTGCAAATGACAGGCTTCCTAACAGAAGTCTTCTTTTTTGGCAATCACTTGTAGCCAAGTAAGATTGTCTTCCATAAACATGGTTTTAACAATGAGTCCGTAAGTGACTGTGGAGGCCAATTCTGGATTCACATGTCCTTCCACAGTGGGGACATTGGTTTCTGGGTGAGAGTTGATCAAGGTGTGGATTTGCCAAGCATTCCTTTCTTTTAGCACGTTTGTCCCTTGTGTCCCGAGTTTGAGTGTCTTCAAAGCCCATGACACCTTTGGTAAAGGCTATTCTCCAACTAGAGCACTCGCAGGCCAGTGTTTCCCAGTTGTCAGTGTTTATACTACATTTTTTCAGATTTGCCTTGAGACAGTCTTTAAACCTCTTCTGTTGACCACCAGCATTACGCTTTTTTAAGTTCGGAATAGAGTAGTTGCTTTGGAAGACGATAATCAGGCATCTGCTCAACATGTCCAGTCCAATGAAGTTGATGTTGAAGAATCATTGCTTTGACACTGGTGGTCTTTGCTTCTTCCAGTACACTGATATTAGTTCGTCTGTCTTCCCAAGTGATGTGTAAAATTTTTTGGAGACACTATTGATGGAATCTTTCGAGGAGTTGGAGACGGCGTTTATAAGTGGTCCATGTTTCACAAGCATATAGTAAGGTTGGTAGTACAATAGCTTTGTAAACAAGAATTTTGGTTTCCCTGCGAATGTCCCGGTCCTCAAACACTCTGCACTTCAATCGGGAGAAAGCCGCACTCACAGAGCTCAGGCGATGCTGGATTTCGGCATCAATGTTGGCCCTTGTGGAAAGATAACTGCCTAGGTAGGAGTAGTGATCGACATTTTCCAACATTACACCATAGAGTTGGATTTGTGGTGCTGCAGAGGGATTATTTTGTACTTGTTGGTGCAGCACTTTGGTTTTTTGGATGTTGAGTGATAGGCCAAGCTTTTCATAAGCTTCTGCAAAAATATTTAGGATGGTTTGGAGGTCATCCTCTGAGTGTGCGCACACTACATTGTCATCAGCATACTGAAGCTCTATAATGGAAGTTACGGTAAGCTTACTCTTTGCTTTCAGCCTGCTCAGATTGAAGAGCTTTCCATCTGTTTGATATATGATTTCTACTCCGGTGGGGAGTTTTCCTTTGACAAAGTGTAGGATCATGGCAATGAAGATAAGAATAGAGTTGGGGCAATAACACAATCCTCTTTAACACCTGATCCCACTGTGAATGGTTCACTTTGAGAGCCATTGTTATCTGCAATTGTTGCTGTCAAACTATCATGGAGGAGCCGAATGATGTTTACAAATTTATCTGGGCAGCCAATTTTCAGAAGGACAGTCCACAGGACATTACGATTTACAGTGTTGAAAGCCTTAGTCAGGTCAATAAATGCCACATACAGTCTGACCATTGGCCCATCTCGCTCAGTACTGTCTACATCTACTGGCAGTGTCTTTCCTGACTTTCCAACCTGGAGACGCTGGGACCTTCTGGATGCAAAGCAGATGTTCTACCACTAAACTACAACTTGGATAGCCATCATGGTGACTGCTGAAAGCAACAGGCAAAAGGTAAGGCAGCAGAAGGGATCTAATCGTTCCACAACCCCATCACCAGCCATTATTATCACAGCAACTTTCTCATGTGCATCTAGCACCTTGCGAGACCAATTTTGTTTCATTTCTCTCCCCAACGGTAGCTGATTCCCTCTTTTCTCAGAATCAGCTGTTATTATGGTGCCCTGCAAATTGGCTGAGATGCCGTTCCTAGCCTTGAAGTGAAAGATGACATAAGGAAGCATATTGCAGTGATGCTGATTAAAAAATCCTAGTATCATTTGCCTCTTTGACAAGTCATGTGCAGCAAGGGCTTCATGTAATGTAAGCCCACTGGCTGTTTTTCCCTTGAAAAGCACCCTTGGAGTGATTATTTTCAATGAGGAAGGGAGGAGGTGGAGGAGAGAGAGAGAGGTGGGGAGGGAGGAGGAAGTTTCTCTCTGAAACTCCTTAACGCCAAGCTGTTTTTCATCCCATAGTATTCCAGAGCCACACTGCAAAATACACATAGCTATGAAACCTCTGGAAGGAAAAAGCAACTGGCAGAGGATGTTTCAGAGAGAAACAGGAATGGCAATGGACACCAGATCCCCTTCTGCCCCTTTCTTACTGCAAATCCCTCCCTCCTGAGGATGCTTTGCAACCCAGAGAAGCAGGCGACAATCTTACATAGCACACGGTTGTACTGTAATGTTTAGTTTTGCAGCAGCGAGAAGATAGATGCCTGTTCACAGAGTCTCCAATGAGTAGGGCACAACTGATTTACAGTTGAACAAGAGGATTGCATTCCTTCCTCCTGGATGAGTTCCGCCAAGCAAACATAAAACAGCAGGAGGGGGTTGGAAGAGTGGATTTATTGGGACTCTGGGTGCGTTTACGAGGGAAGAGTATTGCAAATGGCCTCCCCACCTCATTCGCTTCTTCCTCCAGAATGACAGCTTAGGGTCGCTTTACTGATGAGTGGTTGTTTTGTCAGTTGTGTGGGACACAATAGTCTAGACCAGGGATGGGCAGAGCACATTCCCTTCTACACCAATTTCTTCCCTGCTGGCAAAATTAAAAGGCAAGATTAAATACGTAGCATTTTGCTGCTTAAATCACTCTGCCTAATGGCGCCCCCTATTTCAAGGTGTGCCCTGTCCAACTCTGGTTAAAAACTGGATAAGATAGGGAACTGAAAGTAGGGAGAGCAGGCTGGCAGGGCTGGGAGGGGGGACATCTCTGTCCTATCCAGTCACTGCCCCCTCCCGGTTCTGTGCAAAGAGAATTTGGATTGCAACCAAGCACAATGATTGACTACTGAAAGAGGAGGTGGAGGCTGGCTGGGCTTATATACCCCAGAGCCAACCTAGTTGGATCCACTCTGGGGCGAAGCCAGTACTGCAGCCTGACCGCCACTGGCCAATTTGCAGGCAGGCTATGATCCACTTCCTGGACCAGTGTGAGGACTGTTTGCCTGATCCAACAGGCTTTCCTGGTATTCTTATCACAGGAACACCAGTTCCTGGCCATATCAGGAGTGTAAAGCTGGGAGAGTGAGTGAGGCACAGTAGCCTGCAAACAACTTCGGTGGGTAAAAAAATAAAAGAAATCCACCCGTGTATAACCAACTTCTGTATTAAGATCCGTTGCTTCCTTGGGAAAAATAAGAACTTTTCTTCCAATGCCAGTGCCACGTTAGGTACCTTTTCCAGCTTCGGGACATGCTAAGTTTAAGCCTCGTTAAAAGCCACGATGCAGATAAGCTTTTATAAATACATCTATCATATCAATGAATTCTGACCCCGCTGCGTGCGCCTTGAATTCTCCCCAGCGCTTGACTTGATAGGCAATTTGTTTCATTATGACAACAATGTCTTTGAATTGATTACTTCATGGCATGTTTGGTTTGACAGGTGCTTTATATTTCATAGGGGATGATGGATTCGCTTTGACAGATGACAAGAGCCTTTGGCAGGATGAGCCACATCAGTACTGCTACAAGCCATGTTCACCTCAGCTAGTAATGTATGTACAGGGCACCATATAGAGGCTGTCTTACATAAGAAGAGTCTTGCTGGACCAGGCCAAAAGCCATGGAGTCCAGTCTCCTGTTCTCAGAGTGGCCAACTAGACGTCTATGAGCAGCCTACAAACAGGATCTGAACTGAAAACTTGTGATTGCCAGCAACTGACATTCAGAGGCATACTGCCTCTGACAGAAGAGGCAGAATATAGTCATTGTGACCAGCAGCCATCAATAGATCCATGAATTTATCTAATTCGTTTTTAAAGTCATGCAAGTTTGTGATCACCACTACCAGCTGCGGGATCAAATTCCCTAGTTCAGTTGTGCACTGTGTGAAGAAGTACTTTATTCTGTCTGCCCTGAATCTTCCAACAGCCACCTTCATTGGATAGCAGTGGTGTAGCATGAGTTGCCAGTGCCCAGGGCCACACAGAAGGGGTGGGTGGGAGGGAGGGAAATGGAAAGAATATGCATGCGCATTCAACTGCCTAAAGGCATCCACATCAACCAAGAGATCTCGGGTACAGAGATAAGAACAGTTGTTCCGTTGCCTGGAAAGATCCCAAAAAACCTCCAAACTGGAGGTTAACAAAGTCACTCCATGGTTTGTATGGAGAAGCTGTTTTCAATGGAGCCCACTGATGGAAGTGTGCAGCTATATTGAGGCAGCACCAGGTGTTGAAATTTTGCTGCCCCTAACAATTTTTTGCCTGGGGCAGCCATCTCTGTGTCCCACCATGCTACACCACTGTTGGATAGCCCTGAGTTCTAGTATTGTGAGAGAGTCAGAAAAAGTGTCATTATCCATTTTCTGCAAACCATGCATAAGCTTATACACCTCTGTCACACACCCTCGTTCACCAGCCCCATAGAAAAAAGCCCGAAATGTTGTAACCTTTCATCGTAGGGTTTTCTGAATGTTTTCCAACTCAGCAATACCTTTTTGGTTGGCCATTCTTAATGTACACTTAATGTGGAATTGCAATTCATTTTCTTGAATAAAGTTGTTTGTAAGATACTTTGCCAGTTTTGGTGGCAGATATGCTCGCATTGTTAGCAGCAATTGAAAATTTAGTATCCAGCACTGTCAATTGACAACTATACAGCTCAACGTTTTGCAGTGATTGACAGCTGGCAAGCAGTAGCCATCGATATTGGAACAAGAAAACAAAACACCTGACAGCAGCTTCTGACAGTATTTAACAACCTGCACTGATATGTTCCTGGTTAACACAGATTTAATTTGGACAGCAGTTTGACACTGACAGCTGGTAGCAGTTAACAGTTGATGGGAGCTAACATGCAGCAGCCCTGTTTTGGCAATATTTACATTGGACCATAAAGAAGGCTGATCGCCGAAGAATTGATGCCTTTGAATTATGATGCTGGAGGAGATTCTTGAGAGTCCCATGGACTGCAAGAAGATCAAACCTATCCATGCTGAAGGAAATCAGTCCTGAGTGCTCACTGGAAGGACAGATCGTGAAGCTGAGGCTCCAATACTTTGGCCACCTCGTGAGAAGAGAAGACTTCCTGGAAAAGACCCTGATGTTGGGAAAGATTGAGTATATAAGGAAAAGGGGACGACAGAGGACGAGATGGTTGGATAGTGTTCTCGAAGCTACCAGCATGAGTTTGACCAAACTGCGGGAGGCGGTGGAAGACAGGAGTGCCTGGCGTGCTCTGGTCCATGGGGTCATGAAGAGTCGGACACAACTAAACGACTAAAACAACACCACCACCACATTGGACATGCAGCAGCAATCAGTATTTTACAGCATATGGGGCTCCATATATTGTTGGACTACATTACTCTGACCATTGAGCATGCTGGTTGAAGCTGATGGTAGTCCAACAATTTTAAAATGACTTCACACACACACACAAACTGAAATAAAAAACACATTCTGAATACATACCCTGGACATGTAGGGCTTTTGATATTTTATTTAGTAGATAGTTAATGACTTAGGAGGTCATAGGAAGAGGCCATAGCTCAGTGGCAGAGCACACCTGGTTGCTTCTAGTTCAATTTCCACTGTTTCCAGTTACAAGAATTGGTTAGCAGATTATTTGAAATAGCTCTGCTTGAGACTCTGCAGAGCTTCTGCCAGTGAGAATATACAATATATTGGATTAGGCCTTTCTTCCCTAACCTCCTGCCCTCTAGATGTTGCTGGACTCCAGCTCCCATCATCCCCGACCACTAACTATACTGCCCAGGCTTATAGGTGTTGGAGTCAAACAAGTCTGTTTACCTTTCCTGGTCAGGTGGCATTGCAGGACAGAGGCTCCCCACACCTTTTCATCCGATGGGGAGCATGTCTCGGGCAGTTTTCCCAGGTCAGCGTGACCCAAAATGGTCCTCACACCAGCCTCGGAAGTGGACCATAGCCTGCCCACAATTTGGCCAATCGTGGGCAAGCTGCAGTACTGGCTGAGCCCCAGCAGTGGATCAGCCTAGGCTGGCAGACTTCACTTCAGTCCACCTTGAGTATATAAAACCCACCAGCCTCCACCTCCTTTATTCAGTTCCTCATCAGATCTCCCACCTTCCTTCCCTTTTCTTGGCTTTTGTCTGTGCTTAACCTTGCTAAGGACTATTGCTGGTCTCCATATTCAGGGCAGGGTAGGATTTTGTCCATTGGACTAATTGGCCCGGTTCTTGGGTTCCGCCTGCCTAATCGCAATTGTCACAACTTTGGTGGTTTAGGCATTGGGTAAGCCGTACTCTTTGGCGGAGGGGTGGTTGTAGCCTCTTCCTGCCCCTCCAGTTTTTAGGGGTATCCCATTAAAGCAGTGTTTCCCAAACTTGGTTCTCCAGCTGTTTTTGGACCACATTTCCCATCATCCCTGACCACTGGTCCTGCTAGCTAGGGATAATGGCAGTTGTCATCCAAAAACAGCTGGAGAACCGAGTTTGGGAAACACTGTGTTAAAGGGACCTGGAAGGAATTAAAGGTAAAGGTAAAGGGACCCCTGGCCATTAGGTCCAGTCATGCCCGACTCTGGGGTTGTGACGCTCATCTCACTTTATTGGCCGAGGGAGCTGGCGTACAGCTTCCGGGTCATGTGGCCAGCATGACTAAGCTGCTTCTGGCAAACCAGAGCAGGGCACGGAAATGCTGTTTACCTTCCCGCTAGAAGTATTTATCTACTTGCACTTTGACGTGCTTTCGAACTGCTAGGTTGGCAGGAGCAGGAACCGAGCAACGGGAGCTCACCCCGTCACAGGGATTCAAACCGCTTACCTTCTGATCGGCAAGTCCTAGGCTCTGTGGTTTAACCCACAGTGCCACCCGTGTTCCTGGAAGGAATTGCTTCTGTCCAAATGCCCAGGTGGGGGCTAGGACCATAGCACTCCTTGACGTGGCAGCCCCACAAGGGGTCCCTTCTTGATGTGTGTCATAGTACCTCTATTGTCTTGGGTTGACCCCATATGTATATTCCAGCAGACGGGCTCGCAGTTTGATGGTTATACTCAATGCCTATGCCGAACGTATACATCTGTAATCAATAAAGTCATGGCCTGATGTGACCTGAAGCAATGTTGTCCTGCCTGTTTATTTGGGGGTCGTGGGGCCCACACAACATCAGGATAGCTGTTTTTGGTGGACAAAACATCTGACCCAATTAAAGACAGCTTCTAGTTGGGTTGGGGGACATTGTAGGTTTGCTTTAAAAATCAATCTTCTTTCAGAAGCTGGTTTTCAAAACAAGAGGCACCCAAATCGTTTTGACAACCTTTGTTACAAATCAAATTTTCCAAAGTAGTACTTTTCACAGAAGTAGTCCAAGTCTAGCTTTGGGGAGAAAAGTTCAAAAATGGAGCCCCACCCCTACTTCAAGCGAGCTTCATCTACTAATCTGCTTCACCATGAGACACCTGTCAAATTTCGCTCCAATCTTGCTTTCAGGGTGCACGTGTTCAGCCGTGAAGTGTGCCTGCCCGCTCTGTGGAAAAACATGGACCTCTATATACCCTGTATTTGTGGCTGTCAAATCCTGTATATCTGGCTGTCATCCTGTAAAATTGCCCCTTTGCCAGCTGTAGTTGCGGTACTCTTAAAAATAAAAGAACCACTGTGGGGAGGTTCTTTTATAAAAAATCTATAGGCTCTGTTAGCTAACTTAACTTGCACTTACGACACAATCTGCTTGTTGACTCATCATCCCACTGAAAGTCATTGAACTGAAAGTCAAGGGTCAAAATTTCTTGTTGATGGTCTTTAAATCAAGCTACACTTTAAATGCAAACATATTTGTTGAAAATGCAACCTGAGCAGCTCTTTCTTCTGAAAGTCAAATTGGACACAACAAGGACATCCTCTTGTATTTACAAAAAGAATTCTAGATCCCGTCATCCATCTAGATCCTGGTTATTATTGTGGCAATTTGATATGACATTACTTGATCAAGTTGTCCATGTCTCTTCCTCCCTGCACATGTCCCAGGTGAATGAAGAAAGAAATGGTTACACTATCACCCACAATTGCTGGAACTGCCTACATCTGTTTTCAAACAGACACACTGCAAGGTAATGCAGAATCAATCTGCGGCGAGCTTTTATTTCCGGAATCAAACCAGTTTTCAGCACTGGGGGAGGAAGAGGGGGCGGGGGAGCGCACTGCCCCCGGCACCATGATCCCGGTGGGGTGCCATTGCAGCTGCCCCCCCACGCTGGGCGCCACGCCCCACGGGCGGCGCACCATGCCCCCAGGACATGCGCCACCTCCCTGCGGGTGGCATGCGATGCCCCCAGGACACGCGCCAGACATGCTCCCGTCTGCTCTTCGCCCCTGGTGCTGGAGCATGAACACCACTGGTTTTCAGGAGCATTTTTTTTAAAAAAATACAGTAGATCTAGATTGCATGAGGACTATGTAGAAAAAAACCACTACTTGGCCCCCCAGAATAAAATGTTGTGTGTACACAGCCTTAAGCTTATAATTTAAACCGCATTATCCTAGGAATTGAGAGCCCATGCAAGTTGGAAGCTGACCTAATTATGAGAATGAACTTGACGTTTACCAATATATCTGGACTGACCTGAAAAAGGCATACGAAACAAAGACCTTACCTCGACGCCTTGTTGTCAGCTGGAGTCCTTTGTGTACACAGTCTTATCTACAAGATTTACTACACAGTTGAACTACTGAACTCTCAATCTCGGTTATATTGTATAACAATTTGCAAGACTATATATTTTTTCCTTGCAACTGTACATATATGCTTTGTGTTGATATCATTTTGAGTCATAATACGGATTGCATTGGGACATTCAGTGTACATTATAAAGTCGTACCTCAGAATAAATGTGCTTCAAGTTAAGCATTTTCGGGGTGCGCTCCGCGGCGACGCGGAAGTAACGGAGCATGTTACTTCCGGGTTTCGCCGCGTGCGCATGCGCAGACGGTCAAAATGACGCCACGCGCATGTGTGGAAGTGGCGAAACGCAACCCGCGCACACGCAGATGCGCAGACGCGCAGACGCGGGTTGAGTTTGCTTCAGGATGCGAACGGGGCTCCGGAACGGATCCTGTTCACATCCCGAGGTACCACTGTATACAGAGTTGTGTTTGATTTGATATAATTGAAACAAATCAATCAAATCAATGGCGGGACTAAATAATCCTTGAGGTCCCTTCCAACTCCCTGATTCTGTGACAGGACATGCATACACATGGACAAAAAAGGGCCATTCGATGGGCAGCTTTTCATGCCATACATACAGAAGTGGCTGCTGTCGCCTGCATAGATAAAATGGCACGCTGCACAAGAAGCAGATTTCAGGCAACCACCAGGTTTGCAAAAATCTTTGGCAATAAAACTGTTATGGAGGCAGTGGGGATATATCTAAAATAGCTCAGTGGCCACCTAATGCTGACTGATTTCGGGGGTCGGGAATGGAAAACTTCTGGGAGGGGGAATGGGAGGCAGTGGCTGAGACACTGAACAGGTAAAGTTGTGTCTTATGCTCTGACATGGTGGTAAAGACTGTGAGCAGGTGACCAGGTCACCTGTGTGCTTGCTCTGTCTGCTGTCCAGGTGCTCACTATTCTTGGGCAAGTATAGTGGGCCGAAGACCACACCCACTCTTCTTTCTCAGGGTCCCTATAGACTAGACAGACCTTCAAATACTGGAGATATCGCCACGCTATGAACAGGGGTCTCTGCATGCTGCACCTTTTTGTTACAGGTCCCACTTGCACGGTGACTGTCTTCAAATCTGTTGATCTTAAGTGCAAATTATGATTGGGTATGAGACATATTGCTGTAGCTCAACAGCTGTGATAAAAGCTTTTATAAATCAATGCCTGGAAGTGCTTGAAATGAACAAATCCTCCCAATGTGCAGTCATATAAACATTTATATGTAAAGTAAAGCCTATTGAACTCAATGGGGCTAATTTCTGAGCAGACAGTGATAGGCTTGCACTGTATGAGACTGTTTTTGGAAAACAATA